>NC_133536.1:1631658-2231658 GCF_048544455.1 Silene latifolia
GGCCGGTGAGTCATGATGGGAGGCACATGGTGCAGGTGGTCGCCGGCGGTTGTGGTATTGGCCGCTCATGGTTGTGGTGTACTGGTGTGTACGTACTACATCAAAAAAGGAGAAAAAAAAACAAACAATTCATAGTACACAGTACTACTGTACGTAACATTCGACCAAAGTGGGTATCCACACTCTGACCTGACCTGCCACTGGAACCCCACTCTCCTCACGCCGGCGGTATGGTTGGCCGTCAATTCACTCTCCGCCGGCGACATTTACTCCGCCACCGGTGTTCCAATTTCTACTACCCTTATGCACCAATCTCTCCGACCCACCACTTCAACACCATCATCGGCTCTCCACCGGACGGCGTCGACCTAGTCGTCCGGCGAACCCCCTCCTCCAGTGTCGACATTAGTAATCGGGTTTAAGGATTTTGTGAGACTAGAGGACGATGGAGGAGTTTAATTAGAATACATGAGAGAGGAATTAGAGAGGGAAAATAAAAGGGTATAATTGTCAGTAATGTACTACGATGAGAAAAAAGTGTACTGCGAAAATCAACACCCTAAAAATATTGTGACAAAATTTGCGTTACAAACTAAAACGTAAGAAGTCATGGAATTGCAATGTCTAGTATATGGTAGGTATTTGAGAATCCCAAATTTTAACTAGCTTGGAATTGATAAGAAATTGAGTCAATTCCAATTCCAATTCCAAATTCTAGGAGTTCCCAAACACTTGAAATGTCTCAATTACGGAATTCAATTCCAATTCAAGGTTCCCAAACATACCATTGGTGGAAAATCAAATAATATTTGGAAATATATTACGGAGCAATTAAGATATGTAACAAAGCCAATGTTAAAATAGATCTTTATTTTATATCCCATCATTGTCACATGTCATTACATTAGTCGTAGTGTATAAAAGATTCTATACACTAAGGGGGTGTTTGGTTCAAACACATGCAAAAGGTATAAGGTATGGGTTTGGAATGAGCCAAAACCCATATTAAGTGTTTGTTTGGTAAATTTGGAGGTTTTATACCCATACCTCAAACCCATGAGGCCAGGTATGGGTTTCTCATACCCAAGGAGGGGGGTGGGTATGAGATTGATACTCATGGGTATCAAACCATAAAATAATAAAAAAGTGTAAATTGATAAAAAGTACCAATATAAGGACCTTTTTTAATGAATGGTACCAACATAAAAATTAATTTGTAAACAGTACCAGAATATTTACTAATAGTACCAAGTCGCCGGAAAGTCGCACTTTTTAGGTGGATTTGAAAATTCCCGCCTAATGTTTACTTTTTTATACCTATTATACCCCTCCCCTATTTCCTAAACACTAACCTAGCCTAACTAAACCACCTTAATACACCACCCCTTATCTAACCCGCCAAACACCACCCTCGTCGGAAAGTCGCACTTGCCCCGCCCTCGCTGCCACCACCCCGACGACGCCACACTCGACTAGACACCATCTGCCGCCTTTTCTCCCCATCTCTTACTCCTCCGTCATTACCTTTCTCCCCCATTATTCACCCCCGACCCCACCGCCGACGACCACACACCGCCTTTCCTTCTCTCTCGTTCTACCTTTTCTTCCTCTTCCTCCTTTTCAAAATTTGAAACTTGAAAATGATGTCGGTTGGAGAAGAGGCGGGGTGGTGGTTGTTGGCTGGAGAAGAGGGTGTATTGGTGGTGATTGTCGGCTAGAGAACAAATGTTGGTGCTTGGCGGCGGCGGTCGTCGAAGACTGATGATGGCGGTTTGTTGACGGTGGTAGTGGTGTCGTGGAGGTGGTGGTGTGTTGGAGACAAAAGAGGGGGTGTCAGAGAGAGAAGGGAGTGGTTTTTTCAGATCTAATAATAAGGGCATTCTGGTCATTTTATGTCATTTTTGCCGGAAAGTGTGTGTTGGTACTATTAGTAGATCGGAGTAAATATTTTGGTATTGTTTACAAATTAATTTTTATGATGGTACCATTCATTAAAAAAGGTCCTTATATTGGTACTGTTTATCAATTTACACAAAAAAAATGTGAAAAAAAATATTATGACATATTGTAAATGAAACATTTTACATAATTATTTGATTAATAAATCTTTATTTTCATGACTTTATATGTTAAAATTATTATTTAAAGTATTGGATTTTACATATTTCAACTTTAGCTTAGTTTCAAACCCATACCGCATACAATTGAAACAAACACAAGGTATGTACGAGGAATGAAGTTCCAATTCCATACCACCCAGGTATGATTCCTAATTCCAAAATCATACCCATGCGTGAAACAAACGCCCTCTGAGTGTAACCGTAGCTTTTTCAAGTTCGGTCATCTACTCAGATGTAAATTCTAATTTTTTTTTCCTTTATACAAACTTATCAATTTTAAACTCAATTAAAGGATAAAGGATAAAATATTAATATTAATATTAATTTAAATGAGTAGCTGCTACTCTACAAGTCACTTTCTATTCGGATAATTTTCACCTCGACGATGTAGAGAATACTTAGAGGACTCCAACAACTCTAATTATTCTCTCCTATAATCATGTATATTATTGTTATTAGTTGCCTATTATTTAGGATCTTATACACTGTATCTTTGTTAACATATCTTATGTATTCCTATATATAGTTATCCTATGTATCTTTGTAATTATCAATTAATCAATACAATTATCAACTTCTACATGGTATCAGGAGACCGGTTTCTTTCCTGATTTCCTAACCCTAAAACTTTCAACAATGTCGTCTGCTACAATTCCCAATTCAGATGAACCATCGAAGCCCTTAGTGCTTCTCAACGTGCATTCCGTAGCCAAGTTCGATGGATCTAACTATCGCCAATGGCGATTCCAAATTGAATCCCTCCTTCATGGCTATGGCCTCTTCGCCTATGTCGACGGAACTGCACCCCCCTCTGAATTCGTTACCAATGCAGACAACACCAAATCCTCCAATCCGGCCTATCATACTTGGGTCCGGCAAGACAAACTCTTGGTTAGTGCCCTAGCAAGCACCCTCACATCAGCCATTAGTCCCCTCCTTAATCGTACCACAAAAACTTGTGAGGCGTGGAAGGCTCTCGAGTCATCTTACGCTCTCCCCTCTCGTGGTCACATTAAGCAACTTCGCCACAAACTCAAACACACTACCAAAGGTACTCTATCCATAACCGATTACATGACAAAAATTAAAACTACTGTTGATGAACTAGCTCTCCTTGGCACCATTATCTCCGATGAAGACGTCACTGATCACGTCATTGATGGCCTGGACAATACCTTTCAGCCTGTCGTTGATGCCGTGAATGCTCGGGATCTTCCTATTACATTTCCTAATCTTCTTGAAAAACTCCTAAATCATGAACTAACCCTGGCCCAATCCACTCCTGCCCCTGCCGTGACCTTCCCCGCTGTTGCCCATCCCACTTTTGCTCGCCACTCCAACACCTCCTCTCATACACCTCGCACCACCCAATCTTCAAGCCCCGATACCAATCAAGCCCTGATAAATATTATTTTAGTCACTTTTTACCCCGCATTTATATCTTATTCGACTCAATTTTGTGTGCTTATATGATTAAATAGCTCATTTAATTTACTAATTAATAATAATTAGCCGTCTTAGTCATATTTAATGATTAATCGTATTTTTTATGATATTAATATTAATAATATTTTATTGTTTATATTTTGTAGGCGAGGTGGTATGACAAAGAGGAGATTCGAGTTAGAGTAATTCGAGACGGAAATAAGTCGAGTTGAGATAGAGTCAAATTGAACAAATTGAGATGAATTGAACAAAAGAAAGTCAAAGTTGGTCAATTATTCAGTCAAAATCACAAAGTGTTGCTCCCTACGTCTTCCAGCAATTGCAATCAACAACAATGGCATTTTCAATTCAATCATCATCATCAATTCACAACCACAGCCATCAACCGCCAGTCACGACTCCGTCTTGCTCCTCTGCCTCACATCAACAACCTTCACTCACCATTAATTCACCTTCCTCTTCGCCATTAATCAACCCGACTCCATTAACAGACATCACCACCATTACCATCGTCATCTTCATCATTCAGCTCCACCTCGCCACCATTTTAATCCACCACCATTACCGTCCCATCTCGACATTCATTCATTCACCATCACCAAAGCATAATCAGATTCGAACTCGGGATCGAAACCGAGCTTTTATGAAGCTTTGTTCTCGTCGTGCGGTGCCCGGCGATCGACACCCTCAACCGGCAGAACGCACCCATTTTTCCTCCTTTTTGTGATGGCCTCGCTACCGGTATAGGGACCGGCAGCCGTCATACCGGCAAAACGCACCAAATCAACATTCTCGCATCAAATTGTGCTCCATGCCGGTGCCCCGGCTGCCGACAGGCCGGCATAACGCACACCCATCCTTTTTCTCCCCTTTGCTTCATTGACCTCGCTGCCGGCACAAGCCCCGGCCGCCGGCGTGCCGGCATGACACCCCTTTTGCTGCGTTTTGTTCACGCGTCCCCCTTTTCCCCCTTTTTGTCCTTACTTTTCTTTGTTTTTGTCTTTGAACCGTGTAATTGTTTTTTGAAGCATTAGGATTAGTATTATCATTAATATTAGTTTAGCATTATTATTATTATTATTATTATTATTATTATTATTATTATTATTATTATTAGTAATTAGTAGATTAGTAGAAGTGGTATATAAAGACCACAACCTATACACTACCTAATTATTAGACATTACACATTATTAACACCACCTTAGAATCAAATTAGACTAGTTCATCTTATTCTCTCTCAATATTGTAAAACCCTCATTTTTCCTCTCTTATTTTCATTCAATAAAAAGTTGTTATCTTTCTTTCTTTAATTATTAGTTTAATTCATCTTTTGTTCATTCAAGTTCTTCTCTTTTCATTAGTTTACAATTAGTAATTTTGGGTTGTATTTGGGGAATTAAAGAATCCTTTCATTCTTCCAATCCAAGTTTCCACCTTTTGCAATTAAGTGGTATAATTTCTCTTCCTTATTTCATTTGTTTACATTTTGTTTTTCTCTTAATTCTTGTTTAGTTATTCATGTTAGAATACTATTTCTTGTTGTTTAATTGATGCTAATCTCTCTCTTGTTCATCTTTTCTTTGTTTTCCATTGTTGTTGTTCTCAAAGATTGAATCTTTGAGTTGTTATTGTTAAAGTTTGTGTCTTTTTGCATTAATCTCTTTCCATCTTAGATTAATTTGCCTTTCCTCATTATTTTGTTGATTAATTGCATGATTAGTAGTAGAATTCATCTTTCCACCATGTTTGTGACCAAAGTTTCCATCTTTATTGTTTATTTTGCAATTAGGACCATGATTAGTGAGTAGTCTTCCACTAGGACTCGGTTTGACCCAATATGAGTAAATTCACTAATTAAATCTCACAAGGCTAATTATTTGGGGAAATTGGTGAGGGTAGTTTAGAGGATTGATTTGGGTTTATGGGTAGAATTTTGGGTAGTGTCGATTTATGACCCTTGTCCACCAACGAGAGTTGGTTAGGTTGTGATTTGGATATCCGAAATTCGACTCTATGGTTAACCTTGGTTGAGACCGAAAGGGAGAACCGGGGTAGGACACCTCTAAACTAGCGTTTGAAATCGACCCTTGAGAGAGGGAGTGGGATGACCCGGATTACGATGAGTACTTAATGACCTTGACCAAGTTCTTGACCTCCTCGAAAATATGCATGTTTTTGGGGTTGTTGAGTGTTGAGTTAGGGATTCCGACCTTCGAACCCGAGAGGGGGGTTGGTGGGTAGTGCTAGTGTCCTACTTCGAACCCGAGAGGGGGGTCTTAGGCGAATTAGAGCCATCTCCTCCTTGCCCGTTTACCTAAACGATTAGCCTAGAGAATTAATTGAGTGAAGTTATGAATTGTTGTGGGAGAACCGAGTTCTAGGCTTTTTATCATTTGATTTACAATTTATTCCTCTCTTACTCATTTATCATCTTTTGATAATTTGCATTTTATTTTATTTAGTTTAGTTGTTTAGTTTAAAACCTCATCCAAATATTGCCGACTTAGCTAAACAAAGATTTAAAACGATTAATAATCTCCCTAGCTCCTCGTGGGATCGACCCTCAATTTTGCACAACGATAAATCGTGCACTTGCGAGGTATTATTTGATAACCATCAAGTTTTTGGCGCCGTTGCCGGGGAGCAAAGGCTAGATATTAATCGTTTTATTCTAGTTTAGACTAGGTCTTTCTTTGTTACTAATCCCTTTCTTGAGTAGTGGAAGGTGTTTTAGAAGAACCGGGCCCTTTTGAGTTTTTTTGAGATTCCATTTGGAATTCCCGAAGAACCAACAATGGCCGCGGTTCCTATGAGGGATAATTTGGCTCCGAAGAAGGTGGTGAACCCAAGTATTGTCAAGCCACCTATTCAAGCCAATAACTTTGATGTGAAGGCTACTTTGTTGCAACTAGTCCAAGGAAACCAATTCGGAGGGGGAGCCACCGAAAACCCCAATGAACATCTTAATGAATTCTTGGATAGTTGTGACATGTTCAAAGCAAATGGAGTGTCGGAGGATGCCATCCGCCTTAGACTCTTTCCTTATTCCTTGAGGGGGAGTGCTAAGGAATGGTTGAAGAGTTGTGAGCCCGATTCATTTAGAACTTGGAATGATGTCTCCAAAGCCTTCTTGAACAAGTACTTTCCACCACAAAGGACCGCAAGAATCAAAAGTGAGCTTCAAGGCTTCACTCAACAAGATGATGAGACCCTTTATGAGGCGTGGGAAAGATACAAAGGACTCCAAAGGTTGTGTCCTCATCACGGGATAGGAGAAGATGAGTTGATCAACAACTTTTATGAGGGGTTGAGCAATGAAATGAAAATGAACCTAGATTCCGGCTCGGGAAAAGGGGCATTAGATAAAATTGATCACAAGACGGCCAAGGAGCTTATTGAGGAAATGGCTTCCCGAACTTTTCATTGGAATAATGATAGGCACAAGAGGAAGGGAAAGACAACCGTTGAGTCGGCCAACAATGTTGAGGTTAAAGGGTTGATAGAAGAACTCAAGCAACAAATTGCTTTGTTGAACTCAAGCAACACCTCTAGAAACTCTTCATCAAGTAGGTCTCAAGTGTATTGTTGTGAGATTTGTGGAGATCAAGGGCATCCACCAAATGAATGTCCTTTGATGATGGGAGAGGCAATTTGTATGGAGCAAGTGAATGGAGTGTGGGAATCAATTCCGGCTAGACAAGCCTCCAACAACAATCAATATCATCCCGGAATGAGAGCCCACCAAAATTTTTCCAATGGCTCACAAAATGCCCAAAACCCCACTTTCCAACAAAATCCACAATTTACACCAAATTTCCAAGCCCAAAAGCAAAATCCCACTTTCCAACCAAGACCACAATTCCAACCACTCAATCAACCAATCAACCCACCATTTCAACAAAATTCCCAACCATTTCAACAAAATTCTCAACCCTTTCCACTATCAACCCAACCCAAATCAAACATGGAGCTCATGATGGAGCAATTGATGAATTCTCAAAACCAATTCATCACTCATTCCAACCAAAAACAAGAGGAGACAACATCTTCTATCAACCAACTAAGGACTCAAATGCAAGCCTCCCAAAGAATGACGGATAATCAAATCTCTCAATTGGCTTCTCAAATAAGTCAATTTCAAGCCTCAAATGGAAAGTTTCCGGGTAAAACCGCGGAGAACCCAAAGACAATTAATGCTATACATTTGAGGAGTGGTAGGGAGTTGGAAGACCGGGTGTTCGTAAAGAGGAAAAAGAGTCGCAAACCGGAAGTTGTGGTTGAACCACAAAAAGTGGTTGAAGATGATCTTGTAGAGGTTGTTGTGGAAACTCCCATGGTAGTTGATGAACCTACCAATATTGTTGAAGAACCCAAGGAACAAGTTGTGAGAACATATGTGCCACCAATTCCTTTTCCCCAAAGGTTGGCAAGGGCAAAGCTTGAGCAAAAGTATGGGAAATTCATGCACATGATGAAAGGTGTGAACATCACCATGCCTTTTATTGATGCCATCAAGGAGATACCCGCATATGGAAAATTCTTGAAAGAGTTGATTTCCAACAAAAATTCCTTGAGTCCAACAACAACGGTGAATTTGTCCAAGGAATGTAGTGCAATCTTAATGAATGAGTTGCCCCAAAAGCTTGAAGATCCGGGTAGTTTTTCTATCCCATGCACAATTGGATCCATTCAAATAAAGAGGGCCCTATGTGATTTGGGAGCTAGCATTAGCCTAATGCCTCTCAAGATTTTCAAGAAGTTGAAGGGATTTGAGCTCTCACCTACAAGAGTATCTTTGCAACTTGCGGATAGATCGGTGAGGTATCCAATTGGCCTAGTGGAGGATGTTCCACTCAAGGTGGGAAAACTTGTGATACCTTGCGACTTCTATGTGATGGATATTCCCGAGGATTCCAAAATTCCAATCATCCTAGGGCGCCCATGCCTTGCTACCGGGGGTGCAATGATTGATGTTAAGAATGGGAAGTTTTCCCTTCAAGTTGGTGATGACAAGATGGAATTCTCGTTGGAAAAATCCATGAAATCTTCTTCTATAAGTGACTCTTGTTGTAGAGTGGATTTGTTTGAGGATTGCTTGAATGAGCATAATCTTGAGCCTTCATATTTGGACCCATTTGAAGTTTATAAAACCAAGGAGGGGGATGGAGTTGATGATGTGTTGGGAGTTGATGTGAAGGAAGACTTGGGTAAAGATGACTCAAAAGAAGATGTATTTGAAGACCAAATTAATGATGAGATTGAATCATTCTTGAACTCCCCGGATTCATTTAATCTAAGCCCTTTAGAAGATGCACCTTGGTTGGATAACTCTTCAAGTGATTGGGAAGCTCAAATTGATGCCTTGGAGGCGGCCCTCAATGGAAATAGTTCGGTTCAAAAGGAGAGTCAAGAAAATGGGGATAAGAATGACATCATCATGAACCTCAATGTTGAGAAGTTGACTCCTCCACCTACTATTCCCAACCAATTTCCTTACCTTGGTGACCAAGAAGAGGGTTGTCCAACAAGTGAAACTTATGAGATTCCGTTCCTCCTATCACCTAACTACCATTCCAAGTTTAAGGGGTCTAACTATCAAAGAGACCCAAGAAAGGGAGCCAAGGAGGGTAAGAGGAACTATGAAAAGAAGTGTTGGAAAAGAAGTTGGTTGTGGTTTGCTATAGCTTGGCACTACTTGTGTCTAGTTGAGGGTTTTGCTAAAGCTTTTGATCGGTTACTCCGTGCCTTGAGTGACATGGATCATGCTATTTAAAGATTCAAGCAAGACAATTTTGCATGAGAGGTTTGGTGGAGTCCCTTAAGAACCACCACATTGTTAGTATTCTCTTCCCTTACTTTATTTATGCTTTGCTTGCATTTGCATTTACTTTACTTAACCGAATAGGAGTTAATCTAAATTAGCTCTCTTTGCACTCATGTAGTGTAGTTTGCATTGTGCTTTTAATTTAGCATGTAGAATAATTCATGCATTACATTCATTAACCAAAAACCACTAAAAAATTGAAAAATAAAAAAAAAATCTTCAAAAAAAAACATGTATTTTATTTCGAAATTTCCTCCACACATTTATTTCCATTTGAAATATGTAAATAAATAAGTGTGGGGAGGAAATTCCATCATTCAAAAATACCAAAAACATGTTATTTATTATCAAATATTCAAAAAAAAAATCAAAAACATGTTCTTACATTTTGGAAAATTGAAAAAATCAACAAAAATATGTTATTTATTCTTCCTATTCTCCCCCTATACTTTGTTCCATTGAGGACAATGTAAATTTCAAGTGTGGGGAGGGAAATATCCACTTTGTGCATATTGTTTATAATTGTATATATTTGCTTGTTAATTTGAGAAAAATACAAAATGCCTAAAAATTGAAAAAATTGAAAAATTTCAAAAATTGCATTGTTTATATTATACTATATATATTGCATTTGTCCTAACCATTTTGATAGGCAACACATGAATCATCGGAGAAGACGCTTGGTAAAATTCTTCCAATTCTTTCTCCTTTATCCTTCCTTTTCTTTTTGTATATATAAGCATGGAGGAGGACGGGATATGTGATGTGGGTGTTCCTTTTGGGAACCGTTTTGGATATGCGTGTGTTGTTGGTGTGTTGTTAGGACTAGAACTTGTATGCATTTAGATTAGACATGTATATATGTGTTCACTCTTGCATTCACATAGTTTGTTCATATGTTTAGTTGCATTTCATACACGTTGCATCTCGTATGTAAATAGTTGCATAGATGGTCTAAATGTGGAGGGTATATGTCGTCAATGATGATAATTGTTTTGCCCGTGTCATTTCCCTCTTGATAGCTCGTGCCTTTTGATGACACATGTTAGGGTTTTTGCTTGCAAAAACAAGCAAAAACCCGGAAGTCTAGCTTAACAACCAAGTTGCGACCACCTTGTGAGACCGTATTAGGCCCGAGACTTGACCTAGGTCCGATATAGCTACTAAAATGTGAGGATAGAGCCTCCTTATGGCCGGTCCATCAAACCGGTTCCGTTTAGGTTATGAGAGTAGTTCTCCTTACGTGGTATGTCATGTTAAAACGCACAAGTATGGTGCTCATTCCTTACCGTAGAAGTGTCGGTGTGCATATTGAGACATATTTGTTCAAATAAAGTAACCTCACAATAGCCAAATAAGCTTTTGTTATGCCCTTGAGTCAATCATTTCCTTTTGTTAACCCATTTTGAGCCTAAGCCTTATCGTTTCTATTGCCAACAAATTAACTACATCCCATAAACAACTCACCTTGGTTGAGTAGTTCGTCATTGTGGTTCTTTTGTGGAGTATATTTGGGTTGAAATTTTGACTCTCCTTGAGGTGTATGATCTTAATGCCACATGAGTGAAATGCAACTTTGGCTACTTTTGTCTAATAAGAGGTGAACAAGTCGTGAAAAAAATGCAAGAAAGAAATTCAAATAGAAAAAGAAAAAAAATGCAAGAAAGAAAATCAAAGAGAAAAGAAAAAAAAAATGAAGAAGAAAAACAAATAGAAAAAGAGAAAAAATGAAAAAGCAAAAAGAAAAGAATGTATATTTTTGTCGCAAATAAAGGGTTGGTAATTTGCAAAATTGAGTTTGTTTTGAAGAAGAATTGAATGCTTTTTTAAAATGGCAATCTTGCCATATTTTGTGGAGGAATTCATTTGCATTGGTTGAGTTTAATGAATTGGTTAGATGTGGCGACTACTCGATCCGATAGCCTCACATGTCATAAAACGGTGCTTGCACCGATCCCTTTTCACCTAACCCAAGCCCCATTACAACCCGGTTATCTCTCTTGTATGTGCATCATTTAACATTTCTCTTGCGGATATTGGATATAGTACCATATTAGATTGCGGGCATGCTTCGCAAGTCGAGTTAGGAGAGTGATTTTGGTTACTTTTTGTCACAAAAATCACCCCATTCTTTCATTTGAGTGACTAGTGAAACCCGTGAGAGTCGGTCTTTGGTCTCCTTTTGGTCAAAGGTTTGATATGGAGTCGAATCTTGTGTGTCGTGTCATTCTTGGGAGTATAGCTAAGTACTTCCTCTTTCCCGCCTAGAATTTGTTTCTTAGGCACCCCGTGTTGTCAATGTTGGTTACTTGAGCTAGAATTAGGGATTTGACACCTTGGTAAGACTCGGAGACGACATCCTCCACTAATGACTCTCTTTGTTCGGTTTTTGAAAGAAAAAAACGGCCGCTTAGATGAGGAAAGTGGTTTAACCTTTTGAGATGCATCATATATGTTGACTTGTGCTTAATTGAATGATTGCATCAAAATTTTCCGCAAGCCCCCACTTGCCTTGCATCGGAATGCATACCTCATTGTATTTCAATGTGAGTTGAAGGGACGGAGAAGGCCCGTTAATTGCCTTTCATCGGATATTATTAGTTTAGATAACACTTTTATATTACGGGTCTTAGTTTATTTAATGAGCTTACTCGAGGACGAGTAAGGGCTAAGTGTGGGGAGGTTTGATAAATATTATTTTAGTCACTTTTTACCCCGCATTTATATCTTATTCGACTCAATTTTGTGTGCTTATATGATTAAATAGCTCATTTAATTTACTAATTAATAATAATTAGCCGTCTTAGTCATATTTAATGATTAATCGTATTTTTTATGATATTAATATTAATAATATTTTATTGTTTATATTTTGTAGGCGAGGTGGTATGACAAAGAGGAGATTCGAGTTAGAGTAATTCGAGACGGAAATAAGTCGAGTTGAGATAGAGTCAAATTGAACAAATTGAGATGAATTGAACAAAAGAAAGTCAAAGTTGGTCAATTATTCAGTCAAAATCACAAAGTGTTGCTCCCTACGTCTTCCAGCAATTGCAATCAACAACAATGGCATTTTCAATTCAATCATCATCATCAATTCACAACCACAGCCATCAACCGCCAGTCACGACTCCGTCTGCTCCTCTGCCTCACATCAACAACCTTCACTCACCATTAATTCACCTTCCTCTTCGCCATTAATCAACCCGACTCCATTAACAGACATCACCACCATTACCATCGTCATCTTCATCATTCAGCTCCACCTCGCCACCATTTTAATCCACCACCATTACCGTCCCATCTCGACATTCATTCATTCACCATCACCAAAGCATAATCAGATTCGAACTCGGGATCGAAAACTGAGCTTTTATGAAGCTTTGTTCTCCGTGCCGGTGCCCCGGCAGTCGACACCCTCAACCGGCAGAACGCACCCATTTTTCCTCCTTTTTGTGATGGCCTCGCTACCGGTATAGGGACCGGCAGCCGTCATACCGGCAAAACGCACCAAATCAACATTCTCGCATCAAATTGTGCTCCATGCCGGTGCCCCGGCTGCCGACAGGCCGGCATAACGCACACCCATCCTTTTTCTCCCCTTTGCTTCATTGACCTCGCTGCCGGCACAAGCCCCGGCCGCCGGCGTGCCGGCATGACACCCCTTTTGCTGCGTTTTGTTCACGCGTCCCCCTTTTCCCCCTTTTTGTCCTTACTTTTCTTTGTTTTTGTCTTTGAACCGTGTAATTGTTTTTTGAAGCATTAGGATTAGTATTATCATTAATATTAGTTTAGCATTATTATTATTATTATTATTATTATTATTATTATTATTATTATTATTATTATTATTATTAGTAATTAGTAGATTAGTAGAAGTGGTATATAAAGACCACAACCTATACACTACCTAATTATTAGACATTACACATTATTAACACCACCTTAGAATCAAATTAGACTAGTTCATCTTATTTCTCTCTCAATATTGTAAAACCCTCATTTTTCCTCTCTTATTTTCATTCAATAAAAAGTTGTTATCTTTCTTTCTTTAATTATTAGTTTAATTCATCTTTTGTTCATTCAAGTTCTTCTCTTTTCATTAGTTTACAATTAGTAATTTTGGGTTGTATTTGGGGAATTAAAGAATCCTTTCATTCTTCCAATCCAAGTTTCCACCTTTTGCAATTAAGTGGTATAATTTCTCTTCCTTATTTCATTTGTTTACATTTTGTTTTTCTCTTAATTCTTGTTTAGTTATTCATGTTAGAATACTATTTCTTGTTGTTTAATTGATGCTAATCTCTCTCTTGTTCATCTTTTCTTTGTTTTCCATTGTTGTTGTTCTCAAAGATTGAATCTTTGAGTTGTTATTGTTAAAGTTTGTGTCTTTTTGCATTAATCTCTTTCCATCTTAGATTAATTTGCCTTTCCTCATTATTTTGTTGATTAATTGCATGATTAGTAGTAGAATTCATCTTTCCACCATGTTTGTGACCAAAGTTTCCATCTTTATTGTTTATTTTGCAATTAGGACCATGATTAGTGAGTAGTCTTCCACTAGGACTCGGTTTGACCCAATATGAGTAAATTCACTAATTAAATCTCACAAGGCTAATTATTTGGGGAAATTGGTGAGGGTAGTTTAGAGGATTGATTTGGGTTTATGGGTAGAATTTTGGGTAGTGTCGATTTATGACCCTTGTCCACCAACGAGAGTTGGTTAGGTTGTGATTTGGATATCCGAAATTCGACTCTATGGTTAACCTTGGTTGAGACCGAAAGGGAGAACCGGGGTAGGACACCTCTAAACTAGCGTTTGAAATCGACCCTTGAGAGAGGGAGTGGGATGACCCGGATTACGATGAGTACTTAATGACCTTGACCAAGTTCTTGACCTCCTCGAAAATATGCATGTTTTTGGGGTTGTTGAGTGTTGAGTTAGGGATTCCGACCTTCGAACCCGAGAGGGGGGTTGGTGGGTAGTGCTAGTGTCCTACTTCGAACCCGAGAGGGGGGTCTTAGGCGAATTAGAGCCATCTCCTCCTTGCCCGTTTACCTAAACGATTAGCCTAGAGAATTAATTGAGTGAAGTTATGAATTGTTGTGGGAGAACCGAGTTCTAGGCTTTTTATCATTTGATTTACAATTTATTCCTCTCTTACTCATTTATCATCTTTTGATAATTTGCATTTTATTTTATTTAGTTTAGTTGTTTAGTTTAAAACCTCATCCAAATATTGCCGACTTAGCTAAACAAAGATTTAAAACGATTAATAATCTCCCTAGCTCCTCGTGGGATCGACCCTCAATTTTGCACAACGATAAATCGTGCACTTGCGAGGTATTATTTGATAACCATCAAGCCCCGAAGACACCCTTTAAAGGGAAATGTCAATGGTGCTCGCATCAAGGACATACCCTATATTACGGTCAGGTCTTCAAATCCCTCTATCTCAACATCCAAGTGCCACGCTACACCCGCAACCCCACTGCCTCTCCGACAGCCCAAGCCAACCCCACTGCCCTAAACCCATCGACCCCCTCTCCCTGGCTTCTTGACAGTGGTGCATCCCATCATGTCACCACTGATCTCGAAAATCTTGCCCTACACTTTCCTTATGACGGTACTGATGAAATCGTTATTGGTGATGGGTCGGGTCTTCCAATCACACACACTGGTTCTACTCTTTTATCCTCTAAATTCCATTTAAATAATGTTTTTCATGTTCCTTTGATGCACAAAAACATTATATCCGTCTCTAAATTTTGCGCCGATAATAACGTCTCTATTGATTTTAACTTGAATTCTTTTGTTGTCAAGGACCTTAATACCGGTGCCACTGTTTTTACTGGAGCAGCTAAAGACGGAGTCTACTACTGGCCGTCGTCGTCCCCGCAAGTCCACACCATCTCCACCAATAAATCGGATCTCCATCATCGTCTTGGACATCCGCACCACTCTGTTTTCAAGTCTATTTGCTCTCATATGAATGTTAAATTTGATAACCTGAATAATTTTTGCAATGCTTGTCATATTTATAAAAGCCATAAACTTTCTTTTACTGTGTCCTCGCTTCAATCCCATCATCCGCTTGAAGTAATTTTTAGTGACGTATGGTCATCGCCAGTTTATTCTATTGATCATTTCAAGTACTACGTAATTTTTGTCGATCACTATACAAAATTCACTTGGTTATTTCCTCTCAAGCGGAAATCTGATACACACTCTACATTCTTGGCCTTTAAAAATCTAGTCGAAAAACAATTTTCCCGGTCTATCAAAACATTCTACTCGGACAATGGTGGTGAATTTGAAAAACTTAAACCCGACTTTGCCAAGTTTGGTATTCAACATCTAACTTCACCCCCACACACACCCGAACACAATGGATTTGCGGAACGATGACATCGCCACATAGTAGACACCGGTCTTGCTCTCCTCTCTCATGCCTCTATGCCTCTCGCGTATTGGCCACATGCCCTTCAAACCGCTGTTTATCTCATCAATCGAATGCCCACCCCCACTCTCCAAAATGACTCACCTTACTTTCGACTTTTTAAGTCCGTCCCCAAATATCACAATTTTCGAAATTTTGGGAGCCTTTGTTATCCATGGCTTCGACCCTACACTCATCATAAGCTTGATGCCCGGTCCATAGCCTGCGTTTTCATCGGTTATTCTCCGTCCCAACATGCTTATCTTTGCCTTGACCCAACAACAAACCGTATATATTGTTCCCGTCACGTACGATTTGTTGAAAATTCCTATCCCTTTGCTACTGCATCTACCCCGTCCTCTCTTCCCTCCTCTGATGAATGGTGTAACTTTTCCATTCCAGTACCCACTGTCACAGCCGACCCTTCCCCCTAACCAAACTCCTCCAACCCCTTCCTCTCCTGCCACGCCTAACCCTGCCTCCCCTGCATCCCCTACCATCCCTGATCCTGCTCCCTCGTCTGCCACTTCTACCGCCACTTCCCCCTCCACTTCCGCCCTCACTGGTACCCCTACCCCACCTCCCCAGCCACATCATGCCACCCGTGCCTCCCATGGCATCTTCAAACCAATTGATAAACTCAACCTATCAGCCCAACTTCACTCTCCCGAACCCAAGACGATAAAACAGGCCCTTGTTGATCCTGTATGGCGCGCTGCCATGGAGGAACAATTCTCGGCCTTACAAAAAAATCAAACGTGGGAACTTGTTCCCCCGCCTCAAATCAAAACCTTGTTGGTTGTAAATGGGTCTTTCGGGTCAAATACAATCCCGATGGATCCATTCACAAGCACAAAGCTCGTCTCGTTGCCAAAGGATTCTTACAACGTCCCGGCATCGATTACACAGAAACTTTTAGTCCCGTCATCAAACCCGCTACGGTGCGCCTCATCCTAAGTCTTGCCGTCACCAATAATTGGCCAATCCGACAACTTGACATTAATGATGCGTTTCTTCGAGGAACGTTAACTGATACGGTTTTTATGGCTCAACCTCCCGGTTTTGCTGACCCAACCAAGCCCAATTACGTGTGTCGACTTCGAAAGGCCCTCTATGGGCTCAAACAGGCCCCACGGGCTTGGTATACGGAGCTTCGCTCCTTTCTTGTTGCAGCCGGTTTCAAGAATTCAGTCACTGACACTTCGTTATTCATTTACCATGGATCATACTCTCTTTTTGTTTTGGTCTATGTTGATGATATCATTGTTACAGGTTCTTGCACCGCCGCTGTTTCGTCATTCATCGACAAACTCTCGGCTCGGTTCTCACTAAAAGACCTAGGACAATTATCTTACTTCCTAGGTGTTGAGGTGCAACCGTGCTCTCAAGGGCTATTTTTAAACCAACAAAAGTACACTTCCGATCTTCTTGCTCGAGCTCATATGTCTGATGCGAAGTCCTCATTCACTCCCATGGACTCGACCCTCAAACTTAATCTCCGCGATGGTTCGGCTCACGACAATCCAACTGAGTACCGTGCCCTTGTTGGAAGCTTGCAATATTTATCACTGACTAGACCGGATGTTGCTTTTGCTGTGAATAAATTATCTCAATTCATGCATGCCCCGACTACCTGTCATTGGGCAGCTCTTAAACGCCTGTTGCGTTATCTGGCTGGTACCCTCACACACGGCATCATTATTCATCGCAGCTCGCCTATGGTTCTTCACGCCTACTCGGATTCTGCCTGGGGTGATGATGAAACTGACCTCACGTCTACAGGAGCTTACATTGTCTATCTTGGTCGGAATCCTATTTCCTGGAGTTCTAAGAAACAGCGCACTATTGCTCGATCCACCACTGAAGCGGAATACCGCTGTGTTGCGAATGCTAGTGCCGAGTTGACATGGTTAGTGAATTTATTCTCTGAACTTCGCCTGCAGCTGCCTTCCACTCCTGTTGTTTATTGTGATAACTTAGGAGCTACAAATCTCGGCGCGAATCCGGTATTTCATTCCCGAATGAAGCATGTAGCTCTCGACTTTCATTTCATTCGAGAAAAGGTCCAAGCTGGCTCTCTTCGTGTGGTTCCAATTGCTAATGACGACCAGCTTGCCGACGCTTTGACGAAACCTCTGCCACGGCCTCGATTCTCCATGCTAATGTCCAAGATCGGACTTTCCCAAAGGTCGTCCGTCTTGCGGGGGGATGTAGAGAATACTTAGAGGACTCCAACAACTCTAATTATTCTCTCCTATAATCATGTATATTATTGTTATTAGTTGCCTATTATTTAGGATCTTATACACTGTATCTTTGTTAACATATCTTATGTATTCCTATATATAGTTATCCTATGTATCTTTGTAATTATCAATTAATCAATACAATTATCAACTTCTACAGACGAGTTTAGAACAATTCAGTTTAGAAACCAATGAAAATCGATTTAGTTAAAATTCAAATTTTCATTCGTACACGTTTGCCGCACACACGACTTTATAAATGTGAGTATTTTGTATGTACATAAGACATGACCCGACAACGCCCGGGTTAGAAATCTAGTATAGATATAAAATAAGATAGATATACATATAATTATATCACAAATGTTTACCTTTCTTAAAAAATATAAGAACCTTTTTTTTTTTTTTTTTTTTTTTTTTTTTTTTTGACAAGTAGAATGACAAATCAAGCTCGGGCCCAATTTGCCAATCTATGAGCAAGTACATTAGAGGATCTATTAATAAACGAAATTGAGAAACAGTGAAACATAGAAGCTAAAGCATAGATATCCTTTGTAGTCGTCCATGTAAGATGATTATTGGATGAACCCGCTGCAATGTGACTCAGCATGTTAATGCAGTCGGAATGGACGGTGATGTGGAGCAAATTTTGATCAAGAGCCCACTTCATGGCTTCTAAAATGGCTTTCCCTTCTGCTTGTTCTGCACATTGGGCAAACCCAGAGACGTAATGAGTAGTTGTATACCCATTTGATGTTGAGCAGGTCCATCCATAACCCGCTTTTCTCGTCGGATCCCAGGAACCGTCCACATAGATTGTAGCCATTTCGCAAGAAGTCGATGTATGTAATATCCAAATTGTAGTTCCTGCTTTAAGTTGTTGTTTATAATGATCTAGTTCATCTTGAGCCCCTAAAAATGGCATACCCGGTGGAATGTCATTCTCATTTTGCTGATGTGCAGCGGTAGCAAAGGTAAACTGTGTCTCATAGAGCTTCATCGCACCAATCATATTCATTCTTGAGTCCCCGAAACAATTGTTGGTTCTTACTCTCCAAATAGTCCAAAGGGTAGAAAGAAAGGAAATCACCCCAATCTTATTATCCTCCGTCTTCAAAAGAAATTGCAACCACTTCATCAACCAGGTCTTGATATTCATGAAGGTACAATTTTCAGCTCTTATCCCAATATAGCTGCCCGCCCATAATCTTTGAACAAAAAAACAATCACGGAAAAGATGCTCCAGAGTTTCCATAGGTGTACAGCTGTCAACTAGTAATGCATGAAACGTAGATGTATCTCATAAATCATCACTTTCAACAAATCTTGAACGTGCGTTGCGTATATGAACCGACTAACTCGATTGTCGACCTAAGCATAACATCCATCATCCATGTAAGTACTAAACAACTCGATCGGCGACGTTAGGGTTACCTTGCAATAGTGGTTGCTCTGCATCACTTCCTGAGTTTATGTATTCTTCAGTTTGGTTCTCTTCTACCGTGGAATGACAAATTCCCTTTCTTTCTTCGGATTTACCCCATAATACAGCGTATAGCCCGATAATGACTGCAGTTGCGCCGAGTAAGCTGATAATAAACATTTACATTCTAGGGTTATATGGGTTACGCAAATTCTTGTTTAAGACAGGCACTATCCGTCTCTACCTTAAAACGGGTCAAATAAAACCATGTAGGATGAATATGACAAAAGCATAATGTATTGGAAAAAGGTAAAAGAAAAGGTTTGTCGTTTATACCCTTGTGCCATCTTAAGCAAGACTAGCTAGGTGGGTTATAATCCGATAAGGGGGCGTTTGGTTCGAAGTATTGGAATGGTATGGAATGGATTGTGATACCATAATGGTATGGAGTTAGAACCTCATACTTGCTCATCATGAGTGTTTGGTTCGACCCTGGAATGGATATAGAGGGTAGTAATAATATGGAATGGAGTTAGAAACTTGAGTGGAAACATGGGTATGAGATTCGAAAGGGTTGGAATGGAGTTAGAATCCATTGGGTATCTAACTCCATTCCAAAAACCCTCAACCAAACACTAGAATGGATTGAATTCATTCCAAAAGTTCCGACCAAACACCCCCTAAATAGATACTGCCGTCTTAAGTGTAGACACCTCGTTTCTGCACCCCTCGCAAACCACCCGGTGATGATTGGGCCGCATGTTTGATTCGCGGAACGATTAGTGACAGTTCGTAAGATTATCGTCAAGTGATTGCTCAAAAATTAATGTCAACCTCTTAGTTGTCATCTACGTGCCGATACGGTCGTTTTGGCAGTAATTAGAGTACATTCGGAGTCCGGGTCAAAAACCGTCTCCATTTTCTGATAACTGTTAAATCCCGAGTCAGAATGTTCTGGAATGTTCCGGATATTTCTATTCCATATTTCTCAAATTTTATCTTTTGGCAAATAATATCCCGTAATATTCAAAAGATAATCGAATTAAATCCGTCCTACCATAACTTAAACACGGAAATCTTTCTTAAACAGGAGGAAACCTCCTGGGAATAGACGCAAGCCAGTCTTTGCGCCTCTTCCAAGAGACGCGGTGGGCTGCTGCGCCTCTTCCCGTGCCCTTCTTTGCATGATTTACGTATCTTTTTTATATCTTTCCGAGATTCACTTCCAAAGAGTCTCCGAAACCCTATTCCTCCGTGTGATTAGTATAAATAGGAGCCTTCGCTCCTCATATTTCTCACGCGAGTGTCCGCCCTTCTCTTCTCCCTTTGCATTCTAGACTTTGTTCTTACTAATTGGCGCCTACGTGCTTGAACCTTCGACCACGTAAGCTCGGATCCTTCCGGGTACCAGCCTCTCCGTTGCATGACCGACCAATTTGACCACTACACTCAATCAATCTAATTAATCAACTTGTTAAATCGTTTTCCTCTTTCGAGGGCACTCTTTCTTTACATTCGCGTCGAGCATCACTAATCGATCTTCTTAGTTCTTCTCGTTTCGTCAACATGTAAGTCTGAGGGTGTATTAATCTCTCTTTTATTTATTGTTTTTTTTAATTATTGTATAACAATTGTAAGGTTTATGTCGAATACACCATTAAAACCGATTTCTAAAACCGTCTTTAAAACCTTTTTTGCGGATTTCCAGTAGACAGACGTCGAGAAAAGAGACAAAGAATCGCTGCGCCTCTTGAAGGAGCGCAGCACCTGCCGCGCCTCTTCGTGAGGCTGCCGCAGTTCCTGCTTCTTTTCTTCTTCTCCGTCCTCTGTAATTCGTGTTTGTGTTTGTGTTATTTCTTTTCTTTTGTTCGTCTATTAATTCGTTCATCATAATAACATATCAATTCACATGTATATAATTGTTCATTCATCATTAATATGCTTAATTCATCATTGTTCCGACTTAAATCCTAGATAATCAATATTTACGGGTTTTCGTCATTAATATTCAAATCTGGGTTTTAGAAGTTCAATTTCGTTCATATTGAGTTTCTGGAGTTCATCGTTGATATATTTGCATCCATATTCATTGATAGTTCGTCATGTTTAGTTAATTAATTCGTTTGTTTGTTTAGTCTAATCAATCATTTATTAACATCGACCCTTCACATAATTAATCCGTCTTTAATCCGTCTCATTCATGTTTCATTGTTTACTGTTTTATGACCTCAATCATATGTAAATAACATGCTAATCACTTTCATCCGAGTCAAATATCGCAATCAATCCTTTAAAATTAACAATCAACATTAACGGTTTGCAGTTCCGGCTTCACAGCCAGAACTCACCCTTGGAACAGACGCAGCAACTGCTGCGCCTCTTCCAAAGGGCGCAGTGTCTGCTGCGCCTGTTCCAGGGTGATTTCTGTCTCTGAACTCCTTTTCTGCCTTGACCATAGTTTAATTAATACGTATTAATCAACTAATATTCGTATTATCACCTTCTGATCTGTCGTGTTTTCATTCTTTTATTCCTTTTTCTTAAATTATCCGTTTTAAAGGTATTTTCGACATAAATCGCCTAATTCGTTGTAATTATTGTAATTTTCTTTATTGTAATTTTATAATTATTGTATTTCTTTTATCATTCGTATGTTTTTCACATGTAAATCAATATTAAATCCAACTTCGACCTAATTGTATGCTAATTAATTGTTCACCGACTTAGTATTAATTTTCACATGCTAGGATTAAAACTTGGATGTTGCATTGCATGCATATAGCCGACGATATATCAAGTATGAATAACTTCCCTAATCATTAGTAGAGGCCGCTATCGAGGCGGGCGGGATTAGGTGTTCGATCAAAAGAGCTTCCTAATACGTACCCTCACCCCTTACTCCAGATCTCCGTGAGCACCCGTGTTCATTGGCATCCACGAGAGTCATTCTAGACATAGAATGCTAAGGGTAACGATTGCTTAGTGTTCATGTCACTACTTTGTGTCTTGACATGACACGAGGTATTCGAACGGTTCCAATTTCCCATAAAAATTGGTGGCGACTCCTTACAAAATGCAAACGCTTGTTGTTTCCGAGCTCCCCTCGTCCCAAGCGCCCCCGTGGGCGGCCCGCTGTCCACAGTTTGGCGACTCCGCTGGGGACATACACTTACGTGTAGCTAGGGTGAAACTCGAACAAGGTTAGGGAACAAGTTTGTACAAGACAATTGTCGGTTTTCATAACTCGGTCTTCCTAGACCGTTTTAATCGGCCTTCCTAGGCCCAACCCAACCCATTTGACCAATCGTCCCGTCTAAACGGTCCTAATTCTTATTTGGGCCTAAGGATGGATAGCGATTGACGTCATCCATACCATGATGCTTACTCTTGTTTGTATCAAGGGCCTTCACTACTTGAGGAAATGGACTAGGAATCGGCCTTACTCTTGTTTGGCACGAGCCTCTCCACAGACTTCGGGTTTGATGGTTCGGTATGGCAACCCACCCTTTAAACCAAAACCTTTCTAAAAGCACTCAGCATCCCGTTATAATGCTTGTATAAATATGCAAAACCTTATGTGATCACCATTTCTAAACAAAACCATGACGAGTTTTCAAAAAATCAAAACCCGTTTTCAATCAAGAATTTCGAAAATAGGGCCTTTAATTAGTACAAAGTCCGGTCAAAACCCTGTCCGTTTGTCGTGTCAAAATTCGGGCCACAAGCCCATTTCAAACCTCACTTCGAGTCCACTCCTACAACTACACTACAGTTGGCTTAGGACGCACATTTTCAAAGACCTTGTCTTTCTTCAAAACTCACTCAACACAAGTGGCACACACCCACTTCACAAGTCAAAACTTTTCCTCTTTTAGCAAATGTGATGGAATGGTCGATCGTGTTTTGATTCGTCGCCGGTCTCTTATCCAGTTTCCAAGATGCCTGGGTCAAGTGATGATACAAACCTCCAGCAAATTCAAGAGAGTAATGATCGAATCCTAGCCGCGATAACCCAAATGCAAATCACTCAAGAACAAACCTATGACCGCCTTGAGCTTATCGAAGGCCGCATCTTTGATGTAGAGGGAAAGCTACCTCCCATTAAAAGTGAAGTACTAGGTTTTTCCGATGACGAGTCCAAAGGTGAGAATCCTCTCATAGGGACAACTGCAGCTGAGAAAAGACTCCAATACCTAGAGGAGCAATTGATGTACCTTAAGGGGGATGACATTTACAGGGAGAACAATCGAAAGTATGAGGCCGTCAATTCCAAATTGCCCACTAACTTTAGCATGACGGATATCCCTAAGTTTAAAGGACATGAGAACCCTTTGAACCACATTCGCGCCTTCAAAGACTACATGTCTATCAAAGGCATCAAACCCGAGATGTTCTTAAGGATCTTTCCTTCATCTCTTGACACCATCCCAAAGCAATGGTTCTACACTTTAGATCACAAAAAGGTCGCTACTTGGGAGGACGCCGCCATTGAGTTCTCGAAACAATACGCGGATAATGCCGAGATCCAAGTCAACATGCGCACTCTAGAGGTTCTTACCCAAAATGACAAAGAAGGATTCACCGACTTCCTAAGTAGGTGGAGGAAGACTAGTACTCAACTAGTAGAACGTCCAGATGAGGCCACTCTTGTGGAGAAGTTCGTGGACAATCTCAAGCCCATATATGCCAACCATTTGAGATATCAAAACATCAAGACTTTCAAAGATTTAACCGTGTTGGGGACACGAATTGAAGATGACATCCGCAAAGGGCTCTTGTCCAAAACGGTAGGTCGAGGATATCAAGGGTCCACAAGTCGTTCATACGGCTCTACTAGCAAGACCGACGAAGTTAACCTTCTCGAGCCATCCAAGAAAACTAGCCCACCAAGGAAGTTCACAAACCTTGGGGACACGTACTCCAATGCTCTAAAAAGGCTAATGAAGCAAGGCAAACTCCAACCCATTGGACCTACTCCTGAACCCGAAAGGAAGTCCAAGTTTTGGGATGAAAACTCTTACTGTGAATACCATAGGGGCAAGGGGCACGACACAGAAAAATGCTACAAATTGAAACATGTGCTTCAAGATATGATTGAAGATGGTCGGCTTCCAATTCCACCAGGAGGTAAGCCCAACAACACTCAGAATCCTCTTGGAGTTCTAGTGATTACAAGTGACGAATCTACCTTAGATTGCTCACATCTCATTTCTCCCACCGAAAATGAAATTCATGCAATTGAGAAGGAAAGACTCCACTCTACCATCTCCCCTACCATTTCCGACTTCATCGCGTGGGCAAGGAGTGTAGATAGACAAGTGTGGGAATTAGAAAATATGGTAATGATCTTACGCGATCCCAAGGCAACGCCTAAAGAACGCGCGCCTTTGACCTTCTCTCAAAATGCCACTATGCAAGAAGTAGTCGCCTTGGTCGATAGACTAGTTGATCAAATCATACGACTAGAAAGTGACATCATGAGAATGAGGGAACTAGCCGCAATCAATGGGGTTTGGGCCGATGACGATGAAGACGAATACCTCATTGAAAACTCTTTGGTAAAAGAGATAGTCCAAAATGGCGAAGACCAAGATGTGGATCACCTAACTCGCTCGGGCCGTCCATACCAAAGTACTACTCAAAGCAGTCCAACCAATGTCATCACACCAAATGACAACGAAGACGATCCCACCGATCATTTGCTCAAGCAATTACAAAGAACCAAGGCTGATCTTTCAGTCTGGCAACTAGTGGCAAGCTCATTTCCACACCGCCAAGCTTTACTGCAAGCTTTGGCCAAATTGAATGTGGCACATAACTCTACTCCCAAAGATGTAGTCAACTTGGTCTTCCAAGAATCACCGAAGTTAAGTAATCCTATTACTTTCTCAGACGAAGACTTGCCACCTTTTGGCGCTAGTCACAACCTCGCTCTATACATCACTGTCATCTGTCTAAAGAAAAATGTGCCAATGACATTGGTAGATGATGGCTCCGCGGTCAACGTCATACCCCTCAAAACGGCATATAAACTGGACATGAAAGAGTCGGATTGGACACCTACAAGTCAAGGTGTACGCGCATATGACGGTACGCGACGAAAAGTGGTTGGACTTGCTAGCCTAACCATAGCCACGGGACCAATCGAGCGAAAGGTCAACTTCCAAATAGTGGACATCGAAGCTTCATTCAACATACTTCTGGGAAGGCCTTGGATTCATGCTTCCAAAGCAGTAACATCCACCCTTCACCAAAAGATCAAGATCCCACTCAATGGCAAAGTTGTGACAATCACTTCGTCGCCTATCAAGGCAATAATCGAGAAACTTGATCAAGCAATCAAGTCCTTGCGGATCCCATATACGAACTTGGGGGCTTCCAAAGTGTAAGTGTCATAGAAAGCGAGTTGGCACCCTTGTACTACAATCCCTACTCTAACTTAGTGGTCAATCACATACTCAAAAATCAGGGATACTTCCCTGGAATGCCTTTGAACCCAATTCGGAAGAACACCTTCGCGCCATACAATAAAGGCAACTCATCAAGAATACCACTTGGACTAGGGTACAAACCCACAGCTGAAGAAGTTCTCGAAATGCTTGCTCAAGTCCAAAATCGCAAGTATGTAGGAGTCCAAATGAGGCCATATCCCCCCACCTTGAATGGGTACTTCGTTCAAGAAGGAAGTTCGGAACTCTTTCATGGATTTCCCGAACCTTGGCATTACCTCGAGAGGAAGTTAGCCGGAATCGAGATCTTTCACGATTGCTACTTCATACCTCCAGAAACGGTTCCTACCGTCAAAACCCGTCAAGCACCTTGCTTAGACGAACAAGCTGTTAGCCTCCTATTTGGAGAGGACCGATTTGTTAGGGCCGCGCAGGATGAGATCATTACTACAATACTTCAAGACGATCGCTTCAACCCCACCGCATTAATCACAGAAATCGATACAAAGCAGCAGAAAGGATGGAGAAAATCAATCAAATGGACCAACAATCAAGGAAGACTCTTCAAGCTCACCACTGGAGAAGGAGAGATGTTCAAAGAAGAGCCAGGAGACGACGAGTTCGAATCAGAGTCGGAGTCGGAGTCAGAGTCAGAGTCTAGAGAAGTCATTAGAGAGTCTACTCCTGTCGTCACCCCCACTCCTTTCGTTTCTCCTAGCTTGCTTTCAAGTAGTCACAGTAGTTCGGGAAATGCCCCAACTATCGTTCCTTTTTATGTGACCTTGGATCGGTTGGCTTCTTTGTTTCAACTTTACTCAAATCTTAATATGAATAAATCGGGTTCTGCTTACTCTTTGCGTTATTTTGAGTGCAATTGTTTATGATGATACCGAGGATGACCAAAACCCGAGTTGACCGAAATACCTCCTACGTAGCCAAAGAAATACTACGGGAAAGGGAAGGGGGACCGATGAATTGAGGACACCGAACCCATCAATGTAGGAACCGAACTAGAACCCCAAGAACTTAGGATAGGGACTACCTTGAGCTCTACCGAACGGGCCGACTTCATAGACCTCCTAAATGAATTCAAAGACGTTTTCGCTTGGTCCTACAAAGACATGCCAGGGATCGACGGGGATATTGCCGAACATAGGATTCCGATTAAGCCGGGTTTCAAGCTTTGAAACGAAGCTTCGACGGATGAGAACAGAATGGGCCCTAAAGATCAAGGAAGAAGTGGATAAGCAATTCAAAGCCGGGTTCATCAAAGTTTCCGAGTATTTGACTGGGTAGCTAACATAGTACCCGTACCCAAAAAGGATGGGAGAATCCGAGTTTGTGTTGACTTTAGAGATTTGAACAAAGCAAGTCCGAAAGATGACTTTCCTCTACCTCACATCGACATATTGGTGGACAATACTGCAGACCACGCATTACTATCCTTCATGGATGGATATGCGGGTTATAACCAAATCAAAATGGCCATGGAAGACATGCACAAGACCGCGTTCGTCACCCAATGGGGAACCTATTGCTATACAGTAATGCCGTTCGGATTGATCAACGCTGGAGCTACATACCAACGCACCGCAACTACACTCTTACATGACATGATGCACAAAGAAGTTGAGGTATATGTAGATGACATGATCGTCAAATCCAAAGAGAGAGAGGGACATATTGCGAACCTTCGTAAGTTCTTCGCAAGGCTACGGAAGTACAACATGAGACTCAATCCTCAGAAATGCACATTCGGGGTAACGTCTGGCAAACTCCTAGGATACGTCGTTAGCCAACGAGGTATAGAAATAGATCCCTCGAAAATCAAAGCTCTGATTGAAATGCCACAACCTCAAACAGAAAAAGAAGTCAGAGGATTCCTGGGAAAAGTTCAATACATAAGTCGATTCATATCGAAACTTACGATGATTTGCGAGCCTATCTTCAAGAAACTCAAAAAGACAGACCACACCATGTGGGATGATGATTGTCAAAAGGCGTTCGACAGAATCAAGGAGATATTGGCTAAACCACCAGTGCTCATGCCACCACAACCAGATCAACCTCTTGGTTTGTATCTCACGGTAACTGAAACTGCCATGGGTGCTATGCTAGCTCAAACCGTAGGAAGTGAAGAAAGAGCTATTTACTACCTAAGTAAGAAGTTCTTGGAATACGAGTGCAAATACTCACAACTCGAAAAGACATGCCTCGCTCTTGTGTGGGCAACAAAGAAGCTACGCCACTACATGCTTAGCTACTCCGTCAAAATATTCTCCAAGATGGATCCAGTCAAATACCTCTTCGAGAAACCTGTCCTCAATGGACGCCTAGCAAGATGGACCATGATGCTCTCAGAATTTGACCTCAAATACGTGCCACTAAAAGTAATAAAGGGTCGCGCCGTCGCCGAATTCTTCGCAGAAAATCCCATCAACAACGCACAAGCCATAGATACTTGGTCATTTCCCGACGAGGATATACTTCAAACAGATGTAGACTCCTGGGACCTATACTTTGATGGAGCATCAAACCTAAGAGGATTTGGGATAAAAGTGTTGCTCATTTCTCCTGAAGGTGAGCATACACCGATCGCTGTCAAACTCGACTTCGAGGTGACAAACAACGCCGCAGAGTATGAGGCTTGTTTAATTGGACTACAAGCGGCAGTAAGCTTAGGCATCAAAAACCTCCGAGTGCATGGAGATTCGTCACTAATCATCAACCAAGTTACAGGATCCTGGAAAATCCGAAGCGAAAGCCTAGCACCCTATCAAGCTAGGATTGACCAAGTCGCTCAATTCTTTGATCATGTAACCTACTTGCACCTACCTCGAGAGGAAAATCAATTTGCAGACGCTCTTGCGAAACTTGCATCTTTGATAAATATGCCAGATTACTTGATGGAAATGCCTTTGTGTATCGAACGACGGTCAGAGCCGGCGTATGTCCATCAAATTACCGATGAAGAAGAAATCGCACAGGAACCCTGGTTCCAAGCAATCCTGAACTTCAAGCTCAATGGTACCTATCCACCGGATATGGATAAGGGGGGACAACGAGCTATACGCCTACTAGCTTCACAATACGTCCTCATGCAAGGAGAATTATACAAAAGAACACCTCTTGGTGTAATCCTGCGTTGCCTTGATCATTCACAGGCACGAAAGGTGATGGAAGAAGTCCACGATGGAGAGTGCGGTCCTCATATGAGTGGACCTATGATGGCAAAGAAAATCACACGTCTAGGGTACTATTGGACCACAATGGAATCCGATTGCATCAAATACGTGAGGCACTGCCACAATTGCCAAATCTTCGGGAATGTACAGCATGTCCCTCCTTCGTTGCTCTATACGATGACATCTCCTTGGCCATTCTCCGCGTGGGGAATCGACATAATTGGGAAAATAACCCCAGCAGGAACAGGAGGTCACTGTTTCATCCTAGTAGCAATTGACTACTTCACCAAATGGGTAGAAGCGGCTTCCTACACCGCTCTTACGGCCAAAAATGTAGCCAAATTCATACAAAATAACATCATCTGCCGATATGGTTGCCCACATGAGATCATCAGCGATAATGGGTCCCACTTCCAAGCCGAAACCGAACAATTGCTAGCCAAGTACAAGATCAAGCATCATCACTCATCGCCCTATAGACCACAGACTAACGGCGCGGTAGAAGCGGCTAACAAGAATGTCGTCACAATCCTCAAGAAAATGACTGACAATTACAGAGATTGGCCAAGCAAAATACCCTTCGCTTTGTGGGGGTATCGAACATCCGTCAGGACGCCCACTGGGGCCACTCCTTTCTATTTGACCTACGGTATGGAGGCCGTACAACCAGTCGAGCTAGAAATACCATCCTTGCGTATTCTACTCGAAAGTCAAATCCCTGAAGCCGATTGGAAGAGGGATAGGTATGAAGAACTCATCCTCCTGGATGAACGTAGGCTTCGTGCCTTACATAATGTCCAAACATATCAAGCACGTATCAAACGAGCTTTCAACAAAAGGGTTAGGCCAAGAAACATCAAAGAAGGAGATTTAGTTCTCAAATCGGTCAGAGCTCTTTTACCTGTCGACCCAAGGGGAAAATTCAAACCTAACTGGGCCGGACCATATCTAGTCAAATCAATACTCCCAGGGGGTGCGGTTAGAATCACAGACCTAGATGGGAATGAGTTTTCAAACCCCACAAATCTCGACCAACTGAAACGGTACTATGCCTAGGATAGAACAGAAACGCGCCTCGCGTAAACCTACGTGTCGCTCTTGCAGCACTAAATAAACGGCCCCTGGCCCATCTGAATGTCACTGTGCTCTTGCATCTTGGCAAACTTGTCATCCTCATATCATCTAACAAACTAAATTCGCACCTCCCGAGTAAGCAAAAGCTCATGCTTATTTTCTATGTTCATTACAAGCTCTTGCTTCGAACAATTATTCTTTTACATTTACTCGAACTACGCGCAAGGGTTTGATTTCGCTTTTTTTAAGTGAATACGTAGGCAATCCTTCAAAGGATTCAACCCACCATTTTATTTAAAATGTAAATAGAAGAACATCTGCATTGCATTTGAAATTCGACAAGAATAATTAAAGAAAATAACAACGGTTTCATAACCACTTAACCTTTTTATTTCATTCAATTTCTAATAATAATAATACGGCAAATAATAAAAGTAGACTAGGCTAGGATTCTAAAAATCCCTCCTTTTATTACAACAATAATAATAATAATCAAATAATAATAATAAGACTTGGGCTATTCCTCCATCTTTCCCTTGCCCTTGTCGTTCTTGTCATATTTCTTGTCACGACCTCGAGCCGGGCGCTCCTGCACCACTTCAGACCTAATCACCAACGGTCTTTCTCGAGGCCTGACTCTCCCATTCTTGCCAACCACCACCTCTGCGACAGGAGTAGTCTTCGATTTCTTCGAAGGATGAATGACTTGGAACCCGGCTTCCTCTTCTCCTTCGGTCAGATGCTTCTCCTTCTCTTTCTCTCCCTCGCGTACTTTGTAGTCAACGGGCTCGCGCTTCCTCAGTCTTTCACGCTCTTCCGAAGTTGCGGCCTTCCTCCATCTCAGATAAGAATCCGACACCCACAAGGCATTGGAGGAGAAACTCAGGAACCACATGTTTCTTTGGGCCCACTTCATAGCCCACTCTCTTCGGCTCTCGGTAGTCAATGCCATGGCAGTCTGCGGGACGGTGTCAAGCCTAGGAATCATCTGCTTCAACCCGACTTGCCTCATCAACCTCTCAGGAAAGATGCATACCATAAACTCCAATCCAGGGATGCGCACGGACCTAGGATCCAAAGAAGACACTCCAGTGACAGACTTGAGATACCACCACGGTACAACCCACCGGATCAAAGGGCCATCGTCATTCTTCAGCTTGTTCTTCCAATAGTCACAGATCCGGGTGAAGTCCACCATGTACAACCTCGTCCTCATCGAAATCATACGGGCATGATAGGAAAGTGCATGAACTGGGGGCTCGAGCAATCGGAGCCGTTCCATAAGCCAAACCTACCAAAACAGGTATTAGACACCCAAAAAAAAAAAAAAAAAAAAAAAAAAAAAAAAAAACAACGAAAAAGAAAAAGAGGGTGTCTTTTACCTGTAAGATGACGGGACTCCCCAAGAATGGAAGATCGCGGTTGGATTTCCTATTATCCAAGCCCAAGATAATCTCCCCTAAGCACAAGCAAGCTGGGCTCCTGCGCAGCTCCATTTGCTCAACGAGACCCAATAGGCGGGGATCACCTCTCAAATCTTCATCAACATGTCCCTGAAAGACGTAAACGTGAAGCAAACAGAAGCCAAATGCTCTCCTTCTAGCGACATAAGAGACAGTAGGGTCGGCCCTGTTGATGAATCGATCCATAAAGTCCAGCATCCGCACGCCTTTCGAAGTAACAAGACGATCTACCTCAAGCCTAGTAAGTCCAAGCAAGTCTCTAAACTTGCTCTTATACCCTTGTGAAGTGGAGGGGATGGCAGGTAAATGTTCAGGGTCCCACCCGCCAATAGCAGCAATTTCCTCCGGAAAAGGACAAATATCACCTCCTGGGAACGCGAAAACATGATAATTTGGATCCCAATAATCAAGACATGCATCTAAGAACGGCTTTACTACCTTAATGAGCTTCAAACTCAACAAAGACCCAAGGTTGTAAGCACCCATGTCATGTTTCTCAATATTCGAAAACTCGTTAGTCCATTCCTTCAAGAGAATTTCTAGAGTATTCATGATGATAACTTTCTCTTGAAAATTTATGGGGAGTTTTATATGTGAATCGAGGAAGAAGAGACGGAAGAATTGTATGATTTAAAGCTTCATCGACGCTTCTATTTATACTAATTGCTGTTTCCAAAAATCTGTCGAACCGACGCTTGGGAAGGAGCAGGCGCGGCACTCTTGCGCCTCTTCAAAGGGACGCAGCTCTTGTTGCGCCTCTTCCCTAGCATCACTTCTGTGATTTCCGTGTTTGGATCTTTCCTAATTCTATAAACGAATAATTTCCTATTCCTACGGGATTTTATTTTGGTAAATCCGCGAAATTTACCATGCTTCAGGTTTCCTTGATCCAGGAACGCGCATTTCGAGGCGACGTCAACATTTTCGGCCATTTTTATATTTAGTTTCCATTTTAATTCTTTCTTTTTTCATTTTCACTTTTATTTAGTCATTTCATTTCTATTTTCTTCATTTTCTAACTTATATATTTCTTTTTTTCTTTTTTTGCGGGGGTAACCCTCCCTACCGTCCGGTCATTTCCGGCAAAATTTTTGCATTTTCGCGTTCTTTTCGAGTCTCATTTTTTTGCACTAATTAAAGGCCTTATGTGTATATAAAAATGTAAATGAATGTGTTTTTTCTATGTAAACTTCGGCAGCATGACGGTACAAACCGTTGTCTACCAAACTTGTCCAAAAGCTAACTGCGGTACAAACAACACAACCCAAAGAAAGCAAAAGGCACTCAAAGCCGTCGTATATATAACAAAAAGCAAATGTACAAGCAATCGGGGGCTTCGCCCCAAACAAATCAGAGATGTAATCGGGGCTTCGCCCCAAACAAATCAAGTCTAAATAATGGGGGCTTCGCCCCAAACAAAATCCAAAAATGTTCAAAATCAAGACTACAAAAACCACGCGGACTCATCACGAGCACCCTCCAACTCGGCAACCCTCGCCATAAGAGCAGCGATCTCGGCATCCCGAAACTCGAGCTCTCTCGACAAACGAGCCGTCTCCTCCCGGGACTGGGCTAACTCTCGCTCCAACTCACGATCGGCCTGAGAACAGCAGCAAATTGGCTCATGTCAATCGATTCAAACAAAATAAAAAAAAAAACAAAACTGGAAATCAAAAAGTCAAAAGAGATCAAATAAGGTTCATACCTGACGACCTCGACCACCGACGAGTGCCTCGATGGCGGTAGCTCGCAACCGGTTGGCCACCCTCCATAGTGCCACGAACCGAGATGGCGCGACCTGCGTTTTCAAAAGAAATTCTCAGCAAATTGAACAAATTTAATCCAATGTGTTCTTACGCAAAAGGTGAAAAAGCCAGAGGCTCACCCTCCGAATCGATCTCGCCGATCGTCGAGGCCAAGCATCCGTCACAGCCACGTCAAAATCACGCAACTCGGAGATCGTCGTCCTCCCGGTCGCGTCGGTGTACTCGAGAGTCTCGGGATACACTGGGGGCTCGATGCCCGCCGCCTCAACCTCCTGCAAAGACAAACGACTCTCATTAATCGGTGATCCTTCATCGAAATTCCCAAAGTCAAATAAAAGGATACTCACCACTACTGGCCAGTACGCCAACCTCCCGTAAAGGAATGCCGAGTAGTCCTCACCGAGCGCGAAGGAGGTCGTCACCACGGCACCGGCCAAGTCCGCCTCCCTCTCGGCCTCGGAAGGCTCCTAAACATCGTCCTAGGAGGATCAACGGGAACCGTCAACGCGCCCCGAGAGCACTGACGAGCCAAACGCTCGCCTAAGTACCACACAGGACCCATCGACGTCCACAACAACGGTGAGGCTCGGGCTCCTAGGTCGAAGGACCTCAAAGCAACAAAAGGAGGTGCCTCGGCATACTCCGCCCAAGGTCTGGGCACCCACTGCAACAAGATAAAGACAGAGATCATTCCTATGATCAGATGAAGGGAAAGAAGTATAAATGCATACAAACGGGATACTCACGCTTCTCGGTGGGCGTTCACATCCCGCCGGTAGACATTGTGAGAAGAACGCTTGCTCTTCGTCCGGCACATGACCCAATCCCTCACCACGGGATAGGCCCTCTCCAACGGCTCCGTCCTCTTGGGCGCGAGGCCCGGGAAGTAAGAGTACACCCACGCCTGTAAAACGGAATAGTCAATGACGATCTTTCGATCTTTGATGAAAGAAAGGGATTTATTTTGCTATCAAAGGGAAGGTTCATACCTCCAACAATAGCCCAGTCCGACGGCGCCGGGGAGAAGTCCCCTTCTCCATCAACTCCGGACGAACCATGGCCCTCATGAAACGGATAAGGACCGCAAAACCAAAGAAGTGACCCAATCCCAACGCCCTAGGGAGCTCGGGTCGCAAGAAAGGGAAGAAGCTTCGTCGACAGACCTCTCACCCTTGTCTCCGAGGTAAATCGAAGACAAGAACCACCAAAGCCACGAGACGAACCCTCTCTCGGTCACAAGGAGGAGGAGCCGTCTCCCTCCCATCGATCACCACCGATAACGGGGTCTTCCCCGCGAAGTAATCTCGAACATAGGTACTGGGTACCAAACCCGCACCGCAACGACCTTCGGCGACGGGTTCCGGCCGATCAACCTCCTCGCCTCGGCCGAATCCGCTCTCATGCCAATCTCCGGCCACACCATCTCCTCGATCCGCACGGCGGACCGAGAAATCATGCCGTAATCCTCCAAGGTGACTCCCACCTCACCAAAAGGCAGGTGAAACGTGGAAGTCGTATCCCAAAATCGATCCAAGAAAGCGCGGACCAGGCTAAGGTTGGCCCGCAACTTCCTCTTCACGATATCCCTCCAGACCTGAACCAGAGGACCGAACGCTCCACGCTCGATCATGGCCCTCTCCTCCTCCGACAGCCGCTCGTAGTGCTCCATCGCCGTCGTGTACCCCGAGAACGACCGGATATTCCCGGCCTCCTATTATGATTCGAAATAAAGCTATCTTTAATTTTGAAGTAAATTTGAAGGAAATTTGAGCAAAAAACAGAAAGAGGGTAAGTAATGAGTTAGGGAATTCCTATTTACCAAGCTCTTCACCGTCCTGTAGGACAAGTGACCCTCTGCAGCCCACACAAGGTGCCTACTCTCCCAGGTCTCAGCCCACGTGGGAGCTCCTCTCAGCTGACGACCCCCTCGTCCGAGGTGGGCCCGTCGCGGAATCTCCTCCTCCTCAGCAGCTTCCTCCTCGGGAACCTCGTCTGCGGCAGCCATCACCGCGTCGGTGAAAGCCTGCTCCAGAGCCTCCTCAACCGCACTGGCGTCTACCTCCATGGGAGTCCTCCCGGAAGTGGAAGCATCATCACCTGCAACATTAAAGCAAGTTTAGGCCGCGTCACGTGACGGCGAGCCTTTGTTAAGAAGTTTTCGAGCCTCCGGAGCCCTGAAGACTGTCCGTTTCTGGCCATCCTTGGCCGTGTTCTCACCAACCCGATCACTCGTGTGACAAATTGGGTCAAGTCGAGTCAAAATCAAAGCCTAGTTCCGAGTTCGAGTCGAAAATTCGGCAGCATTTCGCTATAATGGCGGTTATGCCCTAAAAGGTGCCCTGCAAAAGTTGTCACCAACCAAAATTCCGAGATGACAGGAAGTTTACCCATCATCCAAGGGTCCCAAATATCAAATTTCATCACGAATGGGCAATCCTAAGGTCGTTTTCGAAGCCATTTTCGATCTAGCTGTGAAACCGTCTCAAAATTCGCTCAAGGGCTCAAAACTCGATGAAAATTCAAAGTGAATACATGGTTATGTTCCTAACATTGCCTACTATCCATTTCTAGCATCAATTTGGCAAGACAAATCCATTTGGGGGAAAAGCCCCAAATTTTCGAGTAAATAGGTCGAAAACCCTAATGTTTGCAGCTCAAAATTCGACGAATACGGATGATTAATGCAAGATTAAAACACATACCTCGATTAGTCATATTTCAAGCAAGCTTTTGAATCCAACCTTGACGGAAATGGTGAAGATTTGAGAGAGAAATTGAAGGATTCGTGTTTCGAAATAATGAATTAAAACCCTTCTGATTTCGCGTTTTTACGCAGAATTGTCAAATTGGGGGGAAGGACGCAGCAGGCGCTGCGCCTCTTCCAAGAGACGCAGCTCTTGCTGCGCCTCTTCCTTTTGTTCCCTCCTTACGAATTTTCGAAAATTCGTTATGAGTTCGTTATTTGTGGGCCCATCTTTGGTGCGCCTCTTCCTCGATGACATTTGTATCATTTTGGTCCGTTTCGACGATTTCTTCGTTCCGGCCCACATTTTATCCAGCGCGACAATATTTTGCAGTATCGTCCAAATTCATTTTATCCCTCGCAGCAAAGTATTAAAAGTATTGCTCATTTTGTTTAGCAGTGATGGTATTTTGCAGTACCGCTCACTCAAGACCTTCTTCCCCGACGATCAAGATGTCCCTAATCGTCGGTGTATTCCCCAACAAGAGTTCGCTTGAGACCGACGCAAGCAAATTCAACTTCAACCTCAAGTTTTCTTGCCTGAGTTCGCTTGAGACCAACGCAAGCGGATTCCCCCAGCAGTTTCTACCGACGTCCTGCTGCTTCCAATATTTCTCGTTTCCCGCGGAGTCCGACAGGGTGTCATTCTCCAGAAGTTCCTATACCCAAAACTTAGTTACCCCTTAGGTCGAAACTTATATTTGACCTCCTTCCCGTCAATGCTTTCTTTTAGGGTCCCACACCCTAGCACCAATCCTTATATAACTTTTAGGACTTACCCTTAGCTCCTACGCTTAACCTTAGCTCTTATGCACCTCCGAAAGCATCTCGAGAAGAAGTCTCAGGTATGGTCTCTTCTTATGGTTGGCGAGCCTCCTTACGTAGTCTAATGGACTTTAAACGACCCTCCCCGATAGTCGACAGACTCTAAAATGTTCCCGACGACAGGTCCTTGGTTCAGACCCCTTGAGCCGCCTCGCGTCGCCATAGTCGTCGAGTTGTAATCTTCGATTGACCTGATGGCTATACTTTGACTTTCGCCTTGTCCAAGCCTCAGTCAAAGTGGGGGCTCTGTAGACACCTCGTTTCTGCACCCCTCGCAAACCACCCGGTGATGATTGGGCCGCATGTTTGATTCGCGGAACGATTAGTGACAGTTCGTAAGATTATCGTCAAGTGATTGCTAAAAAATTAATGTCAACCTCTTAGTTGTCATCTACGTGCCGATACGGTCGTTTTGGCAATAATTAGAGTACATTCGAGTCGGGTCAAAAACCGTCTCCATTTTTCGATAATCTGTTAAATCCCGAGTCGAATGTTGGAATGTTCCGGATATTTCTATTCCATATTTCTCAAATTTTATCTTTTGGCAAATAATATCCCGTAATATTCAAAAGATAATCGAATTAAATCCGTCCTACCATAACTTAAACACGGAAATCTTTCTTAAACGGGGAGGAAACCTCCTCGGGAATGGGACGCAGCAGGCAGTCGCGCCTCTTCCAAGAGACGCAGTGGCTGCTGCGCCTCTTCCCAGGCCCTTCTTTGCATGATTTACGTATCTTTTTTATATCTTTCCGAGATTCACTTCCAAAGAGTCTCCGAAACCCTATTCCTCCGTGTGATTAGTATAAATAGGAGCCTTCGCTCCTCATATTTCTCACGCGAGTGTCCGCCCTTCTCTTCTCCCTTTGCATTCTAGACTTTGTTCTTACTAATTGGCGCCTACGTGCTTGAACCTTCGACCACGTAAGCTCGGATCCTTCCGGGTACCAGCCTCTCCGTTGCATGACCGACCAATTTGACCACTACACTCAATCAATCTAATTAATCAACTTGTTAAATCGTTTTCCTCTTTCGAGGGCACTCTTTCTTTACATTCGCGTCGAGCATCACTAATCGATCTTCTTAGTTCTTCTCGTTTCGTCAACATGTAAGTCTGAGGGTGTATTAATCTCTCTTTTATTTATTGTTTTTTTTAATTATTGTATAACAATTGTAAGGTTTATGTCGAATACACCATTAAAACCGATTTCTAAAACCGTCTTTAAAACCTTTTTTGCGGATTTCCAGTAGACAGACGTCGAGAAAAGACGCAGCAACTGCTGCGCCTCTTCGAAGGAGCGCAGCACCTGCCGCGCCTCTTCGTGAGGCTGCCGCAGTTCCTGCTTCTTTTCTTCTTCTCCGTCCTCTGTAATTCGTGTTTGTGTTTGTGTTATTTCTTTTCTTTTGTTCGTCTATTAATTCGTTCATCATAATAACATATCAATTCACATGTATATAATTGTTCATTCATCATTAATATGCTTAATTCATCATTGTTCCGACTTAAATCCTAGATAATCAATATTTACGGGTTTTCGTCATTAATATTCAAATCTGGGTTTTAGAAGTTCAATTTCGTTCATATTGAGTTTCTGGAGTTCATCGTTGATATATTTGCATCCATATTCATTGATAGTTCGTCATGTTTAGTTAATTAATTCGTTTGTTTGTTTAGTCTAATCAATCATTTATTAACATCGACCCTTCACATAATTAATCCGTCTTTAATCCGTCTCATTCATGTTTCATTGTTTACTGTTTTATGACCTCAATCATATGTAAATAACATGCTAATCACTTTCATCCGAGTCAAATATCGCAATCAATCCTTTAAAATTAACAATCAACATTAACGGTTTGCAGTTCCGGCTTCACAGCCAGAACTCACCCTTGGAAGAACAGAAAAGAATGCTGCGCGCTCTTCCAAAGGGCGCAGTGTCTGCTGCGCCTGTTCCAGGGTGATTTCTGTCTCTGAACTCCTTTTCTGCCTTGACCATAGTTTAATTAATACGTATTAATCAACTAATATTCGTATTATCACCTTCTGATCTGTCGTGTTTTCATTCTTTTATTCCTTTTTCTTAAATTATCCGTTTTAAAGGTATTTTCGACATAAATCGCCTAATTCGTTGTAATTATTGTAATTTTCTTTATTGTAATTTTATAATTATTGTATTTCTTTTATCATTCGTATGTTTTTCACATGTAAATCAATATTAAATCCAACTTCGACCTAATTGTATGCTAATTAATTGTTCACCGACTTAGTATTAATTTTCACATGCTAGGATTAAAACTTGGATGTTGCATTGCATGCATATAGCCGACGATATATCAAGTATGAATAACTTCCCTAATCATTAGTAGAGGCCGCTATCGAGGCGGGCGGGATTAGGTGTTCGATCAAAAGAGCTTCCTAATACGTACCCTCACCCCTTACTCCAGATCTCCGTGAGCACCCGTGTTCATTGGCATCCACGAGAGTCATTCTAGACATAGAATGCTAAGGGTAACGATTGCTTAGTGTTCATGTCACTACTTTGTGTCTTGACATGACACGAGGTATTCGAACGGTTCCAATTTCCCATAAAAATTGGTGGCGACTCCTTACAAAATGCAAACGCTTGTTGTTTCCGAGCTCCCCTCGTCCCAAGCGCCCCCGTGGGCGGCCCGCTGTCCACATTAAGATGGACAATTTACAAGATAGAATCAACTATAAATAGAACTGATAACTATTGACCTAGACACCTAAAAGAATTTTTTGGATAATGAGAGTTCATTAGTAAACTAATTAGGGAATTAGTGTCCGTTTCAAGCTATTTTGGCCCAATGGGTCTACGTCATCACTTTTTATTTTTATTTTCAATTTTTATACAAAACCGCTAAGAAACCTAGCGGCCTTACAAAATGTCATCGTCCAAACATCTGTAGCTTTTAGAAAAATAGCGTAGAGGATAAGCCGCTAAGATACCTGGCGGCTTTATCTGTTTTATTAAAAAAAAAATGTAGGGCATATCGCTGGGAAACTCAGCGGCTTGTTTCTTAGCTTTCTCCAACAACTTGCATTAAGTACACTACAAAATGGTAGTGATATGGTAAGCCGCTAGGATTCCTAGCGGTTTCGCCTTTTATATAAAAGAAAACTCGTTAGGTTTCTTAGCGGTTTCGTATAAAAACTGGAAAAAAATAAAAAGTGATGACGTGGATCCATTGAGGCAAAACAGTTTCAAACGGACAATAATTCCCCAAATAATTTTCTAAACAATCTCTATTATCCAAAAATTCCACTTAAAAAAGAAAAACTGGTTACTATTAACTGAGATAGAGGGATTAGTTGATTATCTAGTCACAAATAAATCCTTTCACCGTAGTTACTCTACGGAGTATTTTTTGTGGCATCTTCCTAAACCTATGATAAATTGTTCGTTTTTTATGTAAAAAGTATAAAGAAAGTTGAATTGTTTTTATCCAACTTGATAGAGGATGGTGTAGCAAAAGTTCAATTTTTTTGTTTGGAAATGAATATAATTCTTACATTTAGCCGTAGGTGATTCAATTCTTGGTTCTGTCAAAGCATGCATTTAGTAAAACAATTTATTATGAATTTATTTGAAATTTATTTTGAATTTATTTATTAGTATGTTTTTACCTGCCAACGTAAAGGTTTTCATGAAGAATTATACACTCTAACCCGGTGGTTAGTATAGTAGATAAAGGTCCAAATACTGATGAGTAAAATGGCCCTCTCTTTTTTATACACCATGCGTGGATGAAGTATTTTGCTCCAGATCCAACTATTCCCTACAATTAGGGGGAAACAATATTAAATACTCACTCACAGATATTCAAGTACTTGTATATTTTTAAAGGTTTTTTTGTTCAAATATAAGCTTATATTTGTAAAAAGACTAATATACTTTTATTTTTTTTGGTCAAATATAAGCTTATACTACGTATTTGTAAAAAGACTACGAGTAATATACTTTTATTTTTTTGGTATTCCATTACCTTTTTTTTTGCTTGAAAAATACCTATCCTAAGAGAATCTCATATGCTTAAGACAACTTTTATTTATGAATTCTCTCCATTTTCACACCTCCAAATTAAATTGATTTATCTCTTCCTTTCTCCAGAAAACTTACATTTACCACCCCTCATTCTCTTATCTAAATCAAAATAAGATCCGTACTTGTACATTTTTTGTTGTAAAAAGGAAAGAAAATCATAAATGAACTCTTAACATAGATAGTTTTCAGACAAAGATAAATAAAAGTATAAAACACCCTTAAATTTAGCGTAGTTTTAAAATAAAAACCCTAGTTATAACCTAGTTAATGTATTATACAACTGGTTGTATATACAACTTAGTTAATGTAATTGAGCGTTGTTATAAAGTTGTCGAGCCCTATTAACAAAATTATCGAGCTATGGTACAAAATTATTGAGCATAACAGAATAATTATTAAGCTCAATAACTTCGCAAAATAGCTCAATAACTTGTAAAATAGTTCAACAACTTTGTGTAAGAGCTCAATAACTTTGAAGCGGTTGTATAATGCTATTATACAACTGGTAGTAGGACAATATTTGTGGTTATAACCAAGTAGATGTAAAAAGAAAGGGAATAAATGAGTTACACACCGAAAAGAAACATGAAGTAAGTTCAAGAGGCGAAGTCAAATTCCAAGATTTCAGATCTGAAGTTGTGAAGACGGCAATGGCTAAAGCTTGTAACATTCCTATAAAAGATGTCCAAGCAGAGAATGATAGAGAATCCGGGTAACATTTTGAAATTGGGACCTATATATCAAGAATTAAAATTCACCCTGATTATCATTAAAATTATTTACTTGTAATTTGTAAGACGATAAAAAAAAAAGTGAAATTTATTTACCTGCATAATAAGCCAAATAGCCCAACAAGTTGCGCTTAGAAACAAATATAGAGAACCCAAAATCCAAATATGATCATTTGATGATGATGATGATGATTTAATTAGGACGAGAAAGTTGGCAAATTGGATGTTTATTAATATCTTTGGGCCTCTTATCAATGCGATACATATTGCTCCACCAACGCAGATAATTGTCCCACTAATCTTTGCTATGCTGCTCAACTTTTTTATACTCACTTGCTCCATTCTATTTATAACATCTGTTTAGTTAATCAAGGGTTCCACATAGACCAAATAAGTGTGAGACCAACTCACAAATATAATACGGACTACTACATTACTAATTTACTACTACTTTCGTCCCGGTCAATTGTTGTCCTTTGGTTTTGACACAAAGACCAAGAAAAGAGGAGAGATCCAATTACTAAATGACAAGTGGAACAAATTGAGTATCAATGATCAAATTACTCATTAAGTTTATTCTTAAAATAGAAAAGATAACAAATGACTGAGATACCCAAAAATGAAAAAGGACAACAAATGACCGGACAAAGGGAATACTAGGTAATATCCTATATTCTCATATAAGAAAAATAAGAAGAAAAGTTCAATCATTTATCTCGTGGACGTCTTCTCCAAATAAAAGACCGTCTCAATTCCCTTTCCAAAACAACCTTACTGTATCCGAATATATGCAATCTATATATCAAAAGTTGTAAAGATGAAGTTGCAAGGCTTGGAAAACCCATAGACCAAGAAGTCATCACTATTAAGGTCCTTCGTGGCCTTGACTATAATATCTACAAGCTCGTCATCTACGCAGTTCATGCTCATGATACCCCTATTACCTTTGAAGCACTTCACGAAAAACTATGCTACATACCATTTTTTTTGGGATTACGTCATTGAGGGGCTGGGCGAGTTTAGTTCAAATCGTAGAGGCTCTCAGCGACTTATCTGTTTTCCTTATGTTACCTTTTTTGTAATACTAAAAAGGGTACTATCCGATGAGCATGAGGGGGTGAGCCACTTCAATACAAACCTAGTTTCGGAGTTGACATGGACTCAGATTTGGTAATAAGTTTCATCGTAACCCCTTTTGATAATTTTTTGGGTTTTGGGCCCTATTTTAGAAAAAAAAAAAAAATCAGGTAAAAGGGATACTAGTCTAGATTCTGTGCATTAGACTATGTTTATCAATAACATTCATCAAAAGAAGACAAAAAAAATCATCAAAAAATAATAATAGAATAATGACATTGGATTATGACATTGTGATTTCTCTCCCTCCTCCCCACATGTCAACTATCTATTGGGTAATTATTAAAGAGTCTACATGATGTAATATAATAAAATAATAAAAATGAGTGTCATAATACAATTATTAATCAATTAGTAGATTATACAACTGGTTGTATGTAGTTTATGTACAACCTTTTCAATGTTGTCGAGTTTTGTTATAAAGTTGTCGAGCTTTATTAACAAAATTGTCGAGTTACAATACAAAGTTATTGAGCTTAAGAGGAATAATTATTAAACTCAATAACTTTTTAAATTAGCTCAATAACTTATAAAATAGCTCGACAACTTTGTGTAAATAATTCAACAACTTTGAGACGGTTGTACAATGCTAATATACAACTGGTTGTAAGATAGTATTTGTGATTATTAATGGGGTGAAAAAACTGAGGATGAATGTTATTGAGTTGGAAGAATAGTAAAATGGTGACAATATTAATTTATTTATAACACCCAATTTTTTAATGTTATTGATGTACATAGTCTTATATGCACGGTATATATAGATTTTTATTTTTTAATGTGGTACTTATAGATTTGAAATTGATATCTCATTGATTTTCATATCTCAGCTTATTATATTTTGATTTTAGAAAAAAAAAATTAATCTACCAAACTAATCAAGAAATCGAATTGAGTAATGTCTTAAAATAATTTTATTTTATAAATTTCTCAAACCATTCTCTTATAATAGCACCAATGAACAATTTAGCAATTTGTAATTTATAATTTTATATTTTTATTTTGTTTTAACTAAAATATTATAGTTTAGAGTTTAATGAAAATATTATATTTTAATGAAAGGATAAGAGTTAATGAAGAAGAATCTTATTTATTTCCTTATTTGAGTGGATGTATTTGGGGGAAAATTTTTCATAATCCTTATTCTTATTCTTATATAGAGAATGAGAATGTAATAGTTTGATTTTACAATTGCAAAAAAAAAAAATTATTAATATGGAATCAAATTACCATACATACCCAAGAACAATGGCAAAGATGAAGGTGATTGCAGGAGTTGAATTAGTAGATGCAGTTCCAATTGATGAGTTTGTCATGTAAAGTCCTTGGTAGTAGAGCAGTTGACACAATACCACTCTGTCCATGAGGAGTATTAAAAATGGGAATCCATATGAGAAAACCTTCACATAATTATTTCATTTATTATTTTGATAAATAATGTGAGTTCACTCATTAATTTCTCATAATAAAATTTTATGAATCGGTCTTTTTTTATTTATTTAGATTTTTAATGTGTGTCCATGTCATAAAAACATTTTAACCATCACAAATTCTCATTATAGACGGACACTATCCGTCTATACGTATAGACGGATACCATTTCCCCTCATAAAATACCCATTTGTCATAAAGTGGGAAGCACATGGGGGGTGCCCCACCTTGTCTCCCCTACCCATTTTATTAGAGGTCTTTACCCGTCTGTTCGCCCCACCCGTCTATACCAAGACCTATTGTTTAACCATACCCAATAAAAGCGGAAATGAAGATCAAAAGGAAGCTCTTGCTTCCCATACTTGATTTACTCCTAGTTGATTTCCCCCTTCAAAAGCATCAGATAGTCCCATTAGATAAGTTTAATGATCGACTTATTTTTATATGAGATCGTCTCATGATGGAAGCAATAATATATCTTATAGACTTATAGTATGATGATTAACTCATATTCAAACAACCAAACTATCCAAAATAAATGTGTTTCAAAAAAGCGCAAATACTATCCTACAATTAGTAGCATTGTACAACCGCCTCAAAATTGTTGAGCTCTTACACAAAGTTGTTGAGCTATTTTACGAAATTATTGAGTTTAATAATTATTCTGTTAAACTCAATAACTTTGTACCATAACTCGATAATTTTGTTAATAAAGCTCGACAACTTTGTAACAAAGCTCAACTACATTGAATAAATTGTATATACAACCAGTTGTATAATACATTAACTGTCAAAAAAATTGTGGAATCAAAACCTGAACAAGTTTTTAAAAAATTGGTTTATATATAACACATTTATACCGTATATCACGAAACTAATTGCAAGTATTAAACCTTACCCTCTTCTTCTGTACAACGGTCTTATAATTATAAATGAACATTGAGTAAGGTAGGAACTGAAAAGAAATGGACCTTGTAAAGTAACAAAGAAGAAAAGTAAAAAGAGCGGCAATGGCCTGTCTATAAACAGTAAAAACCATAGGGCTCATTCCGGCCACTAAGGAAGCCCGGTTCAATAACGCGTTGGTGGCCGTCACAAATTGCAACGTTATCATGGCGGCAACCGGTGAATAATCATCCCATGCTCCCATTTTTCTAACGCTTTTGATTTTGATTTGGGAGCTTCCAAACTTATAGAAGTTGGGTGGAATGGGAGCTTAGGAAGAGTCCAACATATATAGATAAATAAAGCTTTAAAATCGTTTGTAATCCAAACATTATTTTCAGGCTTTCTATTAGAGTACACACAAAATCTCATTATAGACGACATATATCCGTCTATAACTAAAGACGGGCCAAATACAATACCACATTTCTAATAGGACAAATAACAAGTGGGGTGGTAGGGGCAAAAAATGTCACCACTTTCAAGCTATTTGACTCGTCTTTAGCTATAGACGGATATACGTCTATAACAAGACTAGCTGTAAAGTACAAGTAATTGCAATTGCAATTTGCAACTTTGAATAATTCAAGCTAAATAAATATCATTAAACTACAAAAGCACATTCCTCATTATCGCTTGTCTGTCACGGTCGTTGAAATAGCGTCGGTTATTTTTTATTATTATTTTTTTGTTTTGGTCTTGATTAAGAGTATCACCTATGGATAGTTGAAAATAATCTCCTCCAATTGAAGCAATCTCCTCCGAAATACTAAAGACAATTTAATAGCGTGGGTTAGGTCAAAGGGCCAGCTAAGTATCATGAATGAGACTCAATAATAATTAACATCACATTAAACTCTCATGATCGTAGAATTAATTATGCACGTCTTACTCCACTGATTGCAGATTCAAATCCAGCAAATAAGAAATAACAAAAGAAATAAAGATTTTTTTATAATTAACGCCAAAGTGTAGAGGGTAATTTTATATTGGTTATTTTACAGTAGACCTCTCAACCAAGACCTCTCGAGTAAGACGTGTATGTGTATATATATATATATATATATATACAAATAACGCGTAAGAAATCCCATTCCTCATATCGTGATGACGATATTGTGTTTTTCTTTTAGACAAATGTGTACTATTTTATATGAATCTTTTAGACAAATGTGTACTATTTTATAGAATCAAAAGGGTTTATTACTTACATACCAACTATAGTGCAAACTGATGCGTATTAGAGACCTCTAAACTAGAAGAAACTCAACTAATTAGTTATAACATAACTAATAGTAATACAAACAGACTCGGTAAAAATACAAAGAGGACGCCTCTCACGTGGTGAATGGTAGAAGGCATCGAACTAGATTAGACAATCCTTTCTTTTAGAGCTGACGACCATTTGCAGGGTCGTAAATCTGGAGGAGATAGTAAAACCTCCAACCATAACTAACGATTTATTCTTGAAACTAGCGCGATCACGACCCATAAAATGTCGGCTACATCTCTTGCTTGAGTGTGCCTTCACGACTGAAAAGATAAACGGACATTGACTTGACCAGTGATCAGAACCCTCCATCCCGGACCGCTCCAAAAGTGTAGTGCTATTTACCATTCACATGAAGGTTTTTAACTTCATCCAACTCACGAAAAATATCTTTATTTCGAGGCTCCACCGAGACCGCCTCCTCCAAAGTGCAGCGAGCCTCAGGTAACCTATTCAAACTTCTAAGTGCGACGGCTTTACAAAAGAGGGCCTTGGCATGTCGAGGATATTAATTCAGCACAATTGAACATAGAATTAACGCTTCTTCGAAAGCACGTACACTAGTAGAAATAAGGCAATTGACATTGGTTGAAAACAGTGATTGGCATCGGTTCTCAACCGATGCCAATCAAGGCGATGTAAATGTCCCTTTTTTCAATTGGCATCGGTTCACAACTGATGCCACTTTGTTTGTAGTGGCATCGGTTATAACATGAGAATCGATGACAATATTACGTTAGGAACCGATGTCAATGTCAGTATATTGGGATCTATTACACCACACAACCGATGCCACTTTCCTTTTTTTTCTTTTTTTATTCAATGCACAATTATAAATTATACAACCTGCAATTTATTTCATAAAAGCTGCTATCAAAAATTCGTCAATATCTCTCTTTAAATTAAACAATCCAATTTTTACAATCCGCAAAATTAATTTCGATACCAAAAAATTCAAATACAATACAACCATTCAACAAATTACGTCTAACAAAACAAGCACATACATACATGCCGTCTTTTGTTTACAATCTTCTGTTTACTACATGTTATCTTTTTTTTACAATATAGAGCCCAAAATTCCTCAACCTTGTTCATTTCTTCAAATGTAACTACTCCATCGAACCCGAACTCGAACACGAACTCGAACCGAACTCGAACTCGAACTCGAACTCGAACTCGAGATGAGCCCTCAGCCTCTCCCGCAAAACTCATCGGCAATATGATAGTAGATGAGCCTACCACCTGGCTTAGGCGGTGAGTAAGTCCCTGAGTCACTTGACTGCAAAATTAAAAAAACCAAGAACCAAAAGCCATTCAGTACTCAAACCCATAAAACATTCTTCGTACCTTATAAGTTCAGTAGTTCACTCTAACCATAAATGACAGCACACAAACACTATTAGACAAATACTCATTCAAAATCTAAAAGGATAGAAGAATACATAAAATCGTATATGAAAGATCCATACGGCTTACAACAACAAAATGGTCTTTTTTTTTGATGAAATGTTAGTCACTTCTCATTAAGCTCAATATAAACAGCTATTACAAGCTACTTCCAATTTTAACAGAAATTACAACCATTGGCAAACTAATACATAATCACTATATATATCTAAAGTTTCACATTAGATGAATTCAAGATGGTCTATTTATCAGTTCGTCTTTTATTTCGCAATTTTAATCTTCATCGACTACACATAGGCAAATATAATTTTTTGCCCACACCCACCCGTCTTATCAAAAGAAAAAACATAAGAACATTGCAAATGACTGCATGCTACTACATAGTTATCAAATTCAGCTGCTTGCTAACTTAGTATCAGCAAACTATTAACACTAATCCAAAACCAAACAATTCAAAAATGTAAAAGGCTGACATATAGAGATATTTTTAAACAGCAGTAGAATGACTGCATAAGAGGATCTCACCAACATCAGTTTTCAAGGTGGCCTTAATTCTACTAGTGGTAATTTAATAGCAGAAGAAACTAAATTTAAACACAAAGAAATCGTTCGTTAGGCTTGATAAAGAGCTTAAATCAAGATCGGACACATCCTTCAGAGCATCACTCAAGAGGCTACATGTTTTGTCATAGCAGGCACTCGCCTCGACAAACTGATTTTTTGTCTTAAAAGATCATTACCTAATAAGTCTTTAAAGGCATGAATTTTAGAAAAGGGGGAAGCATCTAAACGGGAAAAATAAAAAAAAAATAAAAACTATCATCATCCTCCGATCCGACACAACCATAGAAATAACCAAAGCACTCAAGAAATTCGACACGGGATAAATGATTCATGAGCTAGGTAATTGATCTAGGCACTAGGGCTGTAAATGAAATGAGTCTGCTCGACAAGCCCTCGGGATCGGCTCGGTCAAAGCTCGACTCGAGATCGGTCAAACTGAGCTCGAGCTCGGGCTCAAACTAAGCTGAGCCCAAACCGAGCCGAGCTCGAGCACACTAAGGCTCGGCTCGGGAGCTCGTTTGAGCTCGTTATTTTTAAAATTACTTAATGTTTTTCAATATATTTACTTACATTGTATCAATTTTAAAATAAGTTGATGGGGCATATTCTGCACCGCTGACCAAGTCAACATATTGAGCAAGGTCAAAGATATCCACAGCAAAGTCAACGACTTAGACAGTCTAGCCGATGCAACCCATCAGCCTGTCACCTGGGTCTCGGCCTGGCGACCAGCCAGCCGGGGCACATATCCGCGTACTCACATCCAAGGACCCTCGGCCGGCCTGCCATAGGTCTATCGGCCGAGGGTAGAACGGTCTTTCCACCTGCTAGCCACTTGGCCACTTGGCCACTACGTGACAAAAGGTGAAAGTCTATAAATACTCCTCAACCTTCATTGAGGAAGGGATCCACAATTTAACCTAAGAATCACTATTCATCTGGTAATATCTTTCTTATCTCTCTACAATATACAATTAGCCAAGCAACAACTTACCTCTCTAAGTTTACTGACTTGAGCGTCGGAGTGAGTACGCTCGGCCAAAGCCGAGCCCTCAGTTTGTTCATCGTTTCAGGAGACCGCAAGGAGGATTCAAGCAAAGACGTCATTCTACAAGCCACGGGTGGTAACAATACTTGCTCTGGAATTACACCCGGAACAATTGGCGCCGTCTGTGGGAAAAGACACTAGAAGCTAGTCACAAACATTCCCAAACAAAAAAAAAAAATAAACACAAAAAAAAACCCACCCCAAAAGCTAAGAAGATGTCGAAACAACAAGAGGTATTCGTAAATGACGAAACCGAGCTACACCAAGATGATACCTTTCACCATTCTGGAGTCGTGCAGCCCTCCACCGGCGGAGTAATCCAACCGGAATACGGGATGCCAATAATACCAGATACGCCGCTGCCCGCCGACCAAGTCACCATCATGGGACATTTGGTTGATGCAGCAAAACTAAAACTACTCCTGGACCTAATTGGTAGTACGCCGGCTCACACTGTCACGCCGACAAGAGCAACAGAAACCGTCCAGGAAACCAGGGCCCAAAATGTGACCCCCAGAAACTTGAACGAGGCCTTGGAGGAGGCCGACCCTGCCAAGACACCGGGGGAGCCCAAAGTGGTCGTGGGAGACCTAAGTCCCTCTCGCACTCGTGAGAGGACTGCGTCGCCGCGGCACAAACGAGGCACACCCCGGAGGAGCGAAAGAAGCCCGACTCAGCAGAGTCGGAGAAGAAGCCCGAGCCGGATAAGGAGTCCTTCCCGCTACGAGGAGAGGAGCCGGACTAGGAATGGGGGGAGCCGATCGCCACGTGTCATTCGGCACGTGGTCAGACAGCCCCTCAGTGCCTACGTCATTGAAACCGCCGTGCCAACCAAGCTAAAGTTGCCGGCGTTCACGTACAAAGGAGATAGTGATCCAACCGACCACGCCGAGGCTTTCGAGTCTTACATGTCGGTATGGGAGCAGCCCGATGAGGTCTGGTGTCGAGTCTTCCCAACAACTTTGCATGGGATGGCTCAAAATTGGTACAAGGGGCTGCCCGACGGCTCGGTATACTGTTACGCCGACCTAAGGGACGCCTTTTTAGCCCAATACTCTTGCAATAAGAGGAGGGTCGTGGAGACGTCGGACCTCCTAACTATCAAGCAGGAGGAGGGCGAGTCTCTACGAAACTATGTGAAGAGGTTCGACGGCAAGGTTCAGCAGATTCGGGAGATTAATCCCGAGCTGGCGGCGTTCGCACTAATGAAAGGCCTCCCAAGGGGAGACTTAAAAGACGAGCTCATCAAGTACGGGGGTTTGGGCCTAGATGCCGCTAGGAAGATGGCCGACCAGGCCATCAAGGTGGAGGATTACCACAAAACCTGGGTAGGCCACAGCGAGGCTGGGTACTCAGAGAAGAAGAGCCACCGGGAGGACAACCCGGATGAAAGACGCCGTGACGATAATAGGTCACGGTCTGACAAGTCTGCCAGGAAACAGAACTCGGCTGGTGCCGGGGGGAGTTCAGGAACGTACTACCGAAAGCAATACAATGATCACACCCCCCTGGTCGTACCTGCCGCCGAGGTCTTCGCCCTGAGCAAAAACGAGGGTCAGAAGTGGGAAAGACCCCCCAGAGCGAGGGGGGACGGTGACACGAGCCAGTACTGCGAGTACCACGGCCACACCGGCCACTTAACAAACGACTGCCGGCATCTGAAAAATGCCATTGAAGATCTGATCCGAAAGGGGAGTCTCGGCAAATACGTTGCCGGTGGACACAGAACAGATGCCGACGGGTCAAGTAAGAAGTCCGTCTTTGAACGGGTAGGAGTAATCAATGTTGTCATCGGGGCCAACGAGAACGGCGGGTCTGCTCATGGGCACAAACGGCACCTGAATGAACTATATCAGGCCATCAACTTTGTGCCCAACACAGCAACCCCCGTTTCCAACATCCCCGATATGACCATTGGGAAGAAGGACTACGAGGGAGTCATCGCCCCTCACAGCGACCCACTCATAGTCCACCTGGACATAGCCAAACACTTGGTGAAGAGGTGTCTGATTGACACAGGCGCCTACACAAACATTATGTACAGAGAATGCTTTCTCAGCCTCGGGTTGAAGGTTGAAGACTTAAGCCCCTGTACCAACCCGTTGTACAGTTTTTCTGGGGCCGGCCTGGTACCCCTGGGGTCAATCGGGCTGCCAGTAATGTTTGGAGAAAGAAGTGCGGCCAAGAACGTTATGTCAGAATTCGTGGTCATTGACGGCTCATCCGCCTACAACGTCCTCATAGGCCGAGTCACCCTGAGTGAGGCCGACGCAGTAATGTCCACCTGGGCCCTGACATTGATGTATGTCTCGGACCGGGGGGAAACGCATAAGCTCGTCTCGAAGAACGAGAACGATGAGGTAGTCAATGTCCAAGTATCCGCCAGAGGGTGCAACATGCAATCCTTCAAAGTGGCGAAGAAATCAGAAAAGGGGAAGAGCCCATCCTTGCAACAGGAGGGCGAACGCACGGATACCACCGTCGGCATGGTCGAAGGAGCGAAGACCGAGGAGGTAGAGATTGACCCAGGCCGCACCGTAACTATCAGTGTCAACCTGGAACCAAAATTCAGGGCCGCCCTCCTAGACCTGCTGAGGAAGAACAAAGACGTCTTCGCCTATTCAGCGGCCGAGATGCCAGGCGTGAGCCGGGAAGTAATCATTCACAAGCTGAACGTACTCCCCACCGCTCGCCCTGTCAAGCAAAGGATGAGGAACTCCTCAGCCGAGAAAGATGAGGCCATCAAAGCCGAGGTAGATAAATTACTAGCGGCGGGCTTTATCATGCCTTGTAATTATCCTGAGTGGTTGGCTAATGTTGTGATGGTGAGGAAGTCATCGGGGGCATGGAGAATGTGTGTAGACTTTACCAACCTTAATAAAGCATGCCCCAAAGATTGTTACCCTTTGCCTCAGATAGATAGCTTAATCGACGCCACGGCAGGCTACACCATGCTGAGCCTGCTGGACGCCTTCTCGGGGTATCACCAGGTATTCATGGCTGAGGAGGACATGCCTAAATGCGCATTCATCACCGCTAACGGCACGTACATGTACAAAATGATGCCGTTTGGTCTGAAGAACGCCGGTGCAACGTACACAAGGCTAGTGGACAAAGTGTTCCAAAATCAAAAAGGGTGAAACATTGAGGCTTACGTCGACGATGCTATTGTAAAAAGCAAGTCTGACAGCGAGCACTTGGCCGATTTACACGAGACATTTTGTTCGCTAAGGAAATACAAGATGAAGCTCAACCCAATGAAGTGCAATTTCAGTGTCCGGGCAGGTAAGTTCCTCGGCGTACTTGTCAGCGCCAGGGGAATTGATGCCAATCCAGACAAAGTCCGAGCAATCCTAGACCTGCCGGAGCCAAGGAATCGAAAAGAGGTTATGATGCTGACCGGGAGAATGGCGGCTCTAGCCCGTTTCATCTCTCGGTCAGCCGACAAGAGCACCCCATTCTTCAAAGTATTGAAGGGGAAGAAAGACTTCAGCTGGGGGGAGGAATAGAGCACAGCTTTCAAGCAACTAAAAGCTCATCTTCAGACTCTCCCAACTCGTCGGTGCCGATCATCGGGGAGACGCTATACCTATACATAGCAGTTACCTCGGCCACGGTCAGTGCCGTGATCATCAGGGAAGAATACAAACAGCAACACCCTATCTACTTTGTCAGCCATACGCTGTTGCCCGCCGAGAGAAATTACCCACTAATTGAAAAAGCAGCTTTCACCGTCGTCATTGCCGCAAGGAAGTTAAAACCCTACTTCGACGCACATCCCGTGACGGTCCTAACCGACCAGCCATTGGAGAAAGCTTTGGAAAAATTCGAACAATCCGGCAGGCTCATCAAATGGGCAGTGGAACTCTCTGGCTTCAGCATTCAGTACAAACCAAGGCCTTCGATAAAGGGGCAGGCACTTGCAGACTTCCTGGCCGAATGCACATATCAAGAGGAACCAAACCCAGGTGTATGGGAGGTTTACACCGACGGCTCCTCCACGACGAACAGCTCGGGGGCCGGCATCCTTATCATCAGCCCAAACGGGGACGAATTTGAGTACGCCTTGAAATTTACCTTCTCGGCCTCAAATAACGAATCCGAATACGAGGCGGTGACAACCGGAGTCGAGCTGGCCAGAGCCGCCGGAGCAGAACACATTGTGTTAAAAACAGACTCACTGTTGGTTACTAACCAGATCAGAGGAGAATTTGAGGCTCGGGACGACGGGATGGTAAGATACCTGGAAAGGGTAAAAGCTGACATAGCAAAATTGAAATCTTTCCAAATCCAATGCGTTCCCGGATCTGAGAACAACTGGGCCGACGCTCTCTCAAAACTTTCCAGCTCAACCATCAAGAATGTCAGCCGAACCGTGCTGGTAGATATCAGGAATACGAAGAGCATCACTGAGACTGTCGGCATGGTGGGCAACATAGAGACCGAGACAACGTGGATGACTCCGATAATGAAATACAAAGTTACAAGTGAGTTGCCGGAGGACCGCAATCTCTCGGCTAAGATAAAAAGGATCGCCGCCAGGTACCTGGTGTTCGAAGGGGAACTGTACAGAAGGTCCGTAATAAGACCACTCTTGAAATGTGTCGGTCCAGCCGACGCAGATCTGATACTGACAGAGGTTCACGAAGGCATATGTGGACACCACATGGGGGCAAGAACACTAGCCCACAAAGCTCTCCGAGCCGGCTACTTCTGGCCCACCATGCTTGCGGATTCCAAGGCTAAGACCAAGAAGTGCACAAACTGTCAGATGCATGCTCCGGTGATACATGCTCCTTCCCGGGACCTACAACCGGTGCTTAATCCCCTCCCTTTCGCACAGTGGGGGATGGATATGGTAGGGCCATTTCCAACGGCCTCCGGAGGAAGAAAGTTCTTAATCGTCGCCGTTGATTACTTCACCAAATGGGTTGAAGCTGTAGCAGTACCGGCGAAGACCACAGCGGCCGTCAGAAAGGTAATCTGGGAAAATGTTATAACTCGTTTTGGTTTACCCTGTGTCATGGTATTCGACCACGGCCGAGAGTTTTGGAGTGACACGATAATGAACTGGTTAGAAGAGCTTGGTATCAAATTTGCATACTCCTCCGTCCGCCACCCACGAGTAACGGGCGGCGGAGGCAGCCAATAAAACAATTCTCAACGGTTTGAAGAAGACAGTTGAAGACCTTAAGGGAAGATGGGCCGACGAACTACCCGGCGTCCTGTGGTCCCTGCGAACCACGGAGAAAGAAGCAACGGGATACACTCCCTTCCACTTGGTCTACGGTCGGCGTCCTACCAATTGAAGCGACGGTGCCAACATTGAACGGCTACCTTTAACCTGGTTGAAAACGAGGAAGGCCTGAAAGCCTCCCTAGACCTGGTCGAAGAAAGCCGAGATACAGCGCGCCTCAACTTGGCAGTATACCAAAACCGGATGAGAAGAGCCTACAACCGAAGAGTCCACAAAAGGGACTTAAAAGTAGGAGATCTAGTCCTAAGAAAGTCGGCCGCCACCAACAGAGGAAATATTCATGGTAAATTAACGGCAAACTGGGAGGGTCCCTACAAAGTGGTTGAAGAAATGAGGCCGGGTACATACCGGCTGACAGACATGGAGGGCGTGCCCTTGATGAGCCACTGGAACACTGACAACCTAAGGAAATACTTTGTATAGCGGCGGAGGTGTCCAAAACCATTGTCGGCACCCCGGCGCGTGTTTATATCTAATGAAGAAACATCCAAGTTTTCTATCAAAGTGTTTGTCCCCTCCGTGGTCATATCGAGGTGGGCGCCACGGTTGCCACCAGGCCGTCACCCCAAGAAGAAGAAACGTATACTCAGTGCAGTTGAGACGCAAATCTAGCGGTCAATATGCCTACACAGTTACGAACGCTATCGAGCCGTAACCCCGATTACCTCGGCCAAAGCCGAGAGCGACGGGGACACATCGACCGATAGGATAGAAGAAACGTATACTCAGTGCAGTTGAGACGCAAATCTAGCGATCAATATGCCTACACAGTTACGAACGCTATCGAGCCGCAACCCCGATTACCTCGGCCAAAGCCGAGAGCGACGGGGACACGTCGGTCGATACGCTAAAGACGTTAAACACAGTTGAGATATGCATTCAAACTGCCTCGGTCATACCGAAGGTAAAAACGAAGGCACTCAATTAATAACGCAAGAAGAAACGTATACTCAGTGCAATTGAGACGCAAATCTAGCGATCAATGTGCCTACACAGTTACGAACGCTATCGAGCCACAACCCCGATTACCTCGGCCAAAGCCGAGAGCGACGGGGACACGTCGGCCGATACGCTAAAGACGTTAAACACAATTGAGATATGCATTCAAACTGCCTCGGTCATACCGAAGGTAAAAACGAAGGCACTCAATTAATAACGCAAGAAGGCAAGTGAAGGATTGTGATCAAAGCCCCGGCCAAGCCAAGGGCCAATAAGACGAACTTTATTGAAAGTAATTACAAGGAGAATACAGACGACGGCCGTCCCCGTAGGGATAAGCCTAAACACAACCTACCAAGAGTTTTACAAACAAAACAAAAGAAAAGCAAAAGATTACAAACATATCACTTGAAGCGCCAAAAGATGGCAGGGAGGAAAGGCTCAATAGTTGGCCCCCGAACAGCTAAAGCTATCCGAGACGCCTGGTGAGTCTGGTGACGACCGCCCGTCTCCCTATGCCTGTTGCTGCCCTCCGTCGGTAGCAGCAGCATCTTCGGTGGCCGGCTCAGGAGAAGGCTCGACATTTTCAAGCACCTTTAGCCTCTCAGCCTCCTTCACCTTCGCATCATAGTCCGCCTTGGCCTGGTCTCGGAATTCGGCACACATTTTAGGGAGAAGCTCAGTTTGAAGCATCTCAATATCCTTCTCCTTTTGAGCAAGGATAGCCCTGTGCGCCTCCGACTGGGCATCGTACAGACCCTTCCACTCTTCCCCCTTGGCAACCGCGGCATCATGGGCGCCCTTGTACCTGTCCCGCTCACCCATCAACTTGACGGTGGCGGCTTCAGCAGCCTCAACTTTGGCCCTCTCGGCCACCAGCAGCTTCTCAGCTTCCTCCACACGCTTCTTGGCAGCAAGGAGATCCAGCTTAGCTTTCTCGGCTTCCCCCTTTGCAGCGGAAAGATCAAGCTTAAGCTTTGCGATCAGCGGCCCAGACTGAGCCATGGCCTTTTCCTGCTCCATGATGTGAGAGCCGGCTTGTTGGGTCCACTTCGCCAGCCTCTTGTAAATTTTCACACCCTCTGCCACAAGCTCGGTGGGAGGAATCTTCTGAGCCGAGGAGTCAACGGTGACATTTCTCTCACCCGCCTTCTCAATGGCCTTCTCAGGCTGCTTCCCTGATTGCCGCTCGGTGAGAGCGGCGACTGCCGACGGCGGATCTACAAAAAATTTACACAGAGCATCCACGTCAACATGCATTGACACATCAGAAAGTCTGTCATCGGGAATGTCCAACGAACCAGCTAAGTCTGAACCGCAAGTTAGATCCGTACCAGTCTGGACCCTCTTAGTCGGAGGGCCGGTTGGGGCAGTCTTCTCCCCGGCAACGGTGGAGGCAGACGGTGGCTCTTTTCTCTTCTTCGGAGGAGAAGAGCCCTTAGCAACGGTCACCACCCCCTCAGTGATATCAATGACCTCCACATGATCCTTCTGGACCACTGGGGTCGAAGAGGGAGTTGGCACTGATACCGCCGCCAACTTGGACGTTGCCTTCTTTGTTCTCTTCGGCACGCCTCCGAGAACTTTTGCATAGGCCGCCTCCGGATCCAAGGCCTTCATCTGTTTCTCCATCAGTTCGTTGGGGGCCAGTCTGCGATCACGCCCGTCAGCCGTAGGATGCCGCTGGACAACCTTTCCGTCCTTATCGAGCCCTAACCTCTTCAAGGTCCTCTCGGACAGATCCTGGCCAAACCAGTCTGCAAGAAATCAAACAAGAGTTACATAAAAGAAGTAAAACAAAGCTCTAAAACAGGAATATAACAGGCAAAGATGGGCCCCACACCGACCCCACTCACCCTGGTTGAGGGACGGTATGAGGCCGACGCGGCAAAGCAGCTCATCCTGAAGAATAATTTGAGTCGGGGGCAGCCATCCCCTCTTAGCATCAAACAGCTGCATCGCCCGTTTCTCATCCGCGGTAAGAGGGACCAACGAAGCGTCCATCTTAACCTTACCCCGGGAGATACATTTCTCATATTCTTCCCGGTTCTCACACCGTAAGTAAACGGGGCTCTGGAAAGACCGAGGCAATGGGTAGTCCTCCGGCACTTGGACGTATACCCATCGCTGTTGCCAGTCTTTGCAAGAAGTAAGCTTGGACACAGAGACGTAGCCTGGCTCCGTCTGCACGCTGTACCATCCCACTTTACCGGCGATTGACGGCCGAAGATGATGAAGGCGGCGGAATAAGTTAACCGTTGGGATCTCCCCCCTAAAGAGACAGATCCACACAAAGCTGACTATCGTCCTCATGGCCAACGGATGCAGTTGGGCCACAGCGAGGTTCATAGCTTTGATGATGGCCATGACGTGTTCATTCAAAGGAAACCAGAGCCCATACTCCAGGTGCCTGATATGAACACCGATATGACCCGGGGGAGGGCAACAGACCGCCTGACCCTCCTCAGGGATAACAATTTTGTACCCCTCGCCGAAGGATAAATGACCTCCGAAAAGAGTCTCACCGGAACAACTGGCGAATTTATTTGTCCAGACACGGTCGAGACCAGTCGTGCAGGCCTCGCCATGATCCGGGATAGACCGCCTCTCACCATCAGAAGGAGCCCTCTCACCATCATCAGCATCATCAGCATAATCATCCTCATCCTCCCACTCCTCCAAAATTGGTGGATCAAGTACGGGAGAAGGAGACCTAGGGCCCCCAAACCTTAGCGGGATGGCATCTAGTATCCCCTCCTCGTCAAGACGCGACGGGGAACCCCCCGGCACAGAAGTACTAGTCCCGGCGTCAGCTGAAGACATGTTCACAGCAATTACTTAACAAAATAAAAGAAAATTTGTTTGTTTACCTTGGAGAAAAACACTCGCCGGAGTAACGACTTTGAAGATTAGAAGAAAAGAAAGCCCTTGAAAGTTTAGAGAGATGAAGATTTTGGAGAAACATTTGAGAAAATGAAATTGGTGGCCAAATTCACGGAATAACTGCCCTATTTATAGGGAAAAGCCCATGAAGAGGAACCAATCAGGGCACAGCCCATGAAGCGTCAGCCAATCAGCGAACAGACACGTGTCAGACATGCAACCACGGAATGTCAATCGTTGCAACAGTTGAACGTCAATCAATGCAACAGTGACCAAGCGTCTTCAACACGCCCCTTCATATCTCTTTGCCTATTCATCTTCCTCAACAGATTCCTAAGAATCTGCTCTCCGCCGGCCACATGATCAACCAAGCTAGGAAGCACCGGCTTGGGGGCAATCAAAAACAACCGGCACTCTCAACCCTGGTCTCGGCCAGCGTCACTTTCTTTTCCACATCGGATGCCCTTTACACATCCATGTGGAGGGGGGATATGGTGCGGCCTAATAAGAACCAGGCCGAGGGTGAAGAAGCCGATACAGCAGAAGAACCCGATGCAGAAAAATTTTCAGAAATTACTTGCGCAGAATATACGCTCAACATACATCGGAGCCCATACCACGGCATAGACTACGCTGGGGGCAAATTGATGGGGCATATTCTGCACCGCTGACCAAGTCAACATATTGAGCAAGGTCAAAGATATCCACAGCAAAGTCAACGACTTAGACAGTCTAGCCGATGCAACCCATCAGCCTGTCACCTGGGTCTCGGCCTGGCGACCAGCCAGCCGGGGCACATATCCGCGTACTCACATCCAAGGACCCTCGGCCGGCCTGCCATAGGTCTATCGGCCGAGGGTAGAACGGTCTTTCCACCTGCTAGCCACTTGGCCACTTGGCCACTACGTGACAAAAGGTGAAAGTCTATAAATACTCCTCAACCTTCATTGAGGAAGGGATCCACAATTTAACCTAAGAATCACTATCACTACTACAAATGGGCACTTGGGCCACGGCTAAATTCGTGGCGCAAGTGTTAAATTCCCGTGGCTAAATCATTTGGCCACGGGAATACCTTCCGTGACGCAAGTGGCCGTGGCAAAAACATAGCCACGGGAAAAACAAGAACGTGGCTATTATTAAATTTTTGGCCACGGATTCTCTCGTGGCTAATAACTCCCGTGGCCAAAAAATTTCCCGTGGCCAAAAAATAATTCTGGTGGCAAAAAATATATATGAAAATTAATTAAATAAAATGTTAAATAATTTTCTTTTCACGATCGATATTTTATCATATATGAAATCGTGACAATTTCGGTACTGGTTTCGCTAGTTAACTCGATTCATTTGAACGTTCTTTGGTTTTACCGGTCATGCATTCACGCGCATCAAAGAGGCTTCCCAGGAGATCACCCATCCCAACACTACTCTCACCTGAGCACGCTTAACTGTAGAGTTCTTTTGATGTGCTACCGAAACTGAAAGTTAACTTTGTTGATATAATTAATACTTTGAATCCTTTTAAGTTTATTTTTTTTCTTTCAAAATTTACCTTTAGTACTATTTAATTACAAAAATGTTACATGATTTATGAATTTTTGCGGGAAAAATATTATTTTGGCCAAAACAATCAAATTTTCGATGTTACCCTCCCGACTAATGATTTTGACGTCATTTGTTTGCCCAAGTTAGCAAAACCATTTTCTCCAAAAAGGAAATTTAATCGTGTTTTCCTAACATTTTTTTATTTCTTTAGTTTATCGACATTCTTATTTTCATTTCGCTTGTACTCATTTTTTCGTATATTTTTTTACGCAAATGCTATTGTCTGACCGCCGTACCTACGATATGAAAAATTAAGCATTTTTTGGTAAAATAATGACCACTTTTTATAATGAAAGGTCTCCCCCCCCCAATTGGTCACTATTAACTAAACAGTAGTCACTTTTTACTCAAAAAACACGAAAAACACTATCATACAACAGAATCTCTTATTTTCTTAAGCTGATTTCTTTTTGTTATCGTTTTTATCTCAAATTTTTCACATTATTTGCACATGTGACTTTCAATTATTATAATTTCTATACTTTCCCTGTGATGTACTCATTTTCAAAGAAAAAAGGGATATTCTGCGGTGTACCTCTGAGTTTTTCGGTTTTCTATGTTGTACCCCTCATTTTTTCCAATTCTACATTGTACCTCTAAACTTTTTAGTTTTTCTCCATCATAACCTCGTTTAACTGTCCATTAACTTTATCACTATCAAACGCCGATACGTTGACCTTTATTCTGACTTATTAATGTTGTATCACCATTCTATATGAGAAACATTATAAATCACTTTTAATATGCACCAACTACTATTAAAAACATATGTTATGAGTCATGACATCATAATGGAGATTTTTTGAACTTTTAGTTAGTTTCGTATACTATTTCGTGGGCTAATGAGTAATTCGATGAACTAATAAGTAAATGAGTAGGTTATTGAGTAATTGGAATGATAAACAGACGATTTAATAGATCATTTAAGAAACTAAGTTAGCAAAGACAATAAATAAGGTCATGGTATAGACTAATGTATAGAGTTTAAGGATACACCATAGATTATAAAAAAAGGAGGGGTACAAGATAGAAAACCAAAAACCACGAGGGCAAACCTTAGAATATCCCAAGAAAAAATTTTCTCCATATTAAATTTTGGGTAAATTGATAAAACTACCAACTTTAGTCATCTTTTTCATAATCAATAGCAACATAATCAAAATTAGTAATCACTACCAAAATATTAACTTTTTGCTACGATAGGTACCAAGTCGCCTTCTTACTCTAATTTTGTTTCCTACTTTAAAGGTGCTTTCATCTAAGAGAGGGATTTTGGAAGTGGGCGAGTGGAGATTTGTACTTGGATGATGGCTTTTTGGACTTTTTCAAGTAGGTTGAGATTAGATTTTCAGGCGACTTAGTACCGATCGTAGAAAAAAGTTAATATTTTGGTAGTGATTACTTATTATTGATTATGTTGATATTGATTATGAAAAAGGGTCCTTATATTGTTATTGTGGAAGATCATTTTTTTTCTTAATTTATTTGTGGAAGATCATTTTTTTCTTTTATTTCTCAGCGCAGTTATTTTATTTAATCAATTTTGTAATCTAATTGTCGTTTTTTTTCACGCCTAAACAAAAATTTCCCAAACTTTTTTCTCACCAAGTTAAATTTTATATCAAATTCAAATTTTTCTATTAATATCTTACAAATTAAGTTGTAAATCAAATTTTGAATGAACCAATTGGACAATATGTTAATTTTAGATTTATCAAAGATAGATGATAAATAACTTATTTATTTAATTTTATATGCTATGTCTTTAAATGTGATACGTTTATTTAAGATTGTTATTCAAGATTATAATGCTTTAATTAAAAAATTAAAAGAAACTCACGGCTCTAATAAATATAATTATATATTAAAATAAATTTCTTAAATTAGAAATGTTTTGAAAAACCTGCAAAACGTAATTGTGATTTCTAAAAGAATAAAAACATTTAGACGATAAACTTTTCTTTGCTTGCATATAAGTTTATAAAATTTTAAAATCTTATTAAAGTAAATAAAAAAATAAAAAAATATTAAAATAATTAATCAAAGTGTTTGCAAAATTTTATATTTAAATGCATTTTCATATTATTTATATTTGATTAAATTTCTTTTAGATTTTAGGTTTGCCTTAACATGAAAATATCTTAATTTAAGTCGGAAAAGATACTCGCCACGGGAGTTTGTTAGTTCGTGGCTAATTTTTTTTTTTGCCACGGAACAATTCGTGGCTAAGTAAAATTTCGTCACGGGTGTGACATAGTTCGTGGCTAAAATGATTATTTGCCACGGGTGTAGCCTATTTCGTGGCGCAAGTGACTTTTTGCCACGGGAAAACTCATCCCGTGGCATAATTTTTTTTCCAAAATAATGAATAAATTTTTCCCATGGCTAAGCAGATTTTAGCCACGAATTATAAATTCCCGTGGCATAATTCGTGGCGCAAGTGACAATTTGTTGTAGTGTATTCATTTGGTAATATCTTTCTTATCTCTCTACAATATACAATTAGCCAAGCAACAACTTACCTCTCTAAGTTTACTGACTTGAGCGTCGGAGTGAGTACGCTCGGCCAAAGCCGAGCCATCAGTTTGTTCATCGTTTCAGGAGACCGCAAGGAGGATTCAAGCAAAGACGTCATTCTACAAGCCACGGGTGGTAACAATACTTGCTCTGGAATTACACCCGGAACATAAGTACATTAAAATATTAGTTTATATGATAAAATTACATAATAATAATTGTTATTATAAGCTAACAAAAAGATAATATTGTCGTTTGATTTTGAAATTTTAAATCAAAAATTACGTTATAATTAAAATAATGCTCGAAAAAATGGTACGCAAACAAAGCTCGGGTTCGGGCTCGTAAAATATTATATGAGCCGGTCCCGGGCCTTGATTTCAAGAGCTCGGATTCGGACTCGAACTCGATTTTTACAATATGAGACGAGCTCGATCATAGGTAAGCTCGAGCTCGGCTCGGCTCGGTTACACCCCTAAATCTAGCTAATTGAAAAGGTAAGAAAAAGCAACAAATAAACTACAACAAGAGGGTACACCTAACAAACAAACAGCGAAGCAATATTATATTAATATCAAATTAAACATGTAAAAGCAAGATACTTCCTCCCTGTCATTGTTGTCCTTTTTCATTTTGGGATGTTTCAGTCAATTGTTATCCTTTCTATTTTAAGAATGAACTTGATGAGCAATTTGATCATTCACACTAAATTTAGTTCACTTGTCATTTAGTAATTGGCTCCCTCCTCTTTCCTTGGTCTTTGTGGCAAAACCAAATGACAACAATTGAACAGAAATGAGGGAATAATATTGATTATTATACGTGCGTCGAATAAATAATTAATTACATTACTCAAAAAAATACAGATGGGGACAATATTCAATTACGTTTAAGTTAAGTCTATAAATAATAACTTTATTATTATATAAAAAAAAAATGAATGGGCTGTAACATCATTTACCCAAAAACAAATTTTAAAACAAATATATTTTCTAGTAAAAAGAATAACGAACTTAATTAAATGCAAATATTAAAATAAACAGCAACTCTCCTATAGGACCGTCCTATACCATAGGACTGACCCAAAAGGAGAGAAGCCCAAAAATAACACTTAATTTAATTTATATTTAATTTTATTTTAACAACACGATATTTTATGATAAAAACTAACATGTTTAAATATACAAGTTATTAATACAAAATTCTAGGTTATCAAAATAAAATAATTTTTTTATAAGTTTATTAACTAACTAGTATAGACCCCGTGCTATAGCACGGTAACTTTTAGATGTAATTGCTAGATATGTTTGCATTTAGAGTATTAGTTTCAACTCATTTTCAGTTTCTTGGAGATCATATTGATAAAATTTTAATATTAAAATAAATAAAATAGAAAAGTCGACACTTTTTATCCGAATAAATTAATGAATTTTATTTGAATTACTTTGTCAACTTTATTCAAAAAATAAATATTATATTATTATATTCACTAAAGGCATAAATCTCGTTAGATCTATATCATCAGATCAAATATGTATTAACGGATGAAGGATGATAAGTATGGAGATGATTGGATAATAATTTTAGTGCGTAATTATGGAGATTGTATAGTAATACCCTAGATTATCATAATATAGTGGGATGTACATTTAACTACAATTTAGTGGGCTGTTATCCATTCTCGTTCCCATTCCCAATGATTTAATATCCAAATAAATAGGCCCATATGAGGATTATGCAATTTAGGCGGGAAAACTACTAAGAGTTTTATTCTCGTAGTAGTAAGGGGGATTGATATGTGGTAAAGATTGCATAATATATTATGGGTAAATGATGGAGTATGATGTTATTTTTTCAGATTTTATCTCTGATGAATTGATATGAGATATTGTATATTGGGGGTAATTTATTCTGATTCGAGATATTATGATTTGAGATTTTCGAACTAATATTGTTAGCATTGCATAATTTGTGGGGCAAATTATAGTTTGTTTCCATATAGGATTATATAATTAGAAAAGTTAAAGCATAATTTATTTTCATGTATAAGATTCCAAGAATTATCACGTTATAATTTCAGTAATGATGCCAAATCAATGCAAAATCAATTAGTTTAAGTCGATGGCCCAACTTAGAACGTGCGTTGTGCTGTTTACAATCCAATAAGGTAGGCCCATCAAAGTGAGAAACACTCGGGCGGGAAAATACTAAGAGAATTTTATTCTCTTAGTAGTAGGGGGATTTTTTTTGGGCTTTTGATTATTTGATTAAAAAGGTGAGTTATAAGTTAATTGTTTGGGCTTTTGGATTATGGGCTGGTCTTATGCTATAAGACAGTCCTATAGAACAATTTAAATACCGGTTTAACTTATTATTTAATCCAAATCAAGTACTAAACTGAATGTATCTCTTGTTAAAAAAAAATACATATGTTACAAAAACGATCATACGTTATCCGGTGGCCGCGGTGGGCTTCGAGACGGAAAAGATGCAATTGCCATCAAAGAAGGCATTGTCTTATTTGATGGTGGATTGCAGTTAAATCATGTCCTTTACGTGCCTAAACTAACCATAACATTATATATTCCTTCAAAAAAAAAAAACCATAACATTATATTCGCATGTTCAAACTACAAAAACACAATTAAGATGAGAGGGCTGTTAGTCAGCAATTATGCGACTAACATCTAACCTCGTATTGCGGGTAAATATTAGGAAATTATCACTTACTCTTGTTTGTAAGCGGATTTATAAAAACAAAGATAATATAAAACGGGTCTAAATATAATTATATAAGTGAACATAATAACTAGTTAGTGAAAAATACATGTTTCAATAAGGGTATCGGCCCTTAACTTATACAGTGTAGATAATTGAAGGATAATGATACAACGCCACCCTCTCACATGCACCCCTTATTATTGGGGTCCCCACTTATTCTATGGGATGTATCCATTATTTTGTGAGTCCCCATTTATTGCATGTGAGAGGGTGGCGCCGAGATTGGGCACCACCGGGTGACGCTAACTCATTTTCCATAATTAAATACAGAGTAGTACGGAGTATAATTTATTAATTGTAAATTTGTAGTAGAAGAAGTAAAAATAATTAAGAGCGATATAAAATGTCGTTTAGTTTCTCTATACTAAAGTAGAAAGGTGATATATAGATACCAACATCGAATAATATTATTTTATTTTCCTTGGTAAAAACCTAGAAATATAAAAACAACCTTGTGAACCTAATAAACACGAGATGGGTCTGGCCTTACCCGCGGTGGAGGAGAGAAGTCTAACTCACAAGCCCAAGAATGCTCTTATCTCTCAAAACCAATTGGCAATGGGAGAAACACCCCTAGGCCTTATAAGATAGACAATCTCTCTTTTTTTCACCGATGTGGGACTCACAAGTGGATTTATACTCCAACAGAACTCATGCCACTCTACTATAAAAATCCCCCTACCCCTTTCTATTTCACATATCCTCAACTTAACCTAAAAATGTCTTCCTTACTCTTCCAAGCTTCACTAATCACTCTTCTCCTTCTCCCTTTCCTTTCATTCTCCACTGCCTATCTCGTCGATATCGACAACGACCCAATAATCAATGGCAAAAGCTACTACATTGTCCTAGTAACCTCTAAGAGTAGTCATCTTACCTACACACAGAAAAAAGGCATGTGTCCACTCTACATAACTTCTAAACAAACGGAAAATTTACCTGGTACCCCAGTTACGATCTCCAGTCCTCTCAGAAACCTCCACATTACCCTCAACCAACGCATTAACCTAGCCTTCCATGGCCCCACACCTTGCAAGAAATCCCTGGTATGGAGACAGACCCTGAACCCATTGGCCAGAAAAGTGTACATCACCACCGGCGGTGTTGAGGGGGACCCATCATTCTCCATTACTAAGATGGATAGGTCTTTGTTACCAACCTATATTTTAAAGTATTGGCTTCCGAGTGATGAAGATAGTAGTGCTAATGTTGGATTATATGAAAATGATGGACTCTTAGGTCTAACTGAGTATCCTACTACCGTATCTTTCAAGAAAGCTTTCAATGTTATCGAGTTATCTACTTCATAGATTTGTAGGGTTTAAGTAATTAAACCACGTTTTGATTATTTATTTATTTACCTTATATATTTTCCTGTAAACGGGTATTTTAATAAAGGTAACTAAATGATTGAGACGGAGGGATTAGGTACTTTATCAATAAGTTCATTATCCTTGTGTTACGGTTTTATGTAAGTTTGATGCTGATTTACGAAATGAAATGATAACTTTTTTAATATTGTCTTTAATTATAGGAAATCTATTGCAGAATGATTTTATTTTTGTGAGGCAACATTCACGATTGGAGTTTATGAGAGACGGATTTGTGATTTGTGATTTGTGATTTGTGTGTGAGACCTAAAACAAATTGTTCTGACATTGCTATCAAAAAAATGAATTGTCTGAAAAAAAAAATTATATATACACTTGTGAGTAGACCTATTTAATTAAATCTGACCCAGCTCGTCTATTCGGGTCAAAACCCGTAAATTTTAACACACGGTCGGAAACAACTTAAATCAAAAACCCGTAAATTTTAACATACGGCTGGAAATAACTTAAATCCAAAATGATCCAGTCATTTAGGGTCAAAATTTGACTGACTTGTTCGTCCCCGTTGATCGAAGCCTATGTTAAATGCGTGTGATTAAAACATACTACTATAAATCACAACGATTATATTTAAAACATATTTTGAAATTTGTAGGCTTATTTGACTGTGAAATAAATAAGTAAAATTTTTTATTCTACTAATATAAATCATAAATTTAACATAAAAAGAATACAATTTTAATTTTTTTTTATCATTTATATATCCTCTCGTAAAATCCATGCATAGAATCTTCACCAAAAAAAAAAAATCCATGCATAGAATTGCATGGGATCTAAACTAGTTGGATAGTAAGTGGACTCTAATTGATATGAACGCTCAAATTACTAATTAGAAACGTTCTAATATAAACAAATGAGCAAAACACGGAAAATAAAATACATAAACAAATAACCGAATCGGCAGTATTACTGAAACTCTCGTTACTATCTAAACGATTACACAAACATTGTCCATCTCCTATATACTTAAAACAAGTGGCGAACCCATAATTTTAATTTACCAAAGCGAAAATTGATAAAAATTTAATATGTTTAACTAAATTCTTTGAAATTTCTACTTTCTAACAAAAATAAGCAACTCTACTAACCCTCCTCCAATTTCGCAAACATTTATCCACCTCTCCCATTCTCCATGCTCGTCAAAACCAAAACAACGTTCCCATGCACACATATAGCACCGCTACGAGCCCACGAAATGCTCATACACACTCGTGGAATCGTGGCAATTAATTAACAACAAAGACAGACCATAAGAGCAATTCCAATGATTGTATTTAAGGACCTGCTTGCAAATATTGTAAATTGTCAAGCAGTATGTTTACCATTGGAGTACAAAAAGTACGTCCTGCTTACGAGCGGGTGTAGCTTTGTCAAGCTACATAGCTTGGCCTTTAAAATGATAAAATAAATAATTAAAAAACAATAAAATAATTTGTATTATAATATTTATTTGTTAGTGGGACATTTTAAGCTACATCTATTGTAGCTTACCATTGAAGAGTATTATAGCTTCAAAGTTTTTTTGCTTAGAAAAAAATATGGGGCAAGGCAAGCTACGGGTTACTCTGGACTCTTATTCGAGATGGAAAAATGAGATGTAGCTTGCAAGCATGGTAGCTCTACCAAGCTACATGCTTGCTTTAGGAAAAAAAAATAAAAGGTAAATTTTCATTGGATGAAAGCAAGTATGTGGGATCCATACAAGCTACATATATTGTAGTTTGCTATTAAAGCGGTACGTTGCCGGAAAGCCGAGTAGCTTTAAAAATCGATATGGCAAACCAAGCTACAGTGCATTGTAGCTGACCGTTGGAGACAATACACACTTGTATTCCTTTTTAAGATAGTTACATCCATCTTAAATTATAATAAATAAAATACTATTTTACATAGATAAATTGAATCAAATTTTATTATTTCCTGAATTTGTTCATCTCATTTATCCATCCCTTCATAGATTATACAATTAGTTGTATTAAAATTAATTGTGTAATATCTGGTTTTATAATAAAAATAAAGTTTTCGAGTTTTTTTATTTCTGAACTCGTTCACTTAAATATTAGCTAAAAAATTACAATATAACTCAAAAACTATACATGAAAATTCATTTATTTTGAGTTTTAAAGTCAAAAAAATTAAAATATAACCTATATTTTTAAAGGCTCAAAACATATACATCAATACATGTAAACTCAGTCACTAAAAAAAATCTGTTGTAATACTTTAATTACGTATTTCTGTTATCCTTTATCCATTTAACGTATTTTACCATTTTGCATTTCTTATTACACCACGTGTAATGTGTAACTCAACTTAGTCACCACCTCAAGTCTTCTTACTTCACCACATGTCATTCCCTTCTTGTTGATCACCTCACACCGCTTTACGGAATTTATTTCAATCTCCCTTATATATATATACATATACTTTCATAATTTCTTTACATTTTAACCTACGAAAAATAATAACAATAATATAAGAAAATATAAGGTTTTATTAACAAGGAAAATAAAAGTTTTTAAAGTGATAATAATAATAATAATAATAATAAAAATATGGCATCACAACAACAAAAAAGAAGAGACAATGTGCAAGAAGAGTTGGCTAAGGCAACTAATGCCGCGGCCGCAGCCACGACGGCGGCGACCGGGAAAGGAAGCACGGTGGTGGCAGTGGGTGTGAGTCAAAGTGGTCAGCAGATGAGCCGTGAGGGGAAAGTGGAGGATGATAAGACTCATTTCGAGTCGATACATGATAAAGTGAGTGGGTTAGATATTAAGGTTGGTGAAGATGAGGAAAGGAGGAGGTTGCATGAGCAAACGGCGAGGGATACGAGTCATGGCGAAGCGAAAATGACGAGAGGTGAACATTTGCCCACGCAACAAGCTCATCTTGTAGCTGAGCAAAGGTATGATAATACTCCCTTATGTTTACTTCAGTTTTACTCCCTTTATCTCAACGAATAGTTTACATTTGCTTTATTTTGTGAGGAAAAAATAAGTCAGTTAACTAAGATAGAGGGAGTAGTCTAATACTCCTAGGGTTTGTTTTGCCTAGTAAAGAGGAATTTCCGTTCTAGGGATGTAGAAATTCCGATGATTTGCATTCTACATGAACTGAGATATACGGCAGTTAATGTATTGTACAACTGGTTATATATACAATGTAGTTGAGCTTTATTATAAAGTTGTCGAATTCTATTAACAAAATTATCGAGCTATGGTATATATAAAGTTATTGAGTTTAATAGAATAATTATTAAGCTCAATAACTTGGTAAAATAGTTCAACAACTTTGTGTAAGAGCTCAACAACTTTGAGGCGGTTGTACAATGCTATTATACAACTGGTTGTAGGATAGTATTTGTGGATATACGGAGTATGAAATTGTTTGTTTAAAATACGGGAAATTCACATGAAATCTTTCATAGGAATGTAGGTAAAGTAATACTCCTATATGAATCTAGAAAATTATATTCGACAAAAAAAAAAAAAAAATTATTATTATTATTTGAATCTATAATTTACGGTTAAAGACTCTTGGAGACCTCCAAAAATCAAAAATCAAATGGGAAGAAAAAATATACTCCTTCAATTGTAGTCAATTTTACGTTTACTTATTTTTTCCCTCCCAAATTAAGCGTAAAAATAAACTTTATTTACTTTATTTTCCCTTTACAAGTAAATACAGTTAATACCACAACGGTATAGAATCTGAGTTTTATGTTAAAGTTTCGGCGTTTCGTCTTAAGCAATCCGAGCTGCATCATAAAGTTTCGAACTCACCCATCTAACCATAAAAAAAATTAAGAAAGCTCAAAAAAAGTCACACAAACTAAGTTAAGTTAGATACTACCTCCGTTCCGATCAATTGTTGTCCTTTGATTTTAGCACAAAGACCCAGGAAAGGGAAGGAAACCAATTATAAGATGACGAGTAGACACAATTGAGTCTCAAAGATCAAATTGCTAATTAAATGTAATCCTAAAATAGAAGGGATAACAATTAACTGAGACATTCAAACTGAAAAAGGACAAGTGATCGGGACAGATGGGGTATATATAGGATAATATTTGTGGAATATTACTCGTGACAAAATAAAATAAAAGAATATTTGCATAATATCAACCGGGATTATACCGACATTATTTTGCTGTAATTTTGTAAATAACTCTCCGTCCTGGTCAATTGTTGTCTTTTGGTTTTGGCACAAAGATTAAGGAAAGAGGAAGGGGACAATTACTAAATGACAAATGAAACAAATTGAATTTGAATTGATCAAATTGTTCATCAAGTTCATTCTTAAAATAGAAAGGACAACAACTCACTCTAATATGGAAAAGGATAACAGATGACCGGGACAGAGGGAGTATTTCTTTAGTCAAATTCCATTTAACAAGTTAAAGAATTGTATGAAAGAAGTCAGCAGATGATAATTATGGCATATGTATTGTTGTATAATGGATTAGGTATGGTCAAGCGAAGCAACATGGGGCGGGTACAGAAACGGGTGGCAGGCAACAACATACAGGAACAGAAACGGGTCGTTCCCACATCTCGACGGGTGGGAAGCAACAAGGATCTCATATGGAAACCGGTGGTAGACAACAAGGTGCAGGCTTAGGAACAGGTGGTCAAACACAGATGGGTGGTAAACAACATGGTGCAGGCACAGGAACGGGTCGTGTTCAAACTGGTCGAACTGAAACTGAAACCCGCACTGAGACTGAAGGTAAACAGCATGGGACCCACACGCAGACAGGTGGTCAACATCGTGCACGCACTGAGACAGGTGATAGACAGCGAGGTATAGGCGGCACAGAAACGGGTGCAAGGCAAGAACAGAAACCAGGAGAACAGCATAAAGAGCAGCACCAGACTCGTACCGAGACTGATGTTACTCGGTCCAGACAAACTGCGCAGCAGAAGTCGAATGAGCAAGAGGCCGAGGAGAGGTACTTAGTTGAAATCTAAATTTTTTTTTTTTTTTTTTTTTTTTTTAAAAAAAAAAAAAAAAAAAAAAAAAAAAAACCTTTGTATAGCATTGATTTCTTCTAATGCTCTTGTTTTGGTATTTGCTAGGTACAACAAAGCACAGGAACAGGCTGCAAATGCTGCGTATCACGCTACAGAAGCAGCAAAACATGGACTCGGAGCAGCAGCTGCTAAAACCCAACAGGGTGTTGGAGCAACAACTCAGTACATTGCAGAAACAGCAGCGCCAATCAAAGAGACTGCGGCGGAGAAGGCGCAACAAGCTAAAGAAGCTCTTGCAAGTGCAGGTCAGAAATCCAAGGAATATACCCAACAGACTGCACAACAAGCCAAGGAATACGCCTCAAAGAAGGCGGAGGACATCAAAGCCGGGACTTATCGTGCCTCAGAGTATGCTGGTGAGAAGGTCGCCCAGGCCAGGGACACGACAGTCGACACAACAAAGAATGTTGCGGGGTATGTGGGCGAGAAAGCCGCCCAGGCCAAAGACACCACAGTTGACACGACAAAGAATGTTGCCGGGTATGTGGGTGAGAAAGCCGCCCAGGCCAAGGACACCACAATTGACACAACAAAGAATGTTGCCGGGTATGTGGGTGAGAAAGCCGCACAGGCGAAGGACACCACTGTTGACACAACAAAGAGTGTCGCGGGATATGTGGGCGAGAAGGCGGTGGCAGCTAAAGACGTTGCAGTTGAGACAGGGGCGACTGCAGCTGGTTATGCTGGGAAGGTAGCGGAGGAGGTTAAGGACCAGGCAGTGGTGACGGGGTGGGGTGCAGCCCATATGACTACCGAGTTAGCAGTGGAGGCCACGAAAATGGCTAGTGGGGTGGTCGGGAAGACGAAGGATGTGGTTGTGAGTGCAGCTCAGAAGGCCGCTGAGTTGGCGGAGACGCCCATTGTCATGGCTAAGGACGCTGCAGTTGATACCGGCGAGAAGTTGGCTGATTATACTGCCAGGAAGAAGATGGAGGCCGAGCGGTACAAACAAGAGATGCAATCACAATACGCGGAGGTTGATTTCGAGTGTCTTTATATCGTGTGTTTAAGCATCTAGTTGCTTATGCTTAAAACTGATTGTGCTAATGAACTATTGCAGGAGCTGGAGAGGAGGTATCCTACATCCGGTGGCGAGACAGGGCACAAGTTGTACGAGAGAACCACAGAGACGGTCAAGCAGAAGACAGGGCAGACAATGGATGGATCTCAGGAGAGCGGTGAACTTGGTGTGACAAAAGAAACGGGTCAGGGTGTGCTTGGGGCAATAGGAGAAACAATAGTCGAGATAGCTCAACATACGACTGATCTCGTTGCTGGGGCCGTTCCAGAAGCCAATGTTTTGGAGGAGGAGGAGCGTCAACAGAGCTAGATTCGGATGGTGTTCGTCACTTAATTCTAGTATAGTAGTCTGTTATTTCGGGTTTTTAAGGTTTTGCAATGTTAATCGGCTGGACCGAGAGAATAAATCGCGTCAGTTGTAAATAAATACCTTTGTATAGTCTGTTTGGTTCTGGTCTGGTTTCAAGCTTTTATATGTTCAGTTTCCGCAATTGGTTTTCGTTGTAGCACAATAGTGTGCATGTAGATCTGCAATTAATCAAACAACCAAAAGGGAACCGGTGAGTCGAGGGTGATCAGGAACCAAAGGTACAGTGTTTCCACTACTGTCGCAATAGATAATCCGACAAATATCGAATCGTACTCAAAAATAGAGCTTATGTCAACGCAAAATAAAAACAAGCTTGTGTTTGAGAGAAGTGCAACTGATGAAATCAGATTTGACATCAGAAATAGCACAACTAATTTCTTTCTTTTTTTTATTTTATTTTTTTATTTTTTTATTTTTTTTTATTTTTTTTTATTTATTTGATTTAAAGAAATTAATTTATTTATTTTTCTCTCCTTTATTACACACTTTTTCAACAACCACTTTCTTATAGATTTTACCTGGTTCATTCCGGATCCTTAACTCTATTTCGGTTTTTAAAAATCGTTTTAATCTTTTCTCTTGATTTAAATTTTAAGTTTTTATAAAAGAAAGACGGAATTCGATTTTAAAACCCCTTAGTTCACCTTGACTTTACATTACATTTTCGTTCTCCCTTTTTGTTTTTCATCTTCCCTTTTTATTCGCATTTTGAGGCGTGCGTTCAACCATGGACGGTTCGAAAGGATGATTCATGTCAGCCGACCCCAAATCATTTTGGGATTAAGGCTCTGATGTTGTTGTTGTTGTTGTCGTCTAAGGCGAACTAGATACGTTCCATCCACTATTTCACCACCATACGGACAGAAAATAAATTATGAAAATCGCAACTAATTTAAGAGGTAAAGTCATAAGAGGCGACATTTATAACCTGAAATTAAATATGATCAATATCACGTAAACAAACTGTACGACTGTACGAGTTCAGCGAGTATAGTGAAAATCGGCCATGAATCAGAAGAAAAGGGCAATTTTTTAAAGACCACAGCATAAAGATTACAATGCTCGTCATAAACATACAACAGAATAGCCTAAGAGGGAGCAAACCAGTTAAGCCATTTTATACACATGCAAAGAAAACTAAATCTAACCTTGAACAGTCTAACATCGGAATACAAACTAGGGCCGAGACGCTCTCCACCATTATGCACATAAACAAATTGCAGAAACCGGCTTGGAAAATGAATTTCTACCTACCAAGTACTACATGAGCAGGGAAGACCTCAAGAATGGTCAGAACTGTACAACCACCACCTCGATATATGATGATCGAGGTCATCTTATATCGAGTGATTAATTCCACAAAATGGCTCTACAGAATGAAAAATCAACACAGGAATTCCTGAAGAGAACTCAGCTGAAGAGCAATGCTATGTTTATTATATCTTCAAGTTTAATGACTCCGAATTTTCCATTTGAATCCTATAAAGAGCATCACAGAGACTTACAGAGAGTTATGAAAGCGAGAACAATGGTGCAACGGTATATGACAGCAACCCAAGTACCCAACAGTGCATATGATGGCAGCGGTATCAATCTCCAGGAGCAGCAATGCTGTGATCAACGGACAAACCAAATTACACACACGTAAAAAATTATTTACATAAAGGGTTTTTTGTCAAACACAACCTTTAAAAAAAAAATTCTTCCAAACACCACCTTTAAAAAAAAGTTTGTAAAACACAACCTTTAATAAATTTTTTGTTGTCAAACACGACTTTTTGGCCGAAGGACTTAACATTTTGTAATGGGGTAACTTTCAGTCGATGTTTGAGATAGCAAACGCTGTCGGTTTGAGGCGTTTTTGGACTCATTGGAAAGGTGGAAATACAAGCTTTCCAGGGGTTATCAATACGATGGTCAAAGGCGGCCTTATATGGGGTCTATTGTTGTGTAAAGTAAGGCTGGTCGGAGAGATTAGCGAGAGGTTATGGTGCTTTGTTTGCTCTGAAAATTAGTATGTAGGTAGCAGGGAGTGTAAGGTAGGCCGTAGTTGTGTTGTTTTTTGTGTTGTTTGTTGTAAGTGCTGGTTTGAGGTGAGTGAATTGACCCACAAAAAAGAAATCCTACTTTGACATTCTTTTGAATTATATATCAGCAAGGGGGTCATTTGAATCTTGGAATCTTCGGGCTATATGTAAACACTGCCGCACCTCCTGAAACTGCAAGGAGGTGAGGTCCCGCAATATATTTGCATTAAGTTTGAGCTTCCTGCAGTTACATATGCGAAAGGATCGAAGAGACGACAAGCATCGTATCAATTCGGGGAGGCATGTGAGATACTGACAGTCTCTGAGTTCTAAGTTTTCAAGGGAGGTCAAATATCGCATCCCCTTTGGCAGCTTCTTCATGTCCATATCTGATAATATTAGGGTTCAAGATACCACTTTGTTATTGAATCAGGTAGCGCTGCAAGACGCTTATTATGAAATAGATCAAGATACCTTAAATGCAACAGATTACCTATTGAATTTGGCAAAATCTGGATGTTTAAATCGTGCAGATCTAATGTCCTAAGAAAATTCCAATTCTCTACTAGTTTAACTACCGGAAAGTTGATCTCAAACCCATTTCGGACATAAGAGCGGATCTTACACTTTGAGAAGATGCTAGTGTTACATTTACTTCCTATGTGAAATATGTGATGAGCTTCATCTCCTACATTGGTTTGGATAGAATTTACAGCAACAACACCCTTTCCTGCTACCTTTTGAGCAACATCGTGAATTAGGTCATGGATTTTGAATGATTCGACACCTCCAATGTCATTCTTTATTACATCTTGAAAAAAACATCTTCGTAACAAGATTGAGAAATACTCCTCCCCAACATCTTCCATGCTCTGACCTACATCAAATGGAACTATGTATCCTTGTGCCATCCAAAGCCTGATCAACTTTTTCTTCTTTATTATGAGATCCTTGGGGAACAATGCGCAATAGGTAAAACAAGTCTTTAATGGAGATTCAAGATTATCATAGCTAAGTTTTAGGATGGACATAACCTTATTATCTCCATCATTAAGCTTGGCTAATCCGTATTCTTGAATGAATCTCCATTTACTTTCATTTTGCCCATATAAAAGTGTGCCCACAATTCTAATTGCGAGAGGAACATTAGAGCAATGCTCAACAATCTTCTGACCAAGCTTAATTAATTCAGAAGAATTCACATCATCTTGACTCCCCTTATCAAAAATGCTGTCATCTCAAATAAACGCCATGAGTTTTCAGGAGACAAACCTTCTAACTCATATAAATGTTTCTCATCGACCACCATTGCAGTCCTTTCAGAACGCGTGGTTACCAAAACCCTACTTCCTCCTCCACAGCTCATTAAGAATTTTCTTAAACCAAGCCACTTTTCACGATCTTCATTCCATACATCATCCAAAACTATAAAGCATCTCTTCCCTCCTAAAAAACCTAGAAGTTTCCTTTGTACCAAATCCATTGATAAACCATCATGTTTGTCACCAAAGGCTGATTCTAAAATCCTAGCAAGAATAGTTTTCACGTCAAAATCCTCCTTGTTTTCATCAGACACACAAGTCCATAATTTCAAAGGAAACTCGGACCTAACTTTCTCATCATTAAACACAAGTTGGGCAAGCGTAGTTTTCCCCAACCCTCCGACTCCCACTATAGAGAGGAAAGAAACTCTATCTTGCGAACCAGGATCTAAAAGCATATGGACAACTGATAACGGGGTTTTGTCGCACTCCCCCAATCAAACAATTTACTCAACTAATGTAGTAGGGTAGTCGAGGTCGAATCCACAGGGAGCATGGGTGATTACTAATTGTCTAAATTCTCGTGCTTAGCTAAGTCGGAAATATTTGGATGAGGTTTAAAACTAAACAACTAAACTAAATAAAATAAAATGCAAAATAACAAAAGATGATAAATGAGTAAGAGAGGATTAAAGTTGTAAATCAAATGAATAAAAGGCCTAGAACTCGGTTCTCCCACAACAATTCGTAATTCCACATACTAATTCCCTAGGCTAATCACTCGGGTAGACAAGCAAGGAGGAGATGACTCTAATTCGCCTAGAACCTCCCTTCCGGGTTCGCAAAAGACACTAGCTACTCCAACTAACCCCCCTCCCGGGTTCGAAAGTTGGTATTCCTAACTCAAAACCCAACAACCACGAAAACATGCATTTTTCCAAGGAGGTCAAGAATTTGGTCAAGATCATTAAGTACTCATCGTATTCCGGGTCATCCCACTCCTCCTTCCGGAGGTCGATTTCAAACGCTAGTCTAGAGGCACCCTCCCTCGGTTCTCCCTTCCGGTCTCAACCTTAGTTGGTGACAAGGTCAAATTTCAGGTATCCAATTTACAACCTAACCAACTCCCGTTGGTGGACAAGGGTCACAAGTCGACACTACCCAAAAGCCAAACCTTAAACATGCAAATTCCTCTAAACTACCCTCACCAATTTCCCCAAACAATTAGCCCTTATAGGAATCAATTAGTGAAACTACTCATGTCGGGTCAAACCGAGTCCTAGTAGAAGACTACTCACAAATCATGGTACCAAGAGCAATAAAAATAACAAAGATGGTTTCTTTATGCATAATCATGATGGAAGTGTAAATTCTATTACTAATCATGCAAATACCCAACTCAAATTACAAGGAAAGACAATTTAATTCAAGGGACAATGAAGATTAAACTTAAAGGCACAAGCTTTAACTCAATAAACACAAAGACTCAATCTTTAACATGAGAAATCAAAGATTCAATCTTGTAAACAACAAGGAGGAGTAAGGAAGAGATGAACAAGAGAGAGAATAACAACAATCTAACAACAAAGATAGAATTTTAACATAAACAATTAAGATAAAACTTGAAAGAAAAGCAAATGTAAACAAATGAAATTAGGAAGAGAAATTATACCAACTCAATAGCAAAGAAAGGAACTTGGATTGAAATATGGAAGGATTCTTCAATTCTCCAAATACAACCCAAAATTATTAATTGTAAACTAATGAAAAGAGAAGAACTTGAATGAACAAAAGAACAATTACACTAATATTTAGTAAAGATTACAAGTTTGATTGAAGAAATATTAAGAGGGAAATATTTAGGGTTCTACAAATATTGAGAGAGTAAGAGAGACTAATTTCTAATCTAATTCTAAGGTAGTGTAATGGGAGTAATGAGTAAGTGTATACAAATGAGAGAGAAGCCTTATATAGCACCCTCTAATAACAAATCTAATTAGACTAATAATAATAATCTAATCCTAATAATAATTCTAATAATAATAATAATAATAATAATCTTAATCTAATAATAATAATCCACTAACTAACCCACTAACTAAATGCAGCAAAACTAATCACGCACAACATTTGTTCTAACCCGTCAAAAACTTGGGAAAAACAGAGCAGGGGGTCTCTGCCGGCCTGGGCACCGGTAGCGAGGTCATTAAATAAGGGGAAGAATTAAAGGAGGCGTGTTGGCTGCCGGTGAGCCGACAGAAGGGCCACCGGTAGAGAGCAACGATAATTGATGCGCGAAAATGAAGAGGTGCGTTATGTAATAGAAGAGCCGTTACTCCATATATTCCAAGCAAGGCAACTTATCTCATCTTTCCCATATATGTATAGAATATAGCTGTTATAATATCTTTTCCGTAAATATCGACATATTGGTTTGTATATAAAGCCTTGTATGTACTATTGTAAGGGCACGTTCAATATAATAATAATACAATCATTTACCTTCCAAATTCTATTATGGTATCAGGCTAGAATATCACGTTCATTGCCTCTGCCGTTTTCACTTCTTCATTGTCGTTCTCGATCTCAATCATTCCGTCATGACGAATCCCGAAAATCCACTAACACACCCGCACAATCCACATCCGACAACCCAAATAAGACGATCACACCACCTAATCCCGACCAACCATCTTCTACTTCTCCATCAAAACCACATGACGCCACTACCGAGGAGCCTACTCCACCTACACCCAACGAACCAGCTCCAAACCAACCCGATCCCCCAAACATGGGAAAAGGACACCGAACGAAAATTCCAAACTCCCGTCTCAAAGGCTTTGTTCAACCACCACGAGGCCCTTCGACACATATGCTCAACTCTACCACATCATCCTCAGGTACAAAATATCCTATTTCTCACTATCTCAATTACGACAAATTTTCCACTACTTACAAATGTTTTCTAGCGGCCGTGACCGCCAATCACGAGCCTAGCAACTTTCGTGATGCTATGCAGGTACCGCAATGGAAAGAAGCTATGAAAAATGAGATCGACGCGCTCGAACGAAATCAAACATGGACTCTTACAGATCTCCCTCCAACAAAGAAAGTCATCGGCTCAAAATGGGTCTATAAAATCAAATATCATGCCAATGGCACCATTGAACGATACAAAGCTCGTCTCGTAGTGATGGGAAATCGACAAGTTGAAGGAATTGACTACAATGAAACCTTCGCTCCCACCGTTAAAATGGTAACCGTCTGAACACTCCTTGCTATTGCCGCCGCGAAAAATTGGGACCTCCATCAAATGGACGTCCATAACGCTTTTCTTCACGGTGACCTTACCGAGGAGGTATACATGAAACCACCCCCTGGGTTCTATCCCAACACAAATGGGAAAGTTTGCCGCCTACGTAAATCCCTTTATGGTCTTCGACAGGCTCCGAGATGCTGGTATGCCAAACTTGCTTCTGCTCTTAAAGTTTACGGTTTTACACAATGTCCCTGATGGGGCATATTCTGCACCGCTGACCAAGTCAACATATTGAGCAAGGTCAAAGATATCCACAGCAAAGTCAACGACTTAGACAGTCTAGCCGATGCAGCCCATCGGCCTGTCACCTGGGTCTCGGCCAGGCAACTAGCCAGCCGGGGCACATATCTGCGTACTCATATCCAAGACCCCTCGGTCGGCCTGCCATGGGTCCATCGGCCGAGGGTAGAACGGTCTTTCCACCTGCTAGCCACTTGGCCACTTGGCCACTACGTGACAAAAGGTGCAAGTCTATAAATACTCCTCAACCCTCGTTGAGGAAAGGATCCACAATTTAACCTAAGAATCACTATTCATCTGGTAATATCTTCCTTATCTCTCTACAATATACAATTAGCCAAGCAACAACTTACCCTCTATAAGTTTACTGACTTGAGCGTCGGAGTGAGTACGCTCGGCCAAAGCCGAGCCCTCAGTTTGTTCATCGTTTCAGGAAAGATCAAAGGAAGATTCAAGCAAAGACGTCATTCTACAAGCCACGGGTGGTAACAATACTTGCTCTGGAATTACACCCGGAACAATTGGCGCCGTCTGTGGGGAAAGACACTAGAAGCTAGTCACATTCATTCCCGAAAACAAAAAAAATAAACACAAAAAACCCACCCCAAAAGCCAAGAAGATGTCGAAACAACAAGAGGTATTCGTAAATGACGAAACCGAGCTACACCAAGATGATACTTTCCACCATTCTGGAGTTGTGCAGCCCTCCACCGGCGGAGTAATCCAACCGGAATTCGGGATGCCAAATATACCAGATGCGCCGCAGCCCGCCGACCATGTCACCATCATGGGACACGTGGTTGATGCAGCAAAACTGAAGATGCTCCTGGACCTAATTGGGAGTACGCCGGCTCATACTGTCACGCCGACAAGAGCGGCGGAAACCGTCCAGGAGACCAGGGCCAAGAATGTGACTCCGAGAAACTTGAACGGAGCGCTAGGAGAAGCCGACCCTGCCAAGACGCCGGATGAGCCCAAAGTGGTCGTGGTAGACCTAAGTCCTTCTCGCACTCGTGAGGGGACAGCGTCGCCGCGGCACAAACGAGGCACACCCCGGAGGAGCGAAAGAAGCCCGACTCAGCAGAGTCGGAGAAGAAGCCCGAGCCGGAGAAGGAGTCCTTCCCGCTACGAGGAGAGGAGCCGGACTAGGAATGCGAGGAGCCGATCGCCGCGTGTCATTCGACACGTGGTCAGACAGCCCCTCAGTGCCTATGTCCTTGAAACCGCCGTGCCAACCAAGCTGAAGTTGCCGGCGTTCACATACAAAGGGGATAGCGACCCCACCGACCATGCCGAGGCCTTTGAGTCGTACATGTCGGTGTGGGAGCAACCCGATGAAGTTTGGTGCCGAGTCTTCCCAACGACCTTGCATGGGATGGCTCAAAATTGGTACAAGGGGCTACCCGACGGCTCGGTATACTGTTACGCCGACCTAAGGGACGCCTTTCTAGCCCTGTACTCTTGCAACAAGAGAAGGGCCGTGGAGACATCGGATCTCCTGACTATCAGACAGGAGGGGGCGAGTCTCTACGAAGCTATGTGAAGAGGTTCGACGCCAAGGTTCAACAGATTCGGGAGATTAATCCCGAATTGGCGCTTCCATGATCGATGAAAGGCCTCCCAAGGGGAGACTTAAAGAACGAGCTCATCAAGTACGGAGGCCTGGGCATGGATGCCGCCAGGAAGATGGCCGACCGAGCCATCAAGGTAGAGGACTATCACAAGACCTGGGTAGGCCCCAGTGAGGCCGAGCCCTCAGAAAAGAAGAGCCGCCGGGAAGACAACCCGGATGAAGAACACCGTGACAATAATCGGTCACGGTCCAGTGAGAGACGCCGCGACAATAATAGGTCACGGTCTGACAGGTCCGCCAAGAAACAGAACTCGGCTGGTGCCGGGGGGAGTTCAGGAACGTACTACCAGCATCGGTACAAAGATCGCACCCCCCTGGTCGTATCGGCCGCCGAGGTCTTCGCCCTGAGCAAAAACGAGGGCCAGAAATGGGAAAGGCCCCCAAGCCAAAGGGGGACGGTGACACGAGCGCGATCGTGAATACCACGGCCACACCGGTCACCTTATCGACAACCGCCGCATCGAAGAATGTCATTGAAGAGCTGATCCGGAAGGGGAGCCTCGGCAAGTATGTTGCCAAAGGCCAAAAAACTGACGCCAGCGGTTCAGATAAGAAATCCGTCTTTGAACGGATAGGAGTGATCCATGTTGTCATCGGAGGCAACGAGAACGGTGGGTCCGCTCATGGGCACAAACGGCACCTGAACGAGCTGTATCAGGCCATCAACTTTGTGCCCAACACAGCGATCCCCGCTTCCAACATCCCCGATATGACTATCGGAAGGAAGGACTACGAGGGAGTCATCGCCCCTCACAGCGACCCACTTGTAGTCAACTTGGACATATCCAACCACCTGGTGAAGAGGTGTCTGATTGACACAGGCGCCTACACGAACATCATGTTCAGGGAGTGCTTCCTCAACCTCGGCCTGAAAGTCAAGGACTTGAGCCCCTGCACCAATCCACTGTACAGCTTCTCCGGGGCCGGCCTGGTACCCCTGGGGTCAATCAGACTGACGGTGATGCTCGGCGAGGGGAATGCGGCTAAGAATGTCCTAGCTGAGTTCGTAGTCATCGACGGCTCGTCCGCCTACAACGTCCTCATAGGTCGAGTTACTCTAAGTGAGGCCGACGCAGTGATGTCCATCCGGGCCCTGACACTAATGTATGTCTCGGACCGGGGGGAAGCGCACAAGCTCGTCTCCAAGGACGAGAAGGACGAGGTGGTCAACGTCCAGATATCTGCCAGAGGATGCAACATGCAATCCCTCAAAGTGGCAAAGAAGTCAGAGAGGGGGAAAAGCCCATCCTTACAACAGGAAGGCGACCTCATGGATGCAACTGACGGCTGACGGGGAAGGTGTGCCTTTAGTGAGCCATTAGGACACTGGTAATCACGCGAAAACTTTGTATAGCGGCGGAGGTGTCCAAAACAGCTGTGGGCACCCCGACGCATGTTTATATCTAATGAAAAATCGTCCAAAGTCTTCCATCAAAATGTTCATTTCCCCCATAGTCTCTATCAAGAAACAGACGCCGGCTCACACTGTCACACCGACAAGAGCGGCAGTCGCAATCAAGAAACAGACGCCGGCTCACACTGTCACACCGACAAGAGCGGCAGTCGCAATCAAGAAACAGACGCCGGCTCACACTGTCACACCGACAAGAGCGGCAGTCGCAATCAAGAAGCAGACGCCGGCTCACACTGTCACACCGACAAGAGCGGTAGTCTCCATCAAGAAACAAGCGCCGTCGCAGTCACCCCAAGTAGTAGACGCTACGGCAGTCACTCCAAGTGGTAGACGCCACGTTAGACGCTATCAAGAGGCAGACGCCGGCTCACACTGTCACACCGACAAGAGCGGTAGTCACCATCAAGAAACAAGCGTCGTCGCAGTCACCCCAAGTAGTAGACGCTACGGCAGTCACTCCAAGTGGTAGACGCCACGTTAGACGCTATCAAGAGGCAGACGCCGGCTCACACTGTCACACCGACAAGAGCGGTAGTCACCATCAAGAAACAAGCGCCGTCGCAGTCACCCCAAGTAGTAGACGCTACGGCAGTCACCCCAAGAGGTAGACGCCGCAGCAGTCACTCCAAGTGGTAGACGCCACGTTAGTCGCTATCAAGAGGCAGACGCCGCCTCACACTGTCACACCGACAAGAGCGGCAGTCATCGTCAAGAGGTAGACGCCACGACAGTCACGGCAAGCGCAGTTGATACTCGCAAAAGCGATCAAAACGCCTTAAAAGCGTTTAAACACAGTTGGGATGCGCACTCTAGACTGCCTCGGTCAGGCCGAGGCGGAAGCAAACAAAAAAAAACAACTCAGACGAAGACGAAAAAAGACCCCGGCCGAGCCAGAGGCAAAGTGAAGACGTTAAGTACAGTTGATACGATCAACTATTAGCGCAAGGAAACTCAAAGTGAGGTAAAGACCTCGGCCAAGCCGAAGGCAAAAGAAACGAACTCTTATTAAAAATGATAACAAGTTACAAGTGAGGAGAATACAGACGACGGCCGTCCCTATAGGGATAAGCCAAAACACAACCTACCAAAGTTGTACAAAATACAGGGAAAGAAAAGCAAAAAGTTACAAATATGTCATTTGAAGCGCCAAAAGATGGCTGGGAGGAAGGGCTTAATAATTGGCTCCCGAACTGCTGAAGCAGATCTGCTATAAACTTGTTCTCATCAAGCAGCACATGGTAGTGTGTGAGGAGCTGAAGCTATCCGAGACGCCGGGCGAGCCTGGTGACGACCGCCCGTCTCCCTATGCCTGTTGCTGCTTGCCATCAGCAGCGGTAGCAGCATCTTCTTCAATGGGCAACCCAGCAGCGTTCTTAGCAGCCTCAGCCTTAGCCTCAGCAGCCTCAGCTGCCCTCATTCTCTCGGCTTCCTCCTTGGCCGCCTTAGCCTTCTCAGCAAGGGCCGCCCTCTCCGCGGCCGCCTCTTTCTCTATCTTCACCCTCACCGCCTCCTTGGCCTTCTCCTCCACGGCTTTCTCCTTAGCTTCGAGCTTGTCGTCAAACAGCTCGTCAAATTTGCCCCACGGAAAGGAACCATCAAGAGGAAAGAGCTCCCCAATCACTTCCCTGGCAGCTTCTTCGGCCAGATCCCGGTATTCGGCACACATGTTAGGGAGCATGACGGTTTGGAGCGTCTCAATGTCCTCCTCCTTTTGCCTGATGATGGCCTCTTTGCTCCGAATCACCTTCCCCTGGATCTGAAACTGGCCCTTGAATTCGTTCCTCTGCTGGAGATAAAGGTCGGCGTGCCTCTGAACAAGGTTACACTTCTCCAGCAGCTTAACAGCTTCGGCCGCCGCAGCCTCGGCCTTGGCTCTCTCAGCCAGGACCTCCTTCTCAGCGTCCTCCCTGAGTTTTCTCTCAGCCAAGAGCGCCCTCTCAGCATCTCCCCTAAGCCTCTGCTCATTGAGGAGATCCAGCTTCGCTGACACGGCCACCTGCTTAGTGGCATTACGCTCAAGAACAGATTGAGCCACGGCTTTCTCCTGCTCTATGATACGAGCACCGGTCAGCTCGTTCCACCTCGCCAGCTCCTTGATCAGCTTCGTGCCTTCCACTATAAGCTGGGAGACGGAAGCCTTCTGGGATGAAGAGTCAATGGTGACGCTTTGATCACCAGCCTGCACGGGGTTTCTCTGCACTTGCTGGGAAGCCTTCTGGGATGAAGAGACAATAGTGACGTTTTGATCACCAGCCTGCGCGGGTCTCTTCTCCAGTCGCTGCTCATTAAGAGCAACGGCCGACAACGAGTGATCTGCACAAAATTCAATTAAAGCATCCATGTCAACATACATGGACATACCAGAGAGCTTGTCATCGGAAACGTCTAATAAACCGGTTAAATCTGGGCCACGATATAGATATGTACCGTGCTTGGCCTTCTTGGCCGGAGGACGCATTTCCTTGCTGGCCGCAGTTTCAGCAGTAGCCGGAGCAGGCTCCTTCCTCTTACGGACAAGGGGAGATTCCTCCGCATCAGAGTCCCCCCCATCAGTAATATCAACGATCTCCACCGTCTCCTTCTTAGGAGGGGGGATGGGAGGTGGAGCCAGTGTCGACGTCGTCGCCGCCAAAGACTCTGTTTTCCGCGTCCGGCGCGCCATGCTGCTAACGACCTTCGCCTGAGCCTCCTCCATATTCAAGCCCTTCAGTTGTTGATCCATGAGATCATTCGGCGACGTTCTGCGGGCACGGGTTAAAGCCTTAGGGTGCAAATTAGCAACGGTCTTATCCTTGTTCAGCCCCATTCTCCGAAGGATATCCTCAGACAGGACTGGTCCAAAGTGGTCTGCAAAGGAAACAAGGCAAGAGTTAAGTAGAAGAAATAAATCGAAGTTCAAACAGAAACGTTGAGAGCAGAGATGGGCCTCACACCGACCCCACTCACCCTGCGCTAGGGCCGGTATGAGGCCGACATGGCAGAGCGGCTCATCCTGAAGAATGATCTGCGTTGGGGGAATCCATCTTTTCGGCACCCCATTCTTATCCGCCTCAAAAAGCCTCATCGCCAGCTTCTCATCCGCCTTAAGAGGGACCTTGCTAGCGTCCATCTTAAGCTTTTTCCGGGAAACCCATCTGTCATGCTCCGCCTTAGTCTCGCACCGCAAATTAACTTGGTGCTGGAAAGACCGGGGCAGCGGGTAGTCATTTTGCACCTCAACATACACCCACCGACCTTTCCAGTCTTTGCAGGAAGAAAGCTTATCAGCGGAGACATAACCCGGCTCCATTTGTACACTGTACCATCCGACGCGACCAGAAAACGACGGCTTAAGGTGGTGAAGCCGACGGAATAAATCAACCGTTGGAGCCTCTCCCTTGAAGAGACAAAGCCAGACAAAGCCGACTATGGTCCTAACGGCCAACGGGTGCAGCTGGCCCACGGCGACGTTCATGGCCCTAATGATGGCCATAACATACTCATTCAGCGGAAACCGGAGCCCATACTCCAAGTGACGCATGTATACGCCGGTGCAACCCGGTGGAGGGCAACAAACTGCCTGGCCCTCCTCAGGGACAACAATTTTGTATCCCCTGCCAAAGTGGAAATGGCCCTCGAAAAATGTCTCGCCGGAACAACTGGCGAACTTATGGGCCCAAGCACGGTCAAGACGGACCTTACAGGCGTCGCCGTGATCCATAACGTACTGCCTCCCCTCATTAGGGCGAGCCCTTTCCGCATCATCACCGTCATCATCGACATCATCATCATCCTCCCATTCCTCCAGAATTTGAGGATCAACTTCAGGAGAAGGAGACCTAGGGCCCCCAGACCTTATCAGGATGGCGTCAGGCTTCTCCTCCTCACCAAGACGCGACGGGGAACCCCCCGGCGCCGGTTTACTAGTTCCGGCATCAGCAGAAGACATGTTCACAACAATTACTTAACAAAATAAAAGAAAATTTGTTTGTTTACCTTGAAGAAAAACACTCGCCGGAGTAACGACTTTGAAGATTAGAAGAAAAGAAAGCCCTTGAAAGTTTAGAGAGACGAAGATTTTGGAGAAAAATTTGAGAAAATGAAATTGGTGGCCAAATTCACGGAACAACTGCCCTATTTATAGGGAAAAGCCCATGAAGAAGGACCAATCAGGGCACAGCCCATGAAGCGTCAGCCAATCATCGAACAGACACGTGTCAGACATGCAACCACGGAATGTCAATCGTTGCAACAGTTGAACGTCAATCAATGCAACAGTGACCAAGCGTCTTCAACACGCCCCTTCATATCTCTTTGCCTGTTCATCTTCCTCAACAAATTCCTAAGTATCTGCTCTCCGCCGGCCACATGATCAACCAAGCTAGGAAGCACCGGCCGGGGGCAATCAAAAACAACCGGCACTCTCAACCCTGGTCTCGGCCTGCGTCACTTTCTTTTCCACATCGGATGCCCTTTACGCATCCATGTGGAGGGGGGATATGGTACGGCCTATTAAGAACCAGGCCGAAGTAGAAGAAGCCGATACAGAAAAATTTTGCAAAGTACTTGCGCAGAATATACGATCAACATACATCGGAGCCCATACCACGGCATAGACTACGCTGGGGGCAAATTGATGGGGCATATTCTGCACCGCTGACCAAGTCAACATATTGAGCAAGGTCAAAGATATCCACAGCAAAGTCAACGACTTAGACAGTCTAGCCGATGCAGCCCATCGGCCTGTCACCTGGGTCTCGGCCAGGCAACTAGCCAGCCGGGGCACATATCCGCGTACTCATATCCAAGACCCCTCGGTCGGCCTGCCATGGGTCCATCGGCCGAGGGTAGAACGGTCTTTCCACCTGCTAGCCACTTGGCCACTTGGCCACTACGTGACAAAAGGTGAAAGTCTATAAATACTCCTCAACCCTCGTTGAGGAAAGGATCCACAATTTAACCTAAGAATCACTATTCATCTGGTAATATCTTCCTTATCTCTCTACAATATACAATTAGCCAAGCAACAACTTACCCTCTATAAGTTTACTGACTTGAGCGTCGGAGTGAGTACGCTCGGCCAAAGCCGAGCCCTCAGTTTGTTCATCGTTTCAGGAAAGATCAAAGGAAGATTCAAGCAAAGACGTCATTCTACAAGCCACGGGTGGTAACAATACTTGCTCTGGAATTACACCCGGAACAGTCCCTACGACCACTCCCTTTTTTCTATCACCAAACCCGCTTTCGAACTACACATTCTTGTGTACGTTGACGACCTTGTCATTTGTGGGAACAATACTGGGGAAATCACCAAATTCAAAACATACCTAAGTACTTGCTTCCACATGAAAGACCTCGGACCACTTAAGTATTTCTTGGGTTTGGAGATTGCACGAAACTCAACTGGCCTTTTTATCTCACAAAGAAAATATACCCTTGACATACTCGAAGAAACTGGGCTCCTCGGTGCAAAACCCGCAACAATACCAATGGAACCGAACCACCAATTAAGCCTTTCAACATCCGACTTGATACACGATCCCCAACCATACAGACGCCTTGTCGGAAAGTTAGTCTATCTTTCCATAACACGCCCCGAACTTATTTATTCAGTCCATATACTTGCTCAATTCATGCAAGCTCCTCGACTCGATCATTGGCAAGCCGCGTTACAAGTTGTTCGATATTTAAAGGGACAACCGGGTCAAGGTCTCCTATATAAATTCGGTAATATCCTGAATCTTCAAGCATACTGCGATGCCGATTACGCTACCTGTCCTTTGAGTCGACGTTCTCTTTCGGCCTACCTTATCTTTCTTGGCAGTGCTCCAATTTCTTGGAAAACAAAAAGGCAAAACACGGTCTCGAAATCCTCATCCGAATCAGAATATCGAGCCATGGCATATACCGTTTGTGAACTAAAATGGCTTAAAGGGCTACTGTCGTTTCTTTCTATTAAGCACGATAAACCTATTGATCTTCACTGTGATAATCAGTCGGCCTTATACATTGCCCGCAACCCGGTTTTTCATGAGCGAACCAAACACATTGAAGTCGACTGTCACTTCGTACGAGATGAAATCCGAAATGGGACTATTCGTCCAACCTATGTCCACACTAAGGTCCAATTGGCAGATATCTTTACCAAAGCACTTGGGCGGATACCTTTTGACAGTTTGCTCTCCAAGTTGGGCGTCTCGAGTCTCCACGCGCCAACTTGAGGGAGGGTAATAGAAGAGCCGTTACTCCATATATTCCAAGCAAGGCAACTTATCTCATCTTTCCCATATATGTATAGAATATAGCTGTTATAATATCTTTTCCGTAAATATCGACATATTGGTTTGTATATAAAGCCTTGTATGTACTATTGTAAGGGCACGTTCAATATAATAATAATAATACAATCATTTACCTTCCAAATTCTATTATTATGCCGGTAGCGAGACCTTTACAAAAAGGAGGAAAAATGGGTGTGTTCTGCCGGTTGAGGGAGTCGGCAGCCGGTAAGCCGGCACGGAGAACAAAGCTTCATAAAAGCTCAGTTTCGATCCCGAGTTCGAATCCGATTATGCTTTGGTGATGCTGCTGTCGGATTCGTTGCCGTCGGACACTGTATGAACGGAGGAGAGCAACGTGGTGGTGTGATTGTCGCAGGTTGCTGCTGCTGTTATTGGTGTTGCTGGTGATGCTCAATGGTGAAATGAAGATGGTGAATGATGTCGAGCTTATGGTATTTGGTGGAGTGATGAAGGTGGTGAAGTTGTTGATGGTGATTGGTGATCTGGGTATGGTTGATAATGGTGATGCGTGGTGTTTTGGTGATGGAGGCAGGGGAAGGGTGATGTCGGGTTTGAGTTGTTGCTTGAGCAGGGAAGCAATGGAGTTTGTGTATGATGGTGGTGTTTGAGCACAGTGTACATGCAGTACACGGATGAAGGGTGCTCAAGTCAGTTTGACTTCCCACGTTTGGTCAATGCAAGATTTTGTATTGACCCAACTTCATTTGTTTCCTTAATCAGTACCTACGAAATTAAAACGGTAAAGAGCAATACCAAATTTCAACAAAATAATATTTATTCACAATTATTATAATAAAACTAATAATTAGTAATTAATCAGTAAAATGAGCTATAAGACAATAAAAGCGCACAAAATCAAGTTGAAATAAGGTGCAAATGAGGGGTAAAAAATGTCACTAAAATACTGTTTATCAACAAACAACCCTATTAAGATCACATTCTCTCCCAACAATGAACAACCTCGTCAGAATACACATAGGAACAAGTCTCTTCCCTTTTCAGATAGCTTTAGCATCTTTGCTGTGTTGTTTAAGCTCAGCTAGAGTACGAAACTCATCGAACAAATCATCAGCATCATAAACAGCATCCTTGAGTTTCGAAATATAGTGTTGTTCAATCAGTTTTCCTGCAAGACTTATCCCTATTTCAGCGTCAAGGAGGACATTCCTGATGGTGGTGATGGTATCTTTGAGGTCGTCAAGTTGAGATTTGTATCCCCATAATGAGCAAATCTCTTTGATGGTGTCAGAATCCACTACTTCAATCAGTTTTCCTGCAAGACTGATACCTATTTCAGCCATTGTTTTTCAAAGTAAGGGAGGCTGTGAATGTGTAGGAGCAATATAAGACTACCTATACAATTACTGAAGTAAGTGGCCAAGTGGGTTTTTTTCCCCCGGATTTTTTATGGTGTACCCTTGTGTTTTCGCGAATTCTAACATATATCCGAAAATGGAATAGGCAAATAAATGACCGGGAGGGAGGGGGAGTATATTTAAAATTGAAATTTTCTGTATTTGCAAAACCAATTTATATTGAATTTAGGGAGTACCTTGTGTGATTTTGATAAATCGAGAGTATATCATAGAATTCGAAAAATGTAGGGAGTACAATCGCATAGAAAAACCTTTAGATCTCCAAAAGAGAGTACAAGCAAAAAGTATAAAATTAAAAAGCTGTTCGGAAACAAAAGTGGAGGGGTTCTACCTTCTCCGTTTACCCTCTCACAATTGATTAATTTAGTATATATCGTGTGGGGTCGAAAAGCAAGTGGATGAATGAAAAGAAACGGTTTTTTAATCGGTTGTAAGAGGAGAAGATCCATATTAATTCTCTCAAAAGTGGTGTTAGCAAGGTGCAAAGAACTTGACCATCATTTCTCTTTCAATCCTTGTCACTTTTCTAACCCACCCTGTCCTGTAATTATATGGAATTAAAGGTATATAGACTCTAAAACTGTTGTATTATTTTGTTCTATTAAGAAATAGTTAATACTCTATCTTAACTAGTCAGCAGAAGTCGTCGAACCTTCAATTTTCTTCTGTTAAAATGTTCGCTCTCCATTAGAAAAACGGTCAGATACCTTAAACAGTGGCGGATCTTGACCAATATCTTAAAGGGCACCAACTAATTTCTCAAGGTTCATATTCTGTCTTGTCTTGACCGTGGAAGACGGGATGTTTCGTCTCAACATTCTATGATTTCATCTGCCGCAGGGACGATGACAGATAAACAACGAAGATGTTCAACTAATTTAACAGGTAAATTCATACTGGGTGGTATTAATGACCTGAGTTTAAATTTCGTCAAAATCAAAAGTGCCTTTAAGACTCCCTTTGGACAAAAAAATGATAAAAACAGTAGGTCAGCCCATACGGTAAAAAACGATCACGTATCAAGATAAACGGCCATGTTTGAAAGACCATAGCGGCATCGTACCAACAAAAAAAAAAAAAAAAAAAAAAAAGACCATAGCGGCATATAGCAGAACGATTACATGCTTCATCTTAAACATACAACAGAAGAGCCTGCATTTCAGGCCCAGCAAATAAATACATCTTTCACATACCTAAGAGAGGGCAAACCGGTTACGGCAGCGTTTATACACATGCAAAGAAAGCTAAATCTAACCCCCTAAGGCTCTAACTAACCCTGAACAGTCTACAATGGAAATACAAACTAGGGCCAAGGCTCCCCACCGTTATGCACATAACCAAATTGCAGAAACCGGCTTGGAAATTGAATTTCTATCACCAAGTACTACTACAGTAGCAGGGCAGACCTCAAGAATGGTCAGAACTGTACAACCACCACCTCGATATATGAAGATCTAGATCTGAAGGCTTAAACTACCATCAAAAGTCACCAACGAAAACCTGCCAAAAAAGGGAGATTTTATTACTGATTCTGTTTACTAAGAAAATCAGAACATTTTTACTGCAAAATTTACGCGACTGATAGAAAACCCTTTTTCTAATCTTTGTTTGGATAAATGATAAAACGATTTGGAAGGGAAGAGTGGCTACCAATTGACATTATTTGGTTCAAAATTGAGTGAGATAGTACAATATACAGATTACAGAGTTAAAATGATATGTAACACTCCCTTTGTTTTCTGGATATGTTGTCGTCACATCTGGCGACTTTCAATGGTAGTTGGCACACTAAAACCCAATTTTGATAATTCCGAAAATGATGCCCTGATTCGGTACAAAAATACCATATACCATATACAATATACTCCTCCTGACTTACTATTTTTCTTTTGAGGCTGATTTATAAGGACTCACCCGAGTCACCACTGACCTTATTAGAGAACTACTTTGCTAAATGACCAAATCACCAAACAATCCTCACTCTCGTATCACCCCACCCTACCACCCTCAGGCAAGCAGACCCACCACGCCTCACTAGCTACTATGACCTAGTCACCACCATTGACCCACCAAATTGAATGGTAAAAAATGGCGGAACGTTTTAATATTATATGTCAGATTTGGTAGCGATCGGTTAGAAGAAAGAAAAAATCAGTACATAAGAAATATAGAAGTTCTGTCACACCGTCGTAAGTAGTAACTGGTAAAATTTGGTCCTCAATACATATCAAGGTACAATTTTTTTTTCCCTAACGCTAACATTATCCACTAGGACTCAAATTTTCTAACATTAGTACTTAGTAGCCCTCTAGGCCTCACCAAAGAAAATGGAAACAAAAACCAATTTCCATAAAAGGACCAAGCATGTAAGGTTCACAAATGGAAAAGCATTAATGCCTAATATGAACAACATAACTGCAAGATGAATTATCATATCTTTACCTGAAAAAGAGCTGACATCCTGTGAGCTAGCGTACACGCAATTGTCATGCAGTTGAACTATCACTATCAGAGTCTGCAGTGATATACATGACCAAATTATGAGTAAATGTGTTCTCCTGTTACGAAAGTTGAATCTACAAATATCATCGAAACTGCACTTAAATCATACCGCTTGAAGAAGATCCAGAATCACTGCTTGAGCTTCTTGAGCTATTGGATTTACTAGTATTGCCAGCTGGCTTTTCGTGTTGAACAGGAGATGACATATGGACATCCTTCTCTACTGCTTATTATCAACAGATTAGTTATTCCAAGGAGATGTTAAAAACAAAAAAAAAAAAAAAAAAAAAAAAGATAGAAAGAAAGCACAAAATGATGATGTAACAAGAATTGATATTTTGAAAACAGCATACCAGTTTTATTTTCTTTTGATTCAACCGCCACAGATGGAGCTTGCTCCTGTATTCAGATACGGGCGTAATACATCACATAACTCATCCCGCAAAAAGATTAACGCCTAGAACCATATCTTAAAATAACTTAATTAAACTTAATATGGAAGAAGTTATATTCTATACCTTGTCTGTTGTTGGTTCATCGCCAGCAACCTGGTGTACCTCGGTTGTTTTCTTGATCTTGTTGATGCTCTTTTTATAGTTCATAACAAACCTATCTAGCTCCCAAAGAGTTTCGGTATCAACACTATCAATGTCCACTTCAATTTCATCATCATTTTGGCAAAGTGACGGATTTCTCTTCCGAATAATCTGGACAACATTGTCTAACTTTTCTGAAGGCAAATTTTGTAGTTCAGTACTAAGCTTCTGTTTCTCCATGTATGTCATGTCTCGCTTATCTGGGTCCCTGGCCTTTGGCTTCTTTGGAACAGGTTTCCTGCCTCGAGGAGCGTGAGGAACTTTGGGTTTTTCTGCAACTTGATTTGTCATAGATTCTGCTCTATCCAGCGTCTTTGTCTCATTAACTGGAGGCAGCGGTGGTGGAGCTGGCAAAGAAGCCTTTCTTGATGTTGGGGTTGAAAGACTGGCTTCGTGATTTGCAGATGCTCTCAAATCCTGTATATAGTCTGTCTCGATACTGCCCCACTTCTCCTCAAATACGGTTAATAATATGTCCGCCATAATGTGAACATCATGCCCTTTTGGATTATATTTCATGGCGTTTTGAAACGTAAGTCTAACATCCTCAGCAAATTCCTTAGGAGACTTGTGCCAATTCGTATTTAGCCTAGATTTAACGGTACCCAAATCCATTGGATGTTTAATTATGGTGAAGTAATCATGCAGCCCGAGGGCCTTCACATCAACCGGAGTATTAAATACCCATCCGTGCTTGTGCTTCATCAGCTTATCAAGCAGCAGACTACAACTCTTAAATACCTTGCTTGATTGGTTCCCCATCCCGATTCCAGATCCAGACTCGCCATTCTTCTTCCCCACGCTTTTCGACTTTTTATTCTGTTCTGAAAGCGGAATTCTTTCCTTGCCCAAAATGAAGTCAGAACTCTGATAAAACTGATTTGCCTTTGGAGTCCTCTTCTCTTTCTCAACATTATCACTCACAGCTCCCTGACTATGCTCGGGAACTGTCACCCTCAGCTGGTCTACTGGCCTACCGTCTTGCCAACCCACAGAACCCACCTCAGAATGAACCCTCTTTAATTTCCCGGTACCATTTTTACCCTCGTTCCCAGAAGGCCTTAAATTATTACCACAACGTTCAAGCTTCTTAACCAACCCCCTTACCATATTAAGCTCACCTTCTAATTTTCTCCTCAGCTCCCGCCTTTCCTTCTTTGTCTTATATCCCAAACTAACTAAAACACGGTTCTCCAGGAAACCCGATCCGTCAATTCCGTTCTCCGTATGCATATTATTATCACTATAACTCAAGTTGGTCTTAATGCCCGGATGAGTTCGTTTAAGGGAAGAGGAATCGTCAGACGCAACCTCAGATCTGCTAAAACCACGCTCCCTCCTAGAATTCAGCTCTAATTGTGGTGGTAGATTTCGTGAATTTTCTTGAGCTATGTCGGTTTTAAGCCCTTTGAAAGATTTCCTACTGTAAACTTTACTATCAGCAAATTTCTGTCTATCCTTTGAATTACCTCCAACACCTTCACCACCACCAAAACCTGTTGCCATAACCCCCACCAGAACCCTCAGATCAGAAACTCCCCATCCCTATTCACAAACCATCTCCGCCATACTAAATCATCTAAAATGAGTAACAAAATATTAGCAATTTAGCCACGCCAAAACAATAAGAAACAAAAAACCACCAGACAATAATTCCCGCTATAACCTCTACACGCAAACTAGAATAAATTCATTTGCCAACAATTTAACACGACAATCACAATTCACATCATCAAGAGATTCAAGACTAATCCTAGCCACAAACTAAACGTAGCGGGGGACGCTCTAAAGCTTGTCCAAAACTTCTCTTCGAAACACGCTCAAAAATGTGAAACACTTCCTCAACAACCTTCCTATGTTACTCCGATACTTCACTTTGGTTACGTGTCACGTATCCAAAACTCCAACACGACAATAAACCACACTTCGACACTTCATTTTAAACAAAAAAGAACGCGAAAATTTCACACAAAATAACCGTATTCAACACTCAGACACTTCATAGCTTCACAGACTTACAGCTTCAGAGTTCAGACAATCACTGTAAAACCGTCTTCGCCCGAAAATGTTATAAGCAGGATTCACAACAAACCTAATCCCATTACTGATTACAGCAATCAAAAAACCTAATCAATCACAAATCACCCTAAACTCAATTACCAGAAAAATAATCCATCAAAAACACCAACAATTCGAACACAGCAATCAATAAACCTAATCAATCACAAACTTGAGCTCACTAAACTTCAAATCAAAATCACAACATCAATTATCAAAAAAACAACAAATTCATACCAAATCGAATCAAACCCTAATTTAGCTCAACAAAACAAAAATTGAACAGAAACGACAAGATCAATTACAATAATTAGTTGAAAATTAGTGAATTAAGTGAGTTATTACCTGAATAAATTAGGGAATCTTGGAAAAATTCGATCTATATCTCTCTAAAGTGTTGATAATTTGAGTTTCTCTCTCTAGAAATAGAGCTGGATTTTGGGTGGACTTGTTGCTTATCATAGTGTACCCCAAGTTGAGGTGTAAGAACACTTGCGGGAGTTCGAGTGTGTTACACACGTGGGAGTATGAAATGTCGGAAATTATCTTGTAAGATCGTTGTATGCTATAACCGTCTCGAAATGTTGTAATGTCCATTTAGTTTTTTTGTTAAAAATATATTTTTGCAAAAAAAAAAATAGTTTTTTAATTTTTAGACTCTATCCTCTTCTTAAAAAAATCACATTAAACTATTTTTTAGGCGTCAAAGTTTTATAAGTCTGACCATAAATAAGTGAAAAAAATTATTAATTATGATCAAATATTAAGATATTTTTGCATTTATTATAAACGCCGAAAAACATGGTCACACTAAAGCTCGTGTAAAAGTATTGTGGAAGATCGTTGTGAAGGGAAAGGAGTATGTAATAAAAAAAAATTAATATCATACAATTATTTTTTTTTTTATACTTTTCAAATTAAGAATTTTGATATTAAAAAGTCAAATAGGAACATCGTAGGAAAAAAGAAGAGAATAACACGCGAAGTAGATACTGTTATAAATCGTATGGTATATATATAATATAAATATTTGGTGTATTACTTCAAAAAATAAATATTTGGTGTAGAGAGTGAGAGTGAGAGTGAGAGTGAGAGTGAGTGCTATGTTTTGGGTTGGGTTGGCGCGTGATCACTTTGTTTAGAGCAAGTGTTGGGAGTGTTTTTTGGGATTTTAGGACAAAAAAGAAAGTGTTCTTTTAGGATTTTAGGATTTTAGGACAAGAGGAGTAACTAGATTTTAGGAGTATTTTTGGGAGTTGTTAAATCCCGCAAACTATTTTACTCAATTCTACACATTTTTCCTCCTTATTCTAAGTGTACCTCTCTCATTTCTCACCCCATTAGAAAAATGAAAAATCCAAAAAATAAACACCAAATTGAATCTTGCAAATAGACGAACACCATACTCCAACGATGGTGGTTCGACGGTGATGAATTTGATTAAATGTTTAATTAATACTTCTTGTTTTGCTGAATCTTAATGATGTTAATTGAAATGTTGGGAATGACCTCTTCTGTACTAAAACTCGATGCATAGCTGCATATCTACAAACAAAGTTGAATCTGGCAAATACTTCTGCATCCAAAATGAGAGAACACAACATCTTAAAGTGCTCCATCATCAATTAAATAAGTATTTGCAGCAACTTGGATACTTGGATACTTGGATAGTCATTAGGTGGACTTAATTGAAATGGCAAACCTTTTTTGACAAATGAAATCATGATTAAACTCTTTCGATTTAATCCTAACTCTATTTGCTAAAAAAAAAACTTTTTTAAAAAAAGAAAACTTTAATTAAACCAATTAAAAGACGGTATTAATAAAATTGTTGACAAAACGAAGAAATTACGTGTGGTATGTGCTAATTGCGATTCATAATTTTCAAGTTGTTAATGAATTGGTTAGGTTTGTGTGAGAGGGGAGAAGATAACTCTTTTTATGATGAAGGGTAGTTATGGAATATTGGGGTAAAATGTGCGGGATTTAGTAAAGGGGTGTGCGGGATTTAGCAATTGCGGTATTTTTTAGGTGATGATTAATGTATTTTGAGGGGTTTGTAGTAAAAGTGGTTTACATTTTTCTTTATGTTGGTAATATTTTGATCACAAATTCACAAATAGATGTGCTAATTTTATCCCTTATTTGTAGGGGTAGTCGGGTTTAATTTTGTCAAGTTTATATTATTGTTAGGGTCGATCCGAGTTCATCCAAGGTCAGTGGTGGATCAGTGTATCATTGATTTACGGTATGAGTACTCATTTTGTCTTAGTCGTTGATTTAGAGTAATAATTAGTAAAGTAAGTATATTTGCAAAATGATTCATAATGACTAAAATCCATCTCAGACAAAATTCAATCAAAAAATCAATTATATAAACCTTAATTAAAAAAAGAAAAAAAATATTAGTAAGACAACGTAAATTCACCTTTATTTATTTAATAAGTTATTTTAAACCGTCACAAATTCTTATTTCAGACCGTCATATCCGTCTGAAATTGTCAGACGGATACCATTTCCTCTCACAAAAAACCCATTTAGGGTGTGAGTGGGAAAGCACATGGGGGTGTCCCACCACCCATGTGCTTCTCACTTGTGAGAGGTCTTATTGCGGTCTGAAATAAGGCGGTCTGAAGCAAGACGGACTGTTAAACCGTTAATTTAGTACTTCCTCCATTCAACCCCACTCTACCACTTTCTTTTTTCACGTTTGTCAACGCGTATTTTACGCGCTAAATATCATTGGCTACGTATTTGCAAAAATTATAAAAGTTATTTATTTTTAATGTAGTCGTAAAGACGAATCAAACAAGATTCCACATGAATATATTTCCACTTACGTATCAACAGAAAATTAAAATTGAATACTCGCTCGTAAATAGTGTATAAAAATGAAATAGGTAGAGTGGGGTTGAATGGAGGAAATACTATTTACCTTTATTTCTATGATAAATCATATTTTTGCGTAGTTTGGTTAATATAGTTCTAGTTTAGCCCAAATACAGTAGAGACTACAGAATCATATTCTACACGAAATTTTAGTAAAACCCAACTCATTTAGGCAAGTTTAGTGTCTGATCAAGTTTTTAAGACTAGACTAGATAACAAACCCAATATCGTGGGCCCTAATTTGTTATTCCTATACTTTGGTCTGCTTCTTGGCTTGGCCCAATGACTCTTTCTCAATTTGATACCCATTGAGCAATGCTATTTTGATTACTGAACCCATTTAACTTGTGTCACAAGTTTCAATACAGTATCAGCTGAGTATTATGAAGGAGCGAACGAGTAATGATATAAGAGAAAATAAAAAAAAGTTCAAAATTTTTAACTAAAACTTTGAAATTTTTATTGGCGCTTCTACTAACCCTTCCCCTCTACTACCCCTGACTCCATTACTGTTTCCATGACTTCGTACTACATTGCTATTTACCATTTCGAAGGGTTTAATTTCATTTTCCATTATGTGACGGTTTCATAAATACGTTTCTATTTACCATTTCGAAGGGTTTAATTTCATTTATTCCCTAATTTTTATTATTAGTAGTACATAAACATGACGTACTTGTCCCATGTAACATTATCATCTTGATGAACTTTTATTATTTTTAACATTTAATTATGTCTTAAATCGTACTCCCTCCTATTCTCTATGTTCTTCCACAATTGGTTTTGGGTAGAATTTAGTGGGAGTATGATATGTGGATGTAAATGAAAGTAAAAGAGAGAATGTGGGGTCATAAGATATTGTAACCACAAAAGATTGACAAATAAGGAAAGTGGAAGATCTTAATGAATTTGCCGTTTTAGGAAATGTGGAAGATGTTAGAGAATAGGAGGGAGTACAATTTTCGTATATTGGAACATATTTTAGAGAGGAGAGAGTACAAGTTGCGAAACATTGCCCTCAAATAGCCAAATATTTTAGATTATTACGAAAACGCGAAAGTGGTAATTAGGCCCCTTAACTCTGATCAATTGTGAAATTAGGCCCCGTAACTTTTATTTGGAGCAATTAAGCCCCTTAAGTTTCACCAAAAGTGAAATTCAACCCCATTTTCATAATTTTCACCAAATTCTTATATTAATATCACTTTTAATACAATTTATCAAATATAAAATATTTTTTTTATAATTTTAGAACTTTTATATTTATATTAAATATTGAGAATTATTTTATTTTGAATTTATAATATATAGACAATTTATTCTATATGTATGAATGCTATATAAATTATAAACAATTTACTAAATATGTATGTAAAAGTGTTCTTCAATGATTAATAAATTATGTAAAAATTCGTAAAGTTGCAATTAGTAATTTTTAGTTATTTAATAAATTGTTTAATACTAATATATTGTTTTTAATTAAAATTCTTGTGTAAATTTAAAAAATGGGGTTGAATTTCACTTTTGATGAAACTTAAGGGGTTTGATTGCTCCAAAAAAAAGTTATGGGGCTTAATTTCACAATTGATCAGAGTTAAGGGGCCTAATTACTACTTTCGCGATTACGAAAATGACAATTTTAGAGTAGTTTTGCTAACGACCTAGTCGTCCCTTAAGAAACAATAATGCTCTTTTTAATTTCAATCTGACGGCCTCATAATAAATTAACAACAAAACAAAACCCAATAATTTGCACTTCAACTAGTTAATTTAATTAGTCAGTAGTTACTCGTAGTACTATATTAGTTTTAGGTTGATCTTATGTAGGAGACGGTCATTCAGTGAACTTATGGTAAAATTAATTATGAAATTGAAATAAAAACGGTACCACAAGCAATAAAACTAGTACGTAATCCCTAATTACTCGTTCTATATACACAAATTCTTACTTGTGACCGTGACTTACATCTGATTTATAAATAATGTTAAATAAGTTAAGAAAGTTACGAAACATTATTGCAAGTTTATAACCGTTACAAGCAAAACTTGTTCCTTATATATGAAATGAAATACAAGTGGTCAGTGTATAATATTAGCAAGCTATACAAATCAAATCTAGGAGACTAAATTTGATTACGTACATGGGTTACAATATGGAAAAAAATAACACATTAGTTACACCAACTATTAAGTTCAACACTAATTTATTAGAAGACTATCTCTACTAGCTAGTAGTTTGACAATTAATTATATGGCGCCAATAGGTTGTATATATCCAATCACATTACCACCACCCTCTATATGCTATTAGATAGATTTGGTAGACAGGTTAATCGGATCGGGTTTTGGTTGGGTTAATTCGGGTTTAGGTTGTTCGGGTTTGCAAGAATTCAGTCGAGTAAGGTTGGGTCATTTCATTTTCAAAGATGGGTTGTTATCAAGTTATTTGCGGATAACGATCAGAATGTGATAGTAAACATTCGGGTCGCATGGAATAGGGTCGGGTCAATTCGGGTCTCGGACGGGTGAAATTTAGTTCCTCAATTCGGGTTTGCCTCGGGTCAGTTTTGTCAGGTTTACTCTTAGCTAATTCCATCATTTTAGTGGTCCTTTACGACCCTACATATTGCATATGAGAAGGTGGTACTGTTACCGATATTAAGTACCACCTGGTCCACCTGACAGCATCATCTCATTTTCTTTATTTGAATAGTTATCATAATTATTTGATTATAAGGCAGCTTAATAAGTAACCATGGCTATAAAAGGCTCTCCAAATTAGCTTGCATTCCCATATACAATATACATACACACAAACAAAACATCAATCAAACTAATAAATAAATAAATAAAAAGTGCTGGTTGATATGGAAATGAACAAGAATATGAAAGTGATTAGTATGGTGGCATTGTTAGCCATTATGGTGTTAGCTACCACACTCAAACCCGTTAGTGCTACTCGCGAATTTAATCCCCTTTCAAACATAATGCTTGATGATGCGTACACCCGTCGCCCCCTTACCTGCACGCCGGGTGGCTATCCTTGTACAAGCACTACAGTGTGTTGCGGATCTTGCGTTTGCCAGCCGGGTATTGCCGTTTACTCTACTTGGGTATGCGCGCCCTACGGTTTTTTCAGCTTTACTTGTTGAATGAACTAATGCAATAAAAAATGGGGTTCAAGATAGTATACTCCCCTACCAATCGTTGGTTGGCGCAGTGGTAGCATGGGGCTGCACTTGGTAGGGAGGTCTGCGGATCGATCCCCCACAACTGCGATTGGGAGGGGTTTAAATACCGTAATCCTTGGACACGCCCCGAAATCCGGATTAGTCGGCTCAATGTGGTTTGGATTACCGGATGGTTTAGACCAAAAAAAAAAAAAAAAAAAAAAAAAATAGTATACTCCCTTTGTTACAATTATTGTTTTACCTTTGATTAAAGTATTTCTCACGAAGAATAAACGAGGTGAATAAATAATTGGGACTAAGTTGACAGGAGTTATACTCAATATTATGGTCTTTTTGTTTGCGCCTTGTTGTGCGTGTCTTTTGAATTTCTTCGGCTTGTGTCTTGTTTATGTCTTCTTTTTATTATGATTGAATAAAATTCAAGTTATTGGTTGTGCTTTTTCATAAGTCTTATGGCGCTCAATGTAAAGAAGATATCAGTCCCAATGTTGAGAAAAATCAAGTACCAACTAGCAGAGCTTACAGCCACAAGAAACAAAAGCAAAAGGAGGATCCTAAGATGTCAAAAACGTAGGTCTGCTATAGAGAATGGTTCGTCCTTTTGTCTGATGGTCCTTACACTGTACTTTCTTTAGTCTGTTGGTTATTATCCAACAGCATGCTCATATATATGTAAATTCACTGACTTTGTACTTACTCATTCAATTCAACAATTAATACAAAATCTCAACTACATATTTGCTCAGTTCTTTTGTCATGTCTTCTACTTCCTTAATGGCATTCAAACTCAACATGGTATCAGAGCCTCAAGGATGAGGAGACTGATAACCTACCATGTACTGAGCATTTACTACTCGTTTAACACCACAGCATTGAATCTCTGCCTATTTATAGAGCAGATCTTACTTGCTGAAATCACAACCAATCCATTCTACAAATCTCCTTCAACCTCCTCTCACTAATCAATTCTTATGGAAAATCCTTTCTCCAACACTGATAACTCCAACACAACATCCAAAACACCCTCCTTCATGGAACCAACAGATCCACTTTACTTGCATCCTGCTGAAAGTGGTCATCCCTTAGGTGTCGACACCAAGCTTTCAGGGATAGAGAATTACTTGGAGTGGAAAAGACAGATGGAAATAGCCATCTGCTCCAGGAGAAAGATTGGTTTCTTGACTGGAGTGGTTAAGAGACCAACAAATGATCCTCTAAGGGAAGATGCTTGGGATACCGCAATGATCTTCTCATACAATGGATCTTAGAATGTGGAGAAACCCATCAAGAACTCGATTTTGTATGTCAAAACGCTAAGGAGATCCGGGAGTACCTTTGAGGCAATTCTCTGTTAGCAACGGTGCAAGGAAATTCAGGCTTAACAAAGAATTGGAAGATCTGGAACAAGGTGACAAAAGCATCTGTGAATACTTCACAGAGCTCAGGATATTGTGGACTAATCTTGAGATTATGTCCGATTGGCCACCTATTTCTCAAGTGACACCGAAGTCAATGCTTGGCTAGATGCACGAGTTGAAAGAGCAAGAGGAAAGAAAGCTATTCCAGTTCCGAATGGCTCGCACTCATCCTACACCACTATGAGAACCAATGTGCTCATGATGACACCCCCGCCATCTTTGTTGAGGAAGCCGCACTATTTCGGCATGAGGAGGCTCGAGAGGAGGAATTACAAGAACAATGTCAAGATGGAAATAGACAACTCGCCTTTTTCTTTGGTCCAAAAGAGGGAGATATAGCACCAAAGACACCTACCCGCAACGCCTGCAAGAGGAAAGGACATCCAAGGGATAAGTCTTTGGAAAGTTATGGGTATCCGGATGATCACCCCGTGTCACTTTGAAGTATCCAGAGAAGTCTCGATCATTTAAGCTCGAAACAACTACCAAGGGGCTTCTTCCAAGGGATACAAAACTGGTGCTCACAAGAACAAACAAAGCTCACACAACAGGCGGGGCAAGTGGCGGGGAATGTAATGATGGGAGAAGGACAGACCGATGTAGGTGGATCCATAACATTGACTACACAGCCAGTTTGAACAATTGATGAATAATCGAAAGGAAAGGGGGTAAGCTATCCGTAAATCGAAGATGAATTAGAGGCAAACTTTGCGGGTATGGCCTATCTAAACTGTTGTTATGCCTCTAAGACTCCCCATGAGTGGATCATAGATTCAGGGGCTTCAAATCACATGGTGTTTGATTTGTCAATTCTGGAAAATACATTGGCACTGTCAGACAAGCCTAAAATTAACTTACCTAATGGTGAGACATCCATTGTTTCACATTCAGGAACCTACACATTTGAAAATGGAATAACTCTAAAGAATGTCCTATATGTGCCCACTTTCAGGCACAACTTATTATCTGTCCAAAAACTAACAAGAGATGAGCAATGCTATGTTATTTTTTATGCAAACATGTGTGTTATACAGGACTCTCACACCAGGACTACTAGAGGAATTGGAAAGGGAAGCAAGGGTGTTTATTATTTATTAAATAATGGTAGAAAACCACACCCTAAGTTAATTAGTGACTCTAGTCACTCTAATGTATGCAATTCTGTTGTTTCTACGGTCCCTTTGCAGCAAAGGGAAGAGTCAGGTGTCACAGTTTTCAACTCTTGTAGTGCACCTGACAACTTATGTAATGAGATTGGAAATTTTAATGACAAGGATTCTGATCTCTGGCACTTAAGGCTAGGGCATGCTTCCAATGGCAAACTGAAACACATTTCTCACATCACTCAATGACTTGATTAAATTCAAAAAGAATGTGCATCACTTGTTCCATGGCAAAACAAACCAAATTGCCCTTCCCTGTCAGAACTGAGAAAGCTAGTGATCTTTTTGATCTTGTCCATGTAGATGTGTGGGGTCCATATAGAAAGGAAACAAGGAATAAACACAGATACTTCTTAACTCTGGTTGATGATCACAAAGTAGGAGCTACCTGGGTGTATCTGATGAAACACAAATCTGAGGTGGCCCAACTATTGGTCAATTTTTACAAATTTACTAAAAACCAATTCAAGAAAACCATCAAAGTTCTCAGGTCTGACAATGCCCTGGAAATCATTGAAGGAGACAGCAAGCACTATCTGTTGTCTAAGGGAGTGTGGCAACAAACCAGCTGCATAGACAGACCACAACAAAATGGTGTGGTTGAGAGAAAACACAGACACCTCCTTGAGATTAGCAGGGCCATTAGGTTCAGCTCAGGCCTCCCTCTCTCTTTTTGGGGAGACTGTGTCCTAACTGCTGCCTTCATAATCAATAGATTGCCCTCTCCACTTGTGCAGAATAAGACACCCTATGAGATCCTTTTCAACAAGTCTCCCAACTATGCGATGATGAAGGTCTTTGGCTGTCTTGCCATGGTTTACAACCCCAGCAGAGACAAGGACAAATTTCAACCAAGAGGTATCCCATGCCTCTTCATAGGATACCCCCTCTCTCAGAAAGGATATAGGGTGTATGACATAACAAAGAAAACTGTGTTTGTTTCAAGAGATGTGCAATTCTTTGAAGAAGTGTTTCCTTGTAAAATCAAAAATTTCTATCAACACATACCCACACTCCACTCAGGCCTCTATCAATCTCCTCCTTCTGTTCCCTTGGACAACACCACCGGGTTTATTGAGCCACTCATTGGTACAGGTGCTCCTAACTCTTCTGCTATCGGTGTTCCCGATCCCGATGCAGAGACTCTATCTTGTCACCAACTGTTCAATCAGGTGATGAAGTCCACTCTCCTGAGGCTAATCAAGAGAGGCCTAGGAGAGCAAGGAGGGCTCCTGAGTGGACCAAAGACTACATAGTTAACAACCCTGTTATGGGCCCCTCAACTGTTGCCAATGTAGTCCAACTGCATCTGGAAAAGCCATTTGCTGGACATGTCAGCATAGTCACCACACAGAGAGATCCTCTCACCTTCAAAGATGCTATTCAGGATCCTAAGTGGATCCAAGCTATGAATCTTGAACTTCAAGCTCTCCATGATAATAATACCTGGGTCCTTACTACCCTACCCAAAGGCAGAAAAGCCATAGGTTGCAAATGGATTTACAAAACCAAGTTCCATCCTGATGGCTCAGTTGACAAGCACAAAGCAAGATTGGTAGTACAGGGGTTTAGGCAAATGTATGGAGTGGACTATGATGAAACCTTTGCTCCAGTAGCAAAGATGACCACAGTCAGGGCCCTTCTTGCTGTCATATCCATCAATAATTGGGAGACATGCCAGATGGATGTTGCCAATGCTTTCTTACATGGTGATCTAATAGAAGAAGTGTACATGAAGCTACCTGAGGGTTATGGTGAGGGCATCCTGCAGTCAGTTGGTCAGGGGGAGTGTGGACATACTGAAGGAAAGGTCTGCAAATTAATTAAATCCTTATATGGCCTAAAACAGGCTCCCAGGCAATGGTTTGCCAAATTGTCCCAGGTCCTTCTTGATTGTGGCTTTCGACAATCACATGCTGATCACTCTTTGTTCATTAAGCAGCAAAATGGTCACACTACTGTTGTTCTTATATATGTTGATGACATGGTTATAGCTGGGGACAATGCTTCTGACATACAGGCCCTAAAGCTGCAACTCCATGCCTCTTTTCATATGAAGGATCTTGGTGAACTAACCTACTTTCTCGGTCTGGAAGTGGAAAGGAGTACTGCAGGTATTTTCATATCCCAAAGGAAATACACTCTAGATCTTTTGCAGTCATTTGGAATAGACAAATCTAGGGCTATTAACCTACCTGTCAATCCTATTCTCAAACTTGAACCTGGGAAAGGCACTCCCTTACCTCAACCAGATGTCTATAGGAAATTGGTTGGCAAGCTCATTTATCTTACCATTTCTAGACCTGATATTGCTTACTCCGTTCAAATATTGAGTCAATTTCTCCAAGCTCCCACCACTGACCATATGCAAGCTGCACGAAGAGTCCTTAGATACCTTAAATCTGCACCAGGTCAAGGGATTCTCTTTGCTAGTCGATCTGCAAAGACACTTAATCGCCACTCGTGACTCGGGATCGGGCTTCATGTCCCTTTAGCGAGACGATCCACTACCGGTTCTTGCATTCTTCTGGGTAAGTCTCCTATCTCATGGAAGTCCAAAAAGCAAACCGTAGTGTCCGGGTCCTCTCGCCGAGGTGAATATAGGGCCATGGCCATGACAACTTGTGAAGTCACCTGGCTTTTTCAACTTCTCCAAGATCTGGGACTAAAGCATCTGGGTCCTGCTCACCTCAAGTGTGACAATCAGGCTGCCCTTGCCATTGCAGCTAACCCGGTTTATCATGAACGAACAAAACACATTGAGGTCGACTGTCATTTTGTGAGGGAGAAAATTCAGCAAGGCCTTCTCACTACCTCCTATGTCAACACTAAAGATCAAGTGGCGGATGTGTTCACTAAATCCTGTCCAATCTCACAACATAAGTACCTACTCTCCAAGATGGGAGTTTCAACAAGTCTTCACTCTCATCTTGAGGGGGAGTGTAAAGAAGATATCAGTCCCAATGTTGAGAAAAATCAAGTACCAACTAGCAGAGCTTACAGCCACAAGAAACAAAAGCAAAAGGAGGATCCTAAGATGTCAAAAACGTAGGTCTGCTATAGAGAATGGTTCGTCCTTTTGTCTGATGGTCCTTACACTGTACTTTCTTTAGTCTGTTGGTTATTATCCAACAGCATGCTCATATATATGTAAATTCACTGACTTTGTACTTACTCATTCAATTCAACAATTAATACAAAATCTCAACTACATATTTGCTCAGTTCTTTTGTCATGTCTTCTACTTCCTTAATGGCATTCAAACTCAACACTCAATAAATAAATTAGAGGTAACCATGGGTTATAATTCGTCCGATTAACTGATTAAGTATTAACCGGATCATTGTTTTAATTTTAAGGTTTAATGTTTAAAACTCTAAAATGAACTCTTCCTATTGTTATAACTTATAACGGAGGTAACTAAAACATACTAGGAAATATAAAGAGCAAACAAGTAAAATAGAGAAACGGGTTTGAGTTGTATAATTACTGTTATGTGATTGCTACATCTACCGGCGGCATGAGTGATATTTTATTGATACAAAGGAGTCACATATTTCAGATTTCAAATTCAGAAGTTATGATCTGCGTAACTACTAGGATGAGGCAGTCCCAGGCAAAATATTAGGAAGACCTTAATCAGATGAAACTCCTTGTGGAGCCGTGCTTGTCGTTCGAAATGACTAGTACTTCCTCAGTTCCGGTCGATTGTTGTTCTTTGGTTTTGGCACAAAGACCAAGGAAAGAGTTAGGGGTCAATTACTAGGTGACAAGTGGAATAAATTGAGTGCGAATGATCAAATTGTTCTTCAAGTTCATTCTTAAAATAGAAAGGACAACATGTTGGAGTATAAATCCACTTGTGAGTCCCACATCGGTGAAAAAGAGAGAGATTGTCTATCTCATAAGGCCTAGAGGTGTTTCTCCCATTGCCAATTGGTTAAGGCCAGACTCATCTCGTGTTTATTACAACAATTCACTGAGACACCCCAAAATAAAAAAAGAGAACAAATGACCGGGACAGAGTGAGTATAACAATTCAAGGCATTATTCAACCCCTATACGTACTTTGCCTCACTTTTTATTCTGTGGAATTACGACCCACTTTTTGTAAACGAATTTTGTACAATTGACTTTGTATAAGTATGGTTATTATGTTATACTGTACTCAGCAGCATACCCTAAGACCTAAGGGCAAGGATCATATAGGCATATAGCTACTCGTATAGTGTACTACGGAGTATTATACGTACATGCATGGAGAGTGGTTTTGAATATCGCTGCTTCCTGTTTATGACTTTACCAACTAAGTTAATTAACATCTACATGCATGCATGTTAAACTTTATTCCAAACATCTTATTGTGTGAATTATACGTATGCTGATATAATGATCTTGCGATAATTTTACATTTTTACTCGATTCACAAAAATATGTTTTTGCTAAATAATTATCGATTAATTTTAACCTTCTACTAGACCCATTCATACCCATTACCTCATGGTGGATCACAAGTTAATAAGGGCCAACAAATTTGAAAGGAAGGTAATAAGAATATCTACTCCGTATGTTATTGTGGGTGATATACTCCTATTCTTATTTAGACGTATATTATTAGAGCACTAATTCTTAAATAAAACGGTCTCACATTTACCTTGTCCTCAAATCTATAGCATGAGAAGTTATTTTTTATATTTTTTACTTAAATAATTGTAATGTAATACAGCCTCTTATAGAGCTTGTTATTGTGGAAAATAATAAGGAATAATAAAATTGATATATTATTCAACTCTTATGTGAGAGTTTTCTCAATAACGCTATTGAGATACTTTCTTTTTAAAGTTTTTGTGACAAATAAAAGTATGGCAGACAAATTTCAAAAAGCAAAATAACAGAAGATAGTATGACTGTGATCGATCTAAGATAGAACACTTTACATGTCGAAGATGTGGCATATTCCCTTTCCAGACAATCAGAACATTTAATTAAATATTTTGTGCGACTGTCGTGTGGTGCAACTGTCAGAAAACGACCCTCTTTAATAAACAAGAATTATTTTATGTTAAAAAAGTGATTATTTTAAAAGATGGAAATTATATATTAACAAAAAGTCGTCATTTTTTTACCATAAAATAATCACATTTTATATGATCGAATCATACAATGGTCTCATAATATTCCGTATAATTTATGTTAATTAACTAGTCATACAACACCTGAGATCTTACTGCCTATTTTATTCACAGGTCAAAAGAAAGCATAATAAAAAGTAACATGCACACGTTCATAGTTATCCAAATTATCACCATGACGTCTATTACTACGTCAGAGCCTTAATTCCAAGATGATTTCGATTGTTACATCAACGGATTAAAACACAAATCATAAATTCATAATGATATTATAGAGACTTAGAATAACTGTGTAATTAAGCATTTAATTAGATAATCACATGCAAAACCCTTATTTTCTAGGGTATGTCACTATTTGTTTGCAAGAGTGGCTGATAAGATTAGTAATCAATTCCTTGCCTTATTTCATTATACGTCATATGAATATATAGTACATATCGTGCTAGGGCTACAACTTAATACGACTCAATACGGGCCTTGGACCAGGCCATACAATATTGCCCTATTCTACTCTATTACCCCCCCTCAAGTCGGAGCATACGGATTTAGTATGCCCAACTTGCTAACAAGAGACACAAACTGTGAAGTACCAAGAGCTTTAGTGAGAACGTCAGCTAATTGAACTTTGGTAGAGACAAACGAGGGGGCAATAAGACCAGACTGGATGGCATCCCGTACATAATGACAATCAATCTCGATATGTTTGGTACGCTCATGAAATACCGGATTCTGAGCAATATGCAGGGCGGACTTACTATCACTGAACACCGAAACAGGAGATGGGTGAGAAACCCCCAAATCAGATAACAAGCCTTTAAGCCACGTAATTTCACATGTGAGAGCCCGTAGTGCACGATATTCAGCCTCTGCGGACGACAACGAAACCGTGGGTTGTTTCTTTGTTTTCCAGGAGACCGGAGACGAGCCCAAAAATACCAACCAACCCGTGTGAGCGAGCGACGATTAAGCGGACACTTAGCCCGGTCGGAATCACACCATCCCGTGAGTGTAGGTCGGATGCGGAGGGGAAGAAATATCCCTTGCCGGGCGTTCCTTTCGGGTAACGAAGAACACGGAGTGCGGCCTGCCAATGGTCTTGTTGAGGAACGCTCATAAACTGCGACAATACATGTACAACATAGGATATATCGGGCCTTGTGACGGCGAGATAAACCAGACGCCCAACGAGCCGCCTGTAGGATTCCGGATTACCAAGAGGAGGGCTATCAGAGCGACCCAGCTGATGGTGCTGCTCCATAGGCGTGGATGCAGGCTTACAGCCAAGAAGACCCGCCTCTGAGATAATATCTAAAGCATATTTCCGCTGACATAGGAAAATGCCAGTGGAATTACGAGCCACTTCGAGGCCGAGAAAATACTTCAGCTCACCCAGATCTTTCATATGAAAACATTTATTGAGATATGCCTTAAATTCGCCTAGGGCTGATAGATCATTGCCGGAGATAATGAGATCATCCACATACACCAATACATTCAAATGGACGGACTCGCGAACATAAGTAAACAACGAATAGTCATAATAGCTGTGATTAAAACCATACCGTTTAAGTGCGTGCCCAAGCTTTGCAAACCAGCACCGGGGAGCTTGCTTAAGCCCATAAAGAGATTTCTTCAAACGACAGACTTGCCCCGGAGAGGATGACGTGAACCCCGGTGGTAATTTCATGTATACTTCTTCTTCCAAGTCACCGTGAAGAAAAGCATTATGAACATCCATCTGATGGAGGTGCCATTTCTTTGCCGAGGCCACAGACAAGAAGGTGCGAACCGTTGTCATTTTAGCGACAGGAGCGAAAGTTTCATCGTAGTCCACCCCCTCGGTTTGGTGATTCCCAAAAACAACTAAACGGGCCTTTAATCGCTCAATGGAGGAATCAGATTTGTATTTGATTTTGTATAGCCACTTACTACCGAGAGCTTTCTTACCCGGAGGGAGTTCGGCCATTTCCCACGTATCATTAGCAATAAGAGCTTGCATCTCGGCAGATAGCATCTCGCCAGCCCGTATGCTTTGCGGCCTCTTTGAAAGATCGAGGCTCGGTGTGACTTAACAAGGCTGCCATATAGGAACGATGTGGGGGCGAAAATTTATTACAAGATAAATAATTTACTAGAGGATAAGAGGTACCTGAAGGGGACGAAGAGACATGGACATTCGAGGCACGAGATGGACTGTCATCGTCGGAGAACTCGGTCACATAGTCCTGAAGAGACCTGGTCGGTATCCTCACACGCTGCCCACGGCCTAAGTCAGCAGGGGTGGCGGCAGGTGTAGCAATGGGATGATCAGGAGCGGCTTGCTCAGTGGTTCCAGGCGCAGCAGTTTCAGGCGGTTCGGGAATTGGAGCATCCGAAATTCGCGTATCATTGAGAGAATCAGAAATCTCATCCCATATTATACACGGTTCACTGGGTGTATGTGAATTAATGGTATCCTGGGTGGAGTCAACATCATGGGTAGGCTCTAGGAAAGGGAATTGTGTCTCATAAAATTTAACATCCCGGGACACGAAGAATTCTCGCCTGTCAAGATCGTATAAATACCACCCTTTTTGACCCGCAGGATAGCCCATAAAAACACATTTCCTACTCCGACTGGCAAACTTGTCTCCCTTGGAGCGTTGATTATGGGCATAACAAAGAGACCCAAAAACCTTTAATATATCAAAATTGGGAGATTTATTAAATAAAATGTCATAGGGTGTTAACCCGTCTAACACTCGAGAGGGTGTGCGGTTTATGACAAAGGCCGCAGCTAGAGCACACTCACCCCAAAATTGTATAGGTATACCCGCCTGAAATCGTAAGGCTCGTGCGACATTTAAAATATGTTGATGTTTGCGCTCAACTCGCCCATTCTGTTGAGGGGTACCCACACACGATGACTGAAATAAAATCCCATTTGTGGCAAAATATGGTTTTAATGGGTGAAACTCGGTACCATTATCACTCCTCACAATTTTAATGTCAGCTGAGAACTGTCTTTTTATCATTGCAATAAATAGGAGAAATTTAGTGGGTACGTCAGTTTTCGCATTTAACAAATAAATCCATACGCCCCTCGAAAAATCGTCCACTAAAGTCAAAAAATATCGAGCACCTGACATGGAGGGTGTATCATAGGGACCCCATAAATCGCAATGAATGAGTTCAAAAGCACGGGCACTTCTATTATTGCTTAAAGGAAAGCTACTACGAATATGTTTAGCTCGGTGACAAACCTCACACGGCTTTGACAAATTTTGTTTGCTAGTACGTAAGAAAGGAAGCAATTTAACAACATTCTCTGACGGATGACCCAGCCTCGTGTGCCATAAGCTCAAGGATGACTCAGCCGTGACCTTGTTTATTTGTCCATCGTCAGTCCGCAAGTAATACAGTCCATCGTGCCTCTCACCCATGCCAATCGTCGCCTTCGTAACCCGGTCCTGTATGATACAAGTGGTAGCATTAGTAATAAACTCACAATTTAATGAGTCACATAATTGGGATGCTGAAATCAAATTACACTTCAGTTGAGGGACAAAGAGTACGGAATCCAAATATAAATTACAAGTCAGCACCACACGACCCAATTGTGACGCGGAAACGGTCGACCCATCGGGTAGACCCACGACTTTACTGGATATGTTTTGCACATTAGTTAATAACGCAAAATTGCCCGTCACATGATAAGAGCAGCCCGTATCAAGTAACCACTTACCGGAATGAGTGTGAGTAGGAGTACCATATACTGTTATGCGAGAAGCGGAAGCATTTGGTGTAGACTCACCGGTAGCAGGAGGTGCGGTATTAACATTATTTGCAGCCGAATTACTTCCACCCTCACCCCTGCCATTACCCTCATCCCGAGGACGAGAGGAGCCACTCCTCCCCCCACCACGGCCACGGCCAGCCTTGTTACCGCGAGAACCCGGAGGTTTTATTCCCTTCAATTCATACCACCATTCGGGAATTTCATCTAGTAGGTCAAAACACATGCTTCGGTCATGCCCTTTTCGATTACAATTGCTGCACCGAAGTTGTTGTCGTTCGGTCCGAGTCAGTTGAGAGGGGTCTTTAGGCGGCTGACGGGAATCGAACCGTGGTTTCACATTGAAAGTAGAAACATCAGTAGAAGTATCATTCGTGCGATCAATTCCCCGAACCCGTTCCTCTTGGGAAATCATATTAAATGCCCTAGCAACGGAGGGCAAAGGCACCTGGGATAAAATCACAGAGCGCAAGGACGAGTACGGGGTCGGGAGAAGACCAAGGAGAAACTGGTGGAGACGGTCGGAGGCACGACGAGCCGCATATTGCGTCCCACTAGTACACTTATCACAATGATCACATGAAATAATTGGTTCATGGGAATCTAATTCATCCCATAATTGACAAAGCTTACCATAGTAAACAGCTACCGACATGTCCTCTGTTTGACGGCAATCGCGAAGTGCGGATTTCAGCTGCTGAATTCGGGACCCATCAACAACGCCAAATCGATCGTGAAGATCATCCCACATGCGTTTGGCATTCTTGTATTTTGGAAGGAGTGCACGGACTTCGGTGGTGATCGTATCGACGGACCACGAAACAAGCATAGAATGTATTGTTTCCCAATCATCCACCGTACATGGAGGCTTGGGCTCGGTAAGGGTACCATTAACAAAGACAAACTTTCGACGGGACTTGAGCGCGACACTGACATCGTGCGCCCAATCGTCAAAATTGGTTAGGGTAAGACGGGTCGGAGTGATAGAATCCCCTGGTCGGTCTTGAGGACCGAGGAAGTATGGGGAGGAAGCATCGATTTTAGAACTCCCTTCGCCGTTGGTCATGGCGGCTAGGGTTGAATATCGTAGGATTTTTATTTTGTGATTTTTGAAGACACTGATACCATGATAAGATTAGTAATCAATTCCTTGCCTTATTTCATTATACGTCATATGAATATATAGTACATATCGTGCTAGGGCTACAACTTAATACGACTCAATACGGGCCTTGGACCAGGCCATACAATATTGCCCTATTCTACTCTATTAGTGGCATTACAAATAAGCTTAGAAGAAACACAAATTTTTGTTCAGGACTATCTCAAGTTAACACGACACTCACAATCACTTTAAATAAAAGGAGTTATGTGAAACGTTTTAAGTTAAAATAGTCTTAACTAAGATGAACTGTAAAAAAACGATAGTTTTTGTATCATACACCAAAACCAAAGAAAAAATGGTGTATGGGTATGGGAAAAAAAAAAAGTAAAGAGCAAAATAACAGCATACAACGACTATTTCTTAGTCGTTGTTTTATTTTCGGCCTTGTTCTATTCACTTCGCTAAAAACAAATAGCGAGTATGTAGTAGATAATGTTATATTTGGAAAATGAGATAGCACCATCTGATATATTTACCATATTTGCATGGTATGGTATGGTTTAGTGCAATAATGTTGGTGGCTCTGCGGCGTGATGTTGGGAGTCGGGTCCTCCAGGGGAGACACGCTCGGACCCAATTCCGGCTTGGACCCAAATCGGTGGATGTCGTTGAAACTTGAGTACATCATGGAAGCCAAGCTCATGCAAGATTTGATTGCTATTAATATTAGCAACTTTGTGGTTTTGAAGTATACGTGCATGGCTTCCTAAGAAGAAAAAGGATATTATTAGGAAAATTAATGAAAATAGCTTTGCATGAGAGATAGCAAACGTAGCCATGGATTTTGTTAAGATTATAAATTATTTGATTTGTGTGAAGAAAAATTAGATGAGATTGTGATAGGTGAAGAACTTGATCAAATGTTCGAGGCTTATATAGGGTTTTAAAGCAGGAGAAAAGTTGTTTGTTAATTTAGAAATATTTTAAAGACATGTTGTCTTGTTATATCGCCCTTATTTGGTTTCGTTTTTTAATGTGTGCCCTAAGGACACGAATAAATAAGTTGAATATAGATATTTTCATGAGAAATTTAAGTATAAACTTATTTTTAGGTACTTATAATTAATGACAATATCTTTTGAATCTTTTCATTTTCAACTTATTAATGTGTGTCCTTAATTTTTCTGAACTCATTTAAAGTTTTTTTTGTTTTTATATTGAAATTTACCCGAGTATAGTAATACGGTTATGGGTGTTTAGTACAAATATGACTATACCTCCAGTTGTATAATAAGCATTGTATAACCACTATGCATTTATCGAGCTTATGTGTAATTTTTCTGAACTCATTTAAAGTTTTTTTTTTTTTTTTATGTTTAAATAGATGAATTCAGATACTTTATAGTATAGCTCAGATTCTTTAAACCAAAACTTGAAAATCTTAGTATAGAGCTCAGATTCTACATCATACAACTGATGATATAGTCTACTAATAATTGGATGTTTATAATTAATTAGTTTATAATGTTTTACATAATATTGATAAACATCATTATATAAGACTAATTATTGATAAACATCATTACATATTAGACTAATATTGATAAACATCATTAGATAAGACTAATATTGATAAACATCAATACATATTAGATTAATGTTTTACACGTAATCAAAATTACTCTTTCCATTCCGGTTATTTGTTGTCCTATTTCATTTTGGGTGTCTTAGTCAATTATTGTTCTTTCTATTTTAGAATTGCATTTGGTGAGCAATTGATCATTCACACTCAATTTGATTCTTTTGTCATCTTATAATTGGTCTCTTCCTTTTTTCTTAGTCTTTACGACAATTAACAGGATGAAGTTGTAGTAGTTATGGCGGCACGATTTATTTAACAGAAATTGAACCGACTAAAAAGCAACAAATAGAGTATGGTGTCATCTTCTAATGTCGGGGTTTCTAAATTTGCCGAACATGTAACAATGAGTAATATGCTTAATTAGTTCATACATGCATGCATGTTATAAGATCTTGTATTATTAGTTATCACATGGTAGTTGGTGGAAGACAATTTCTCGAGTTAAATTAACTTATTAAATAAATGGAATTAGATAATTTAAAAACACACCAAAAATTATACTTCAGTGCTAAAATTTTCATTTTGTTTCCAAGTTTCGAGTGAATTTATCGGCAATGTAAGATACTAAGATACTCATATGCGAACTCAATTAGTCCATTAATTAGGTTTTAAGTTCACTCTCCACATATTCATTATCAGACATATAATGAGTTGACTTCGTGTAAATAAATATATACTCTGTATCACTTTCTTCTGGTTTAGTTACTAAAACACTTTAAATAGATTTAGTTAATGTTTTCACTAAATTTGGAAGAAAGATCGGGTTGAAAGACTTTAAATAAACTTGGTTAATGTCTTCGCTGAACTCGTGTAGAGACGGTTAATTAGAAAATTCATTTCGATCGGTATTTTACAAGAATAAGGGGTGGTCGACTTGTTAGGGCCTAGGGGTGCCCGGTTTACGAAAATATCTACCACGTCGATGTTAGCTTAGGATTACTTTATCCATGTCGATAGCACCATTGCACGTAAATTAAACCAAAAGGGTCTATCAAAATGATGTATCTCCAATCAGAGTATCATTGCATTTTACATAACGCATGTAAGAGGGTGGTATCGAATCATACTCAGCATGACTCTATTCTTATCCTTATATTAAAATTAGAAAACAACAAGATAATGTCTTCTTTTTAGAATAACAAGGTAATGCTTCATCAAAGTTAAATCTACCCCCACATAGATAAAAAGAAAATTTTGAGGAAATATCAATTTGACCAAGTGGTATAAAACTATCCATGAATTAATCAAAATTTACGAATGTGCATCAATAATATTAGTTGACCAAGTTATCATGAAAAAATGCGGCTAGCCGCCAATGCCAAATGTAGTCCATGCTACTTTTGACAGTCCCACTTGCACTACTTGTACTTTTGTTCAAGCCTTGATCGTTAACTGAACAAAGTGATAAATTTGGTCGCAAGCATGAAGCATGAAGCATGAAGCATGAAGCATGAAACAATATTAAGGCCCTATTTTTTCTCACTTGATTTTAGCCGATGTTAGTTCAGTTTTATTCAGCTTTATTAAGTTCAGTTCAGTTTATCTTAACATAAATTAACTCTTATTTTACTTTAATTCAGCTCCACTGGATTCAACTGAGCTCTTTTTAGCTGAAAATAACAGGACCTAACTTTAACAATTACTACAAAATACATTTCGAAGACAAGGGTCATGTTCTTTTCGGCTCAAACGAGTTGAACTGGTCTGAACTGAATTTAATGGAGTTAAATTGAACTGAATGAAACTTAACTAAACTGAAATTAAACAAGAGTTATGCCTTGTTCTTTTCGGCTCAATGGAGCTAAACTAAACTAAAGACGTACAACTAAATCAAAAGTTAATTTGTGAAAAGATGAGTTGAACTGAACTGAATGAAGCTGAGGTGAACTAGAATTAAGCTAGATAGAACAAAGTCATATTGTGAAGAGATGAACTGGATTGAATTGAATGATGCAAAACTAAACTAAAATAGCTAAAAATAAGTCCAAAGAACAGGGCCTAAGACTTTTCTCTTCACAAATTAGCTCTTACTGCAGTTCAGTTGAGTTCAACTCCATTCAATTCAGGTCAATTCAGCTTCATTCAGTTTACTTCCGTTAAATTCCATTAAGTGCAGTTCAGTTCAACTCTTTTCAGCTGAAAAGAACAGGGTCTAAAAATTTGAGCAACCCGATTGACCCTGATCCGAAATGACCCGTTGTTTTAGGATCGAAACTTGTCCCGGCTTTTCTAGCCATTGAATTAAAGATAAATCAAAATTATTATTAAAATATTTTATTTTTATGTTATATTTGAAATAATAAATAGAAAAATAATTAGTTTAATAATTCTAATTTTACGATTACTTTAAAAATCAATTTTATATAAATTTTATAATATTAATTAATACAAAATTATTAAAATATTATATTTGTAAATGCTTTATAAGTAAGATAATAATGAAGATATAATTATAAATGGATAATGCCAGAAACTTCATTTTTTCCACCCGTCTCTTGATTCTAGTTTGGGCCGAGATCCGCATGACCTAACCCGGGTCTATCTAGACTCTATCTGATTTTTGATCTCGGCCTGTAAAAACTGACTGAAGGCACGAACGCGACCATTTGAGAAGTCTAGGTATGATTGTAAGAGCAACCATAGTACTTTTATAATAAACATTTAAAGGAGAATAACAAGGTATACATTTCTAGCTATGGTTATAATGAATATTGATAATATCAACGATTCAATTTTATTCGAAAATAAATAACTCAAATCAAATTTTAGAATGATCAAACTCGAATAAATCTATTTGTAAAACACACAATCAAATAAATAGTTATCTAGATGCAGTAGAGAAGTTAGGATTTACAATTAGAGGATACGAAAAAGTAATGATATAACATAAACTCGAAAAAAAAATTCGAAAATTTTATCTAAAATTTTCGAATTTTTTCTTGGTCGAGGTGACAAACGTCTCTGCTCCCCTCCCCAAATCCGCCACTGTCTAGACGATGATAAAATTTTCGAATTTTTTCTTGGTCGAGGTGACGAGCGTCCCTGCTCCCCTCCCCAAATCCGCCACTGTCTAGACGATAGCCTACTAGGTCAACTCAGGATGTCTCATCAATATTTAGTAAATTTAATTTATATAATTAATTCCAAAGTATCAATGAGGATATGTTTTTATAAAATTTGAATATTTGCGTTCTCCATTAACACATAACAACTTTGATACGTACTTGGCTACAAAAGAATAAGGAATCGATCATTAATAGTATAACACATAGACAATTTGAACCTATTAGATTGAATGAGAATGTCGTAGGTTTTGCTTGGTTAAGGTCAATTTACATTCCACTAATGTTGGTGGCGGCCATTTTATTTTGTCCACTAAACTATAACATGATTGCATGCATTTATAAGTTACCCGGTCAATTGTTGTCATTTTTCATTCTGAGGTGTCTCAGTCATTTGTTGTCCTTTCTAATTTAAGAATGAACTTGATCAGTAATTTGATTATTCTCATTCAATTTATTCCACTTGTCATTTAGTTATTGGCCTATTCCTCTTTCCTTGGTCTTTGTGCCAAAACAAAAAGACAACAATTGACCGAGACGGAGGGAGTACATTACATCTACATGTTAAAGTTACCGACTAACGGTATTTATAATCTTTGTTTAAAGTTTGTCATGTTGTTAATACAAAATTGTATCTTTATATAGTCATTTTGCACTCAAATATAAAATTTATACTATTAACTTTATTAGTATATCATTCGGTTTAGTTTGGATTCGAACCGAATAGGATCACTAGGGTGGTAAAGCTTTTTCTCATGAGTTTTAACCTGAAACCTCTATTTAAAATAGAACAACCAATTATCAGTTGTTCTACGTGTTGATGGAAAAATTATACTATTGTTTCAAAAAATATTATTATCCATGTTTTATTTCATAAATTTTTCAGAAAGCAATGTTTTTCTGTATTGTTTATTGCTTATACATTTTCCTTGAACTGCTTTATCCAGTTATAGATTCTATTTTACAAACTAGATCAAAGTTAATCTTTGTTTATTAGGGTTTTTCTAACGTGTGCCTAAGGGCACACATTAAGAAGTCCTAAAAAGGAAAGATTCCCAGGATAATTTCATGATAAATTTAGAGATGAACTCATTGTTGCCATTTATCATGAAATTATCCTGAGAATCTTCCCTTTTATGACTTCTTAATGTGTGCCCTAAGGGCACAGGTTAGAAAAACCCTAGTTATTAAAATAATACTTGATACAAAACTCGATATTTCTTTTCAAATTTCCAGTGTAATTACTATAATTAACTACAATTAACATTTATTATGTTCTCAATAATCTTTCTTAATTTTTATATTCTAAAATGACTTACTCGATCCTTCCAATCCGATCATTTGTTATCTATTATTTCCGTCATTCCGTTACTAAAATCGGACAAGTTAATTATTGTTTTTGAATGAATAACTAGAGCATTTGATTTGATTATTATGCTTTGCAAATACAAAGATTATAATGATTGGTTATGACTAAGCTAGTGGACCTATTCGATTTCTAGTCATCCAAAGCATCCATTTGCTTAAGGTGATTCGAAAAGTAGCACAATCCACGTACCCTAGAATCCCATATTAAGTTCTTAAGCCTTTTTGTTGTTGTACGTCGGTCATTTTGAATTTGCATGTACTGTATGATCCAACATGTGTGAGAGACCTAGCTACGATGTTGACCTTCTAAAGCACAAGAATATGAATATAAAGTACTTTTCTTTTACTGATTCTGAATGTGAGAACATGAATCAAACATGAATAAAGTCTTACTTCAAGTATGATTAGGAAATTAAGGATAATTTGTTCTATTAACAAAAGTCGGAATAAAATGTTATAAAGACACTTTTTTTACTCCTCATTTCATTAATATGAAATCGTACGGCATTTATATAAAATACGTTAAATTTGAAGAAATACAAATCTAAAAATCAAATAAAATAAAGTATTTATAAACAAAAATATTTAAAATTAATTTGTTATGCTTCTGCCCAACTTCTGTAATTCAATCTAGATCTTGTTAACGAATTATTCTAACATGAATGAAGTCTTACTTCAAGTATTAAATGTTTTTTTTTTAATTAGGAAGTTAACGGTATTACATAAATAAACGTTAAAAAATCTACTTGTAATAAAAAAAATTATTCGGCTTTGTTTGAACGTTACCTCTATGTATATAAGAAGAATCCATCCGACAAAATTACTTTTCGTATGAGATTGTTAGTTATATGCATATAACCAAATCGTATTATACGGAGTACATAAATAAAATGAGTCAGTTGTAAACATACAACTATTCTACTTAAGTTTTGTACATCTAATAAAAATTTCATATTCACTTTCTTTAAATTTAAACATGTTGCTCCTTATTTAAAAAAAAAAATTAAATTTACAGCATAATTAATTAATAAAGACTTTTTAAATACAGTATTTAGTAATCATTTTTTTAGTAACATCCCTTAGTTTAAACAAGTCTGGCGGACCTTGAGATGAAACGATAAGGATAACTACTAACTAGGGTGTAGACTATTAACTTCGTGTATAAATATTTAAAGAATTAGCGGAGGTTATGTCGCCTTCCAACATAACTAAGATCATCGGCTGTGATAAAATTATAATTTTACTTGGGATTAAAATGCTGCACTTTTTTGGTTACAAGACGTAATATGTAAACGCACATGAACCTAAATTTTTCCAAAAACTTTAACAACACGTAAGCTCACATGATCCTCCTACTTATTATTGACCATGTGTCTTGAGTCACTTCAACAAAAGCTTATGGACAGCTAAGTTTTTAAACATGCATCTATCTAAATTATCTATAATGTTCATACAAAAGTTATAGTCCAACATCAATGTAATAAGCCGCAACTGTTATTGTTGAAAACAAATGTATTTATCCAATCTTAGCATGCATGCACTAGTGGTCCAGCACCTACATTTGTCGGGTTATTCTCCTTTTTTAATCTCTTTATTAATTTGTCAATACCCTAACAACAACGTTTTAGGCCGATTTTTTTCAGCGAAAAAGAGTTAAAATGAACTGAACTTAATTGAATGAAGTTGAACTGGATTAAATAAAGCTGAAGTGAACTGAAGTAAAAGTAAATAATCTATGAAGAGATGAGCTAAACTGATAAATGAAACTAAACTGAATAAACGAGACTGAAATAAGCTGAAATTAAGTCTAACAAAACAGAGCCTGGTCTCATTATAGTTTTAGTTCGGTTTACATAAACATCTAAATCTGTTGAGACTTAAATTCACCAATACCATTATAGGTAAATAAGCAAACTAAAAGGAAATAAAATACTCCCTCCATCCTTATTGTCCATTTTTTATTTTTGGTGGATTTAAAAAAAAAATGATAAATTATCAACTTTATCCCTTAAATAAGAGAAGAATTGAGGTCTTAATTTTAGGGTGGCCATATTTCGGCGGGCACAAATTCTTATTTCAGACCGCCATATCCGTCTGAAATGGTCAGACGGATACCATTTTCTCTCATAAAAAACCCATTTAGGGTGTAAGTGGGAAAGTACATGGGGGTGTCCCATCACCCATGTGCTTCTCACTTGTGAGAGGTCTTATTACGGTCTGAAATAAGGCGGTTTGAAGCAAGACGGACTGTTCAGCGGGAGGTATGAACCAGGCCACGGAAAATATGGGTGGGTAACATACCTAAAACACCATGTTTTGTTCACTGCAAAAGTCATCTTGTGGGGTATAGCCGTATAGGTTGACAATTCCCGTGTCTTAGCACATAGACGCCGTGATTTTATGGAACCCTAATTTTATGGTGGTAGTTACAATCTAGGGGCAATATTGGATAACTAAAATTTTCCTTATTATATTTAGAAAGGGGACAGTAATTATGAGATAAAATTTGAAGAGAAAAGGGACAATAAAAATGGAATAGAGGAAGTAATAATGAACGAAACGAGTGAGTATGTTTTTTTTTATCAATAAAAGGAAATAACATATTCTTGTTTTAGATGTAGAATGTGATCCACAAAAATATGTAGAAAATTAGTATTATAGTGATAGATAGTTGAAGCTAGTTTTTGTCTATTTTTAATCAATGAAAATTAGTTAAACTCCTCAGATTTTATACTATAACAAACCTCTTACACTAATGTCGAACAAAGAGTAAATGTTAAAACGTAATATGAGATTAAATTCTTGTGTGTTTATTTCATTGATAATCAATCAACTTATATAGGTGTACAAAGAATACGTCGTACCACAAGCGGGATTGTCGCAAGCAGGATTGTCGAGAAATATTAAACTATATCGTAAATATCTAGTAAAGATAGAAGTTGCTAATACGATATCGTCACAAATTCTACTTCGTATCAATGTGTTGAGCTAGGGTAATTAGTCTTCCAGATGGGCTCTGATACGTTAAGATTATAGAGGAGAGATAATTGCATAAGGGAGAATGTATTATTGATAGATGTATCTTACACGATATATGGTGAGCTATTTATAATAGCTCACATCGTTATTAAACCCTAACCCTAGTTAGACAAACCCTAATGGACTTAGTATCCTAATAGTAAATGAGATATGAGCCTGTTACTTTTATATTATGTTGGCTTTGATACGATGTCAAGAAATTAATTCAACAAAAAGGTTAGGGTGATGCCTGATGGTTGGAGCCTTGTAAATGGTTTTATACTCTGATATATAAATATATTCCTTTTTACGTAAGTACTCTTCTGTATTAAGGAGGTTAAGCATTACTCGAGTTAATTTAAGTAAATTTAAGTAAATTTCGAAAAAAAGAAGATGAATAGTTTCATAATAAAAACACGCAAGCAAATAAGCAACAACGCATGCATACAAAATTCAGGTGAAATGCTGACCATATGCTTAAGCATCTGTCCATTTAAAACTCAACTGATATATATTCACTAACTTATTGCCGCAACAAAATTGGTAATACTTGCTTTATGCCGTTAAACAACATTGAAAAATTAATTAATTTATTAAATAAAGTTAATAAAAAGAATCTTAACTTTATAATTTGTAGACATCATTCTAGCATTAATATGCCTCTTATATGACAAGGACATAGATACCTTATCTAATAAACAGACATATAGCATACAGCATATAGCATTATTATTTAATTAAATGACAGTCAACACAAAACAAAAGCATTAATTAGTTAATTAAGTTTAAATAATTGGCTTAGCAATCTTGCCTCTTCACTTGTAAGTGGGGACATATAGGCTTTAGAATCTTAACTGCCCTACATGCATAAGGCACCATGTTATTAATACACAAGCCCGAGTTACTGAATTTGAATTGAATGTAACTAGATTGAATTAAATAAGGTTAAGCTAAACTGAATAAAATTGAAGTAATGCCGTACTTTTTCTGGTTTAATTTTAGCTGATCATTCAGTTCGGCTTAGCTTTATTCAGTTCAATTCAGTTCAGTTTAGATCAGCTTTATTTAGTTCAGTTCATTTTAGATCAGCTTCATTCAGTTCAATTCAGCTCATCTCTTCACAAATTATTACTTCCACCTCATTCAGTTCAATTCAGTTCAGCTCTTTTCAGGGAAAAAGAACAAAACCTAAGAGTTAATTTGAGTAGAGTTGAGTTGATTTAGCTGAACTGAACTGAATAGTGAAGCTGTGTCGAACTAATATAAACTAAACTAACTCAAATTAAGTCGGAAAAAAACTAGGGCTGCTCAAACATGTGGGCTAATCCTGCCCACTAGTAATCGGCCCGCCCCTCGGGTCGAAATTAACCTGGTCCGCTCGATCCGTGTCAAGCCCGACCCAACCTGTCCCCTACCTCTGGCCATGTCCGGGTCTGGACCTTACCCGCCCCGGGCCCCGCCTCAACCCTAACCCGCCCTAGGCCCGACCCCTAAACCCGTTGTCATCCCGCCCTTAAACCCGACCTCGACCCCCCATGGGCCCGGTTCCAGGTCGAGCTTGAATTGGTCCGAATTGACCCGCTTAGACCCTTCCCCTGGGCCGGTTCTGGGCTAACCTTCACTGGCCCGGCCTACCACATGACCTGCCCGGCCCGAGCCCGCTTGCGCCGCGTGGTTGACCAACCCTAGAAAGAACATGGCCTTAGGAATGTAGTAGTAGTTTGTCTGTTTCGAGATACCTTTCATTTTTCACTACTATTAAAATTATTTTGTAACTTAACTTATTTTTCACCATTTTGGATGTTTGATTTCATTTACTTACGTGTTAAATACAACTATTATTACATAAACACCACTAATTTGCCTCACTATATTATTATATCGCCTCAAAATAAGTATTTTTATTTTTGCTATTTAGTTATGTTAATCATACGATTTTCATATTTCGAAAGATATTTATGAGACAAAAGGAGTAATAACTATTGTGTGAGATTGTTGTACAACTATACAATGGTTATTTTGTATGATAAATATTTCATTTATTGATAGCAAAAATAATAAAATGAATGTTTTAACAATCTAGAGAGCCGACTTAAGCAATAACAATAGTAGTTCTTAGTATTGGGGTTGTTGACCCTGTTTGGTAAACAGCGGATTAATATTAGCAGAAGCAGATTTAGAAAGCAGATTTGACTAGCATAATGATTTAGCAGATTTGACTAGCAGATTTATTTAGCAAAATTGTTTTAGAGGTGTTTGGTAATTGACAGTTTTAGATTAGCAGATTGTTTAGATTCTTTGTAAAATGACAAATAAGGATATGAATAAATTATTTATTAAATATATAAAAGGAAAGGTAATATTTTTTAAGAGGGTAAATATGACAATTTTTTTTTATTCCAATCCGCTAACCTAATATGCTAGTAGGAGCAACATATTGCAAAATAGCATATTGGACCCCAATATGCTATTTCAATATGCCATTAACCAAACGCTCTAAATAACATATTCGTAAGTCAAACATGCTAAACCTCTCCAATATGCTGAAATTTGGCTAATATGCCATTTAGAGCCGTTACCAATAACTTTATTTTAAAAGTTCAATATTGCATTTAAAAGTTTGTTCTTATTTTTAAGAACCAAGTTCTAAAATAAGAGCCAAGTTTATAAATATTGGAAAATGTACAACCAATAAATAACTTTGTAAAATGTGAGAAACCATTTAACATTATTTATTTTATAATTTTTTTTCATCTAAGAACTTTATATAAAGTTCTTCTATTGTGAATAAAAATTCTTAAAAATTGGGGCTGGTGTATTATGACTTCGCATGTGAAAAACTTTATGTAAAATTTTACTATTGCTATTGCTCTACCATGGTGTTTCTGTATATTTATAAGGCATTTCATGTATTAAAGCATGGAGTAATAAGCTATATATAATAAGTGCAAAGAATGTAGAAGTAAAAAAAAGAAGCTTTCTACATATAGGAGATTCATCTTTTTTTTATCTTTATTATTGTTATTTAATTAATTAAAAAAAAGTCTTTTAATAATCTAGAGAGTGAGATTAGGCTGTGCAGGTATATGGCCCTTTACTGCCACAGTTTTTTTTGTCGTGTATAAAAAAGTTGTCGAAAGGTTGACCTTTCGGGAATAATCTCCGGTCGCCGTGAGTAGGACTTCGGCCATAACATAATCGACAGCCTCCGTAACAGTTGGGTGATAGTAAAAAGTCATATCCCTATGAGCCGAAACTAAAGCTCTTATTTTCTCATGAATGAATGTTTAAATCTTTTTAAAAAATGAGGTTAAATTTTTATTTTTTGTTGAGGGGTAATGGGCTAAAAGTGTACCAAACTCAACCTATATTTTTATAATAACAAGCCATAATTAAAGTAGTTTTGATGTTAATGATATTTATTAAATGTCTCACTTATTTTCCAAATATTTTTATATACAAATACAACCTTCAAGCCTTATTATTCAAAAAAAAAAAAAAAACGAAAATTTAACAATTATATATAGGTTCGATGTGGTTCGCGTTAAAGCTCCCAAGCTTGATAACGAACACAATTTTTTCAAGCTCGAGATTGGCTTGAGCTCAAGTTTTGCTTTACGAGCACAAGTCGAGCAAGGCCAAGATCGGACTCAGCTCGACTCGTTATCACCCCTACGCGGGTAGTTGTTTGAAGTCCGGGAACTAGAAGAAGCATCTTAATCTCACAATAATTTATACGGAGTATTTAACTTGAAACCAACCCAACACTAATTAAGTGTTAAAGCCTAATCCATATAATGAGGGAAGCCCAAACCGTATAAAACGTGAAGCCCAGACAACTAAAACTTACGTACTCCACTCCTAGATAGTCAATTAGTCACCAAAACCACACTTTTCTCCAACTAACCTCAACATTTTTCAATGGAACTCATCAACATAAACTATATTCAAACAACGGGGTTTAGTATGTTGATTGCTCACCTGGTTCACTAACTATAAGTCTATAAAATTAGCATTTTGATTTCTTCAAATTTTTTAGTCAGTTATCTACCTCTAAAAAAAAAATACTCACGATAAACAAATTAATCACTGTTATCAACGAAGAACACACGAATTTACACAGTAAGAGGATTATACATCTAATGTACTACCTCTAATTCTATAATTTCTGAGCATTATAATAAAGTTTTTTAGTTTTGTTTAAAAGTTTATGAGTTTCACTATGAAGTTTCTGAGTTTATTCACTTAAACATTAAACTCTAAAAAATTATAATAAAACTCAAAAACATTACATATAAGTTTAGTTAAATTTGAGTTTTGACGGAAAAAATATTAAAATTTAACTTATAAACTTTATTATGCTCAAAAAAATACATTATGCTCAAAAACAAATAAAATTTAAGGTAATAAGCTCAAAAAAAATACATATATGCTCAAAAAATAAAAAAGTTGGAGGTAGTACATCCGATGTATGTTCCTTTTTCTCCGAATTTACACCTAAAAAAAAAAATCTCTAGTCAACTAATCTCTAAAAATCAACGCATAAGAAATAAGAACGTGAACATAACGTTATATACTATTCAATAGTCAACAATCATATCAATCTTCCTACTATTCATATAATCATACATCATTATATAATTTCTTACATGAAATTTAAAGTCCTTTTTCCATATACAAAACTCCCTAAATTTCTCCCTAATTATCCAATTATTAATCACCATGACATTAAACTATGATCATAACAATTACAATTCTCCTACAATTAACCATGACACAACCAAAATTATGCTAAGTGCCATATTCTCCTTAACCTTTGTTATAATCCTAGTAATAATCCTCCACATTTACGTCCGTTGCGCTCTCCGATCTCCTCCTAGACGTCGATCCACCACCTTCTCGGCCGCTTTCATATATAGCCACCAAGTCCGAGACGTGGAGCCCACACCAATAAAGTCTGGCCTCGATCCAATTGTCATTAATTCACTACCTTCATTTTTAATTAACCAATCAGACGAGGCTCACGATAAAAATGAAGAGTGTACGATATGTCTAGGCATGTTACAAAATAATGAATTGGCTAGACGATTACCTAATTGTAATCATATTTTCCACGTGGAATGTATCGATACGTGGCTAATGAGCCAATCGACGTGCCCTATTTGTCGGTCCGATGCCACGCCTCGACTTAACCCGCTTGACCGTGAACCTCCTAGGGTTGTGGATGTGGAGCATGTTGATAGTGATCATCCGAGTATGGCTAGCTCATCTGGTAAAATCATTAGTAATGGAAGTGGACCGTCAAGTTTTAGATTAAGCTCATCTGGTAAAGTCATTAGTAATGAAAGTGGACCGTCAAGCTTTAGATTAAGCTCTTTTAGAAAAATGATTGGGAGAGATAGATCTTCATCATCATCAAGGAGAAATACCCAAGTCAATGTGGAAATTGATCTTGAAAGACAAGGACAACAATAATATAATTCTTGGTAAATTGTTCCAATACATTTGTTTAATGGAGTTTTAATTATTAAATATTTGTATGTTGTATGTATTATACAATACATTGGAAGACTTTATTATCAGCGGAGTAAAGGGGCTAGTAGGAATGCTCGTTCATGCTGAAAAATGAAAATTCCAAACAATTTAGTTATATTTTTCAGATTTTTTTCAATTTTACCTTACATCAATAACTATTACAAGGACAACAATGATATAATCTTGGTAAATTGTTCGAAAACATTTGTTTAATTAGTGGGTTTTAATTATTAAATATTTGTATGTTGTATGTATTATATATTGCATTGGAAGACTTTATTATCAGCGGTGGAGTGAAGGGGCTAGTAGAAACGCTCGTTCATACTGAAAAATGAAAAATCCAAATAATTTAGTTATATTTTTGAGATTTTTTTAATTTTACCTTATATCAATAACTATTTGCTCCCAAGAACGAAAAATCTTAACTCCTTCATTGATTGTTATTATGCTTCTCTGCATTGGCATCTAAAAGGACATAAGAATCATTAGACTAAGATATGTTCGACAGTGTAACTATACTTTCATATTGCTCGGAAGTCAATATATGATCGACTTTTTTCTGTAGTTGGCGAGCTAATTTCATTGTTTCAAAGAGGTAATGTAAAAGTAGATAGGTAGTCATGATCAATAGCATACTTTGTTAATAATTGGAGTAGTTGAGTGATTAATTAATTTCCTAATCAAGAGCTTAACTGCTTAATTGACTCGATAATCATAATAATAACAACTACTACTACTAGGAGAAGTGGGGAAATCTAGTTCTACACTTTTACACTTTCTAGTTCTAATCCTTACGAGTCACGACGGAATAAGGTAATTACAATATTACCCAATTCAGAAATTCTAAAATAAGAAGGTTTTACATCGTGAGAAGGTTCTTTTCGATACAAAATTATTCATTTATTGTTATTAACAAAAAAATCACTCATGAATCGTCTTATCGTATAAAACCGTTTTAAACAATCATTACTATACACAATTAATTGAGATTCAACTTTGTACGAGTTAGATGAAACATGCATATTGGCATGTAAGCCATGTATGGCCTTCATTGGGCTGGATTGCATCACTAGGGAGAGCGAGCAAGTCTACTAGCAAAATAAACCCGATCTGAATAAGTAGACCTAATAAATCGGGTTAATTGGATCAGGTTAATTCAGATTAGGGTTCGGGTTTGCAAGAACTCAGGCTGAGTCGAATAATTTTGGGTTCGGGTCATTTTCGAGTGGGTTATTTTCAAATTATTTGGGGAATATTAATCAGTTTTTAGTAATAAACATTCGGGTCAGCTTGAATAAGTTCGAGTCAGTTTGGGTTTCGGGTCAGATTCGGGTCCTCAATTCCGGTGCGAGTTGGGTCAGTTTTGTCAAGTCTATGAATAACCCCACTCAAGACCCGTGGTTGACTCGAATCCCAAATTGAGCCGACCTTATATAACCCGAAGTAATTGTTCATAAATAACAACTTGTTAATTATTGACCCGGTCGGACCTGACATAAACCCAACTCTTGTAAACCCAAAACTAACTTGATCTGACCCAAACCGGTTACCCGTTTGTTAGGTCAAATGACACGTGGATTTGCTTTGAGACGGTCTTAGCTTAATTAGCCCACACCTCTTTAGCTTTACCTCTACTCTATTTTAAATTTGTAATCACGTGTGACCTGTGAGAGCGGTTTTAAGTTGAGACGATCTAAAACAAGAATCGCTCAACTTTCAAATATGACATTGTTTGTTATATTCTTGGAATCTAAGTTGGGGTATTTCACTATTTCTACAGTAAATTCTGAAGAATTAATCTGAAATTCAGCTCCATCTTAGAGCATCTTCTGCCAATATTTGGTTTGTTCTTCCCTCTTTCTCACTTTGCATGGATATCATTGTATGATTTAGCTCATATTTTCTGGGTTTTGTTAGTATTTTTGTGTATATTTTCTGGGTTTTTGTTGCTATTTTCCTGTCATTCTGTGAAATTCTTGTGATTTGTGAAGATACAGTTCAGTAAAAATGTAGAGTAAGCTGAAGTTTTGTTAAAAACACCTAAAAACCTGGATACAATTTGATTAAATTATGTGAAAGATCCATAAAAGTTTAAATCTTGTGAAAATTTGGACCCAATGTGATCAATTTTTTTGCTTAATTTCTGATTCCCTAACACCAATTTGGGTTCTTTTTCATGTTATGGGTTTTACTGGGCTATGACTGTTTTGATTACTCCCTCCGTCCCGATCATTTGTTTACTTTTTTGTATTCTTTGTGATGGGTAGTTTAATCAAAGGTAAATAAATGATTGGGACGGACTTGTTTCAGCATTGTCTCTTAGCCATGGCCTTGGTGATTATTAAGGCAGATTCAAAACATTAGTCTTGTAGGTGTTTAGTTTTACAAAAGGTGATCACTTTCCCATTTGTTTGGATAGGGAGCCGGACAATTTCGCTTGTTTGGCTAGTAAATTACGCGGAAGGGAAATCGAGTTGTTTGGGTAGTAAGTTAGGTTGAATGAAAGCTGAGTTCTTTGGTTAGTAAATTAGGCGGAATGGAAATGGAGGGATCTGTTTTCTTTCCTATACGTCAAGTTACAAGTCTTGCTAGTAAATTAGGCGGAAGGAAGATTGAGTTGTTTGGGTAGTAAATTAAGTTGAAGGAAAGCCGAGTTCTTTGGTTAGTAAATTAGGCGGAATGGAAATGGAGGGATCTGTTTCCCCTCCTATACGCCAAGTTACAAGTCTTGCTAGTAAATTAGGCGGAAGGAAGATCGAGTTGTTTGGGTAGTAAATTAGGTTGAAGGAAAGTTGAGTTCTTTGGTTAGTAAATTAGACGGAAAGGAAATGGAGGGATCCGTTTTCCCTCTTGCACGTCGAGTTACAAGTCTTTCAACAAAGGAATGTGGTATGCTTGATGTTTCTGTTTCTACGGTTCTACCCCATAAGGCCATCATAGTTATACTCGATTCATGAGTGGGTGCATAGTATAAAGCTCGTTTTATTAGCTTTTAGATGGTGTTAATTTTTTGGTATTCGTCTGTCGATGATGCAGGAATTCAATAATGTTTCTCAAAGTTCAGTTGCCTTGGAATGTGACTATCCCTGCCGAACAACTGGATGAGAAAGGACTTGTACTACAAAGGGCAATTACTCTTCAATTAATGGACGATTTTGCAACAAAGAAAGCAACAAAGGAGCTAGGCTACTTGCTTGCAGTTTCGACTTTGGACGACATTGGAGAGGGAAGAATTAGGCGACAAACAGGAGACGTTCTATTTCCAATATGTTTCAACTGCATCACATTCAAGATTTTCCGAGGAGAGATCTTAGAGGGAGTAGTTCACCGGGTATTAAGGCACGGGGTTTTCTTGAAGTGCGGGCCTATCGAGACTATATTTCTCTCTGCTCAGAAGATGCCTGATTATCAGCATGTTCCTGGTGAAAACCCGATGTTTATCAGTGAGAAACAGTCGAAGATTGAGAAAGATGTTGTGGTGCGCTTTTCTGTGATCGGTACGAAGTGGATAGAGTCCGAAAGGGAATTTCAGGCAGTTGTCAGTGTGGATGGCGACTTTCTCGGTCCTGTCTGATTTTGGAAGCCAGGCGCTCTGCTTGATCTAGTGAATGGTAAGTAACTTTGTAGATTTTAAGTTGAAAACTTTCTTGATCTAGTAGCATGTAAATAAACCGTGTTAATTGCCTTTAACCTTAACGTGCTGCAATTTGCTGTTTTTCGCCTTTAACCGTAATTGCATTACAACTTGCTGTTTTGTTGGATTACTTGAAATATATGGCATAAAGAAAAGGAGGTAGTTTTTCATATTCGACGTTTCATTTCTGCTGCCTATCTGTTCTATCTTAACTTGATGTAATCTCATCCATTCCCGAGTTGGTCGGGTTTTATTAAGTATCTCAAGGCTCTTGGCCTATGGTGACATTATGGGGATCGGGTTTACTGCCAACATTGAAAACATAGAAAGATTGTTTTCAGAGACTCATATTGAAAATTGATCGGCTGCTAATTTTGAGTTTTTAGCTTCACTGAAATCGGACAATTACATGCATTCTGCTGCTAACTTGTTTTAGTTTCTCAATGTTTTCTATCATGTTTGAGTTTTAACAGTTATGTGCTAGCGAAAAATGCATATATGTCAGTAAGACGTTGCTGAAATTTTTTCTCAGGAAGCTTTGTACAAACAAGAATAATTTCCGTCTAGAAAAAGTTAGTCCTCTACAGTACAATGTGTCTGGAGAAACTTTGTTACTTCAATTGTTAAATTGTTCGTTCTCATTAGCTATGGTGTCCGGTTGATGGTGTTGAACAGCCGTTAATGGCAATGTAGACGATGATGGTGTGACAACTTCCTCCGACTGCTTTAAGCTTTGTTGATAGTAAACTTGCCTTAGTCTCTCTATTTCCCTCTTCAATGCTTCTTGGTGAGCTGCAAATAATTAAGCGACTTACGAGTCAATGTGGCTGTCTAATGTATTTCTATGAACCCTTTTTTCTTCCACCTTCCCGGTCTAGCCTAGATTTGAGTCTGATAGGACCGCAATAGTCGGATGTGAACTTAAGCTTACCGTCTTTGAAGATCTTATCTTGTGCAAGAGCTGCAATTTTGGATTTGAGAGCACTGTTGTCGACGCTTAGGATCATACGTTGGTGATCTAGAAATGCCACCCTTGGAGACAATACCGATACCTCGTTCTGCAGAGTAATTAAATCTCATATTACAATTCATAATATTATATTATTGTTTCCTTCGTCTCAGTCATTTGTTGACCTTTTTTTTTCTTTTTTTTCCCTTTTTTTATTGCCTTTTAATGGTATTTAATTAAAAGTAAACATATGATTATATGAAAGATGCATACGGATGATATAATAAGTAGAGAAGCTCACTTGTAGTGCAGTAACACTGCGTTCGAGCTCAGATATGTACTGTAGCTTCCTCACCCTTGATCTTTGAGCTGATTGTCTGTTAGCCAATATTCTGAAATAGTATACAAAATTATCATTACTTCTGTGAAACGGTTTTACAAAAATCTTCTGTGAAACGGTTTTATGAACGTTGTCTTTGTGTATGGAGATTACCTCTTAAACCTCTTAGGATCGACAAGTTGTTGATCACCACCACCACCACCACCACCACCACCGTCACCTGCATTATCAATCCTAGTTTCAACACCTAAATTACTACCATTATCCTTACTCTCTACACAACCACCTCCTTGTTTACCAATTGAGTCGACTTTACACGAACTTTCCACCTCTTCCGTTTCATTCTTCACCGCCAGGGTCGCCACTTTAACTTCCTCCTCTCCATCCATCGCCCTCTCGCCACCCGACACATTCCCCTTCCTTTTCTGGTCGTCGTTTGTGCTGTTATGATCCGAAGTTGATGATGGGTTTGACGACGACCCACCAATGTCATTGCTAAACATGCACATGAATTGTTCATCGTCAAACTTATCAAATTGGTCACCCTTATTTGCATCCATTGTACGGAACGGTCCCAGGAAAGGGACCGCCCCGGCCTCAATAAACGCCACCGAGGAATCGCTTACGGATCTTCGGTGAGCATTTCGTTTGGCGGCTGAGAACTCCATAAACTCGTCTACCCAAGGATGTTGTGGGTCCTGGTGTGGCGGGATGTTGTGGCTTACATCTAACCAATGGTTTTGGTGGTCTAAGTGACTCTGGGACATAATGCCGGGGATTTTCGGAGGTAACTTTGCCATTTTTTAAATATTGAAGTCCCTTCCAAAAAAAAAAAAAACCCGAAATAACCAAGTGTATATCCTACACTGATTTAAGATTTTGATATATAGGAGGGTCGGACGTACAAAGTCTCGAACCTTACCGTCTACACTAAATAGCCCTACGAAAATAAAAATATAGCAGAACGAGCCTCCGGTTTAGTTCTAAAAGGGTTAGGGGAGAGCATTCATGCAACAAGATTTTGATATATTAGTATTTTTTTGTTTGTTTTTGTTTCGAAGATTTTCTTTTCTCTCCCCCTCCTTAATTCGGCCCTTGATCTAATTACGTTAATGTAAAAGAAAATGTCTTTTTTCTTTTTTGGATTATTTTCTAAAAAAATTTCATTTTCCGTTCTCAAAATCTATTTACTCCGACGAATGTGTTTTTTTCAGACAAATGAGGGAGAGAAACAAGGGATAACAATCTTACAGCTAGGGAGGTAAAAGAAGGAAGGTTAAGAGAGAACAACGGAATAACTTGAAAAATCTAAGTCTATTAATAGTATTGACAAAATTAAATCCGAAATTTCACTACTTTTCTCATCATAAAATGATCACCACTCACTACTACTTCGACACTTCACTTTAATAACGTGTTGTATCTAACGTTCGAATGTGAAATTTTCGAAGGGTTATTCCTATTAATTGAGAACTAGTATAGCAACCCGAGCACGGTAATTTTATAAAGGTCAATTCTAGAGATTTAGTTTATTAATATTATTTTAATAAATTGAATATGAATTTAATTTAATGTAAATGTACTTTTATATATAAAACGTAACCATAAGAAATATTCCATATATGGGGACATAGTGATTGACCGCAATATTATTATTCGTAATTGTGTCGAATATTGTAGTAGAAATATTTCATATATGGGTTGACTAAAATATTTTGAATACAATATATTAGAAGGGAATATTCTAGAAGGGAATATTCCGTATGAGGGGAAAGATGAGCGGGAAACTTGAGCGGGAATAACACAGATGTGTTATTCTTTTAGTCTATAGGGGATTAGTTGCATTATTATGAGGACTAGAGATAACATTTGTTGTTGTATTAGGATTTTTTGGAGTCGATCGGATTTGAACCCTAGTTGTGAGTATCGCCCTTTTAATCGCTCACGATTGTATCCGATAATCAAGCTAGTTAATATCTTCATTGTTTGTATGTCATTTCTTCCGTTATTCGTTATAACTAAACCTGACAAAATTGACTCGGAATGAATGACCCGACTTAGCACCTGAATTGAGGACCCATGCGTGACCAGTAACCTAAATGGACCCAAATGTATATGGCCCGGCCCGAATGTTTATTAATGCAATCGACTATTATCTCTAGATAACTTGATAATAATATACCCGAATCAGAAACTACTCAACTCTTAGGCCTTAATGTTCGTTATCATTGTTGTTAACTTGCACTAGTTCACAAACTACTCAACTCTTAGCCCTAAATAATCTTCTTGTGAGCAACCTATATCACAAAACCTAATAATTATTGTTTAATTAGTTATAGTTTTAATTATTGTAAACTATCTTTCCATGCTCTAAAATCATCATAGTTCATCAACTTTTAATGATGTTTTCTTGTCATTTAATCATATTTAATTTCCATAAACTAATTCTTTCCAATTTATTTCAAATTTAAACAACTTTATATATACATTTTGTGCACTATACTAGTATATTTTCTTTCCTTTCTCTCTTATTAATCTTCTTACAAGAATCTTTGTTCTTATAATTTTTTATTCTACGAATATTCATTTTTTTTTTTGGGACAGAGGGAGTATTTCGTATATAACAAGGGGTAATTATCGACCATGCATAGGACAAACAATGGTATTTCGGGTGCACAACACCAAGCATGTGCCGCATGCAAACACCAAAGAAAAAGATGTACCGAAAAATGTATACTGGCCCCGTTTTTTCCCGCTGAAAAAGTACGTGAATTTCAAGCTGTTCACAAAGTATTTGGTGTTAGCAACGTTCAAAAAATTGTTCGTAGCCTCCACACCGATGAGGATCGAAGAAGAGCGGCCGATTCTCTTGTTTGGGAGGCCTTATGTCGTCAAAAGGACCCGATTCTAGGTCCCTTTGGAGAGTACCGAAAAATATATGATGAACTCAAGTTATACCAAACCCGAGTCCACCCACAAATTAGTAATCAACCTAACCCGATAATGACACAAAATGGGCATAGTAATGGGACGGGTTACAAGTCGGGTCATCAAGGGATGATAGGGTGGAATGCGAATGGTAACGGGTCGGGTCCAAATAACAATAATAAGGTGACTTATAATAATGGAGGTATTATTAATGAGAGTGTTGCTTTGGTGAATTGTATTCGGGCACAATGCGGCCCGATTGTCGATTCGGGTTTATTTGGTAATTATGGGCCTCAAAATGATTTACATGGGGTAAATAAATTAAGGCAAGATAGAGATCATGCAAGTGATGGGTCGTTAATTATTCCTCCACAACAACATTTGATTAATGGGTTCAATCAGCATTATTATCTTCCAGGTGAAATAAATTGAGTCGATTTATATTGAACTATACAGATATTTGTGTAAGACGGTCTTATAAACCAAGTTTGTTAACGGATTTTTCAACTAACTAACATTTCACTTAAATGGATCATTATTTGTTTAAGACGGGGTTACAGAAGAGTAACTGATTTAACTAACTTTTCACTTAATATTTTCTAATTGTTCTTTGTTAACATTGATATTGATAGTATAGTCCTTAATTTTAGTTATTATCTTCGTCATTGTCATCGTCGTTGTTTCATAATCAAATATTTTATGATTGCAAACTAATACTCGGAGAAGTATTTTGGAGATGAAAATGTGCGATAGTCTTATTATATTTTTTTTACTTTTAGTTTCCTTAGTTAAAAATATAAAAAAAATAAAAATAGTACCCCGATTAATTTCATAACTAGTATAGGCCCCGTGCAATATATGCACGGTATATATAGTTTTTAAAATTTTTTAGAGTATTATTTATAGATTTTAAATTGACAGTTTATTTTTCATATTTCTTTCTATTATATTTTGATTTGAAAAATTAAAATTAAAATCGTAAGAAGGCATGGTATTTTTAATGAAAATTTTTCTTTTACCGAGAAAATAATGATGTTATTTTGTAATTTTTTGCTAATAAATGTATTCTTTAGCTGCAACTTCTATGTCAATGAATTTTTATCATAAACTTATTTTTTTAAAAAGATTTTTTTTTAACATAAAAAGATTAGAGATAAATTTGTGGAGATGTAAAATATTGAATCTTATAAATATTTACATTTAAAAAATTATGCCTGTTTATAACTCATCATACTCATAGTATATGCCAAAAATACATAGCCCAATTTTAGGAAATGTTTTTAGGCGGGAAAAATGGAAGTTCCGCCTATTCTTTTAGTAGATAGGGGATTGTTCAATTTACTCTGGAGTAGTTTTACTAACATTTTTCACCTTTTTTATCAATCATTTGCTTAACTTTTTTTTATTATTAATTAAAAAGTGAATAGATGGTTAAAACGGAAAAATAATTTATAGGGCGGTGAAAGTGAGTTGGTCTAATTTGAATTGCAGGTGAATTAAGCCCGATGGATACGAAGTCGATTGAGAGCTCATTATGGGAAGCTGGATCATAACTTTTGGGACATTTGGTTGAATTACACAAAAGAAAAAAAAATCATGTTATTGACATATCATTTATTTGAATCACATAACGAAATTATTATGTATTTTTACAATGTATCGGAAAATAAATACAAAATATTTTTAATCCTTAAAGGTGCATAGTTCTAGGTTTTGATTACAATATTAGGCAATATTTCATATATGTAAATAATGTCATGATTTTTGTCTATGAGACATGATACAACGTAAAAGGACATTACAAAAGTGTCTAATTATACACAGAAGCATATAGCTAAACTAGACTAAAGGAATTGCTCAATTTTTTTTTTTTTTTTGGCAGACGTAAAGAAAAATACATTACAATTTTTTTTAGCCGTAGCAAGGGGCGAGGCCACACTCGGCTTCGGTGTAGCAGCCGCTACACCAAAAAAACAAAAAATTCAGTTAGAATCTCGTGCTTTGCTACACCAATATTTACCGCTTTCACACTAATTATCTATACACTTTACCTTGAATTTATATTTTGCTACACCAAAATTATAATTCTGGCCTCGCCTCTGGTCGTAGCGGCCAAATTACGACTTGCTCAGTTACCTTAGAAAATAAAAGTGTAACCTAACATACTTTTTTATCAAATACTCGGGTTTACATAAGTACTTTTTATCCCGTAACCTAGGGGAGAGTATGGATAAAATATCTGATCCGAAATCGATTTCGGATCGGATATCCGTATCCGAAACTCACAAATTTCATTATCTGATATCTGATCCGAAATCTTCGGATATCCGATTTTTAGTATCCGAAAATTTCGGATCAGATATCCAAATATCCGTTACCTATCCGAAAAAATCAATTTCAGAATTCAAAACGATAATTTTTAGTATCTTTTAATATCCAAAACGAATTTAATATCCAAGATGATTTTCATTATCAATTTCATAATTCAAAACCATTAATCAATTATAAATTAAATATTCAAGTGCGTTGAATATGAACAATCAATACATGTTCAACACGGATGGTGATTCGATTGCTGAACTCCGGTGGTCCGCGGTTGCTGGGCTCGGTCGATTGGTGATGATGAGCTCGGTTGATGCGGCGTCGGCGTTCGGAACACATGGCAACTTGTTGACTTGTTGCTACTGACGACGGAGTCAGGTCTTCTTCTGGTTGCAGATGTAAGACGGAGTAGCGATGGCGTCTGAATTGAGGAGTTGGATGCTGCTCGTGGTTGATTTTGTTGCTCAGTCGGTGGTTGGGTGGGTGAGATGCTGATGGGATGGTGGTTAGTGATGACAGAAATGAGAGGAAGGAGATGAGGGAGGAAGATGGGGAACAAAGTAAAGAGGGATTGAGGGATTGAATTTTTAGGGTTTTGAATTGGGTTGGGTGAATGGGATTTATTACGTCAAAAACAAAGATCCACATCCATCCAAACAACCAAAATGAATGTTTTTTTACTTTTGGTTCGGATACCGGATATCAAAAATTTTGAGAGCTGATATCCAATATCTGATCCGTATCCGAAAGTTTCGGATCGGATATCTGATCCAAACTGCTTTTCGGATTGGATATCCACTTTTTCGGATCGGATCCGGATCAGATATCAGATCAGTTCGGATAATCGGTTTTTTTGCTCAGCCCTAGTAAACGGGTCACAAACCCTTCAATCCAAACCCGACCCAACTAAATCTCCTGTCGTGTTCGTGTCGATCCACTTACATAAATGGGTCTTAAAGCCTCAACCCTAACCCATTAATTTCGTGTCGGGTTCGTGTCGTGTTTTCGTGTCACGTCCATATTTGGAATGTTTAAGTATATTTATGTGATAGAGGATCAAGAAAAATTAGAATTAATTTAGTAAACAGGTCAATCGTGTTGGGTTCGTGTTTAGAGAGCTCAACCCAATTAAATATCGTGTCGTGTTCGTGTCGACCCACTTACATAAATGGGTCACTAAGTCTCAACCCAAACCCGTTTATTTCGTGTCGGGTTCGTGTCGTGTCATTCTTTGCCACCTCTAGACTCATAGCTCAGAAGATAGAATTGTTCCACTCATATATTTATTCTTTAAATTTTTCAACGGGGTTGAGCATCGAGCGTCCCTACTAGCCCTTTAGCTCTACCATTGCTTATGAAAAGGAAAAAAAAAAAGTAACAAAAGCCATTATTTTTTTATTATTTTTTTTTTTGACAGAAGGTTGAATAACTTATATTATTGTAACCAATACAAAATAAGCTACTCGACTAGGTAGCACCAGACACTTGACGACTAGATCTAGCACTACAAGCCATACATCGAAATAACATAACATTTATAAAAAAGAAAATATGCGACATTAAGATAAGCAAGATAAACGATGGTAGAATGGCAAAAGACAACATCTTGGTCACGAACGCTGATATCATCTTTAATAACACGGAAGACCTCCAAATACCGTAGATACATATAAACGCTGGAGTGACAATAGCAAGGTGTACTTACGCTCTTGCGAAAAGAACGTAGAAAGAAAAGATGAAAGGCAAGACGATGTCCGCCTTCGGCGGAGATAAATCTCCTACACCTTAGAGATCGCACCTATTGATCGTAGGACAAACGGATCGAGACATCCAACATGCAAAGAGTAACACGAACCCCCAGAGACACAAGCACCTCAATACCAACACCGTTTAAAGAACTTGACTTATCATTAAAGAGACGACTACGACTCTTATAGAAGGAGGTTATTAGGAGATAAAAACAAGACATAAAAGTAAACAGAACCACCATTCAAAAGATGAGGACCACCATCTCCGACCCCAACCAATACCACCATCTAACACCCAACCCCCCCCCCCCCCCCCCCAAACACACCTCAAACCGAAAAGAGAGGACCCCAGCAGAATGACCTCATTCCACCCAAAAAGCAGTTGGACTCGACAAACCATCCACGAAAGACACGACACAACAAGCAAACACCAAACCACTGAGACTCCAAATTCCAGACGAGCCCTCCAGGACCATCGGCAGACATACAAAAATAACCAACCAAAACACAACAGACCGACACTAAACAACCGGAAAATGAACCGATCTGGTGGGGGAGGGGGCGAGGGGGAGGGGAAACACCAGATCGTCCCAAATCCGTCACCACTAACAGAAAAATGCGCCACCAAGATGAGCTATGCTCATCGACCGGACACAAACACAACAACGACTGACGAACTTCAAGAAACCGGACCAAACCAGTGGTGGGGAAGGGGGCGGGGGAGGGGGAAACACCCCTGGAACGGATGCACCACTTCGATGACAGGACAGAAGAACGCGGAACGGAATGACCTCAGAACAACCACACGACAGATCAGCCAATCCACCGGACGATCAGAACGAAAACGCGGTCCGAAGAAAGAATGGAGCAAAATCAGGCCAAAGGGGACCGCAACAGCGAGGAGGCAAGTTCGATCAGCGGAGATGGGTCAAGGAAGGACCCCATCTCCGGTGGTGGGTAGGGGAAGAAGGGGGGAGGTGAATGGTAAGGGGAGGCGGCAGATCAGTAAAGGGGATTTAGGGTTTCTTTTTAAGAGAGAGATGGGAGGTTTATTTTAGAGAGAGGTTGGTTTTCACTGTTATCAAAGATTTGTTTCATTAATCTTTGTGTTAAAAGTAATACTCCGTAGATAACTATTGATCGAGACGGAAGGACTATGATACTCTTCCAAGATTCAAAATGCATGAATTTATATATACTTATAAAACAAATAATATTGTATTTATTCAATCACAATAACCATAAGAAGATAATATCAATGCTTAATTAAAGTTACAAGACAAACACAATAATAATACTAATAATAACACAAATTCTCTTTTGAAGACTATCCGTCACAAGCTGAAGACGGATATTGTCCCTCTCAGAAAATGCAAATGAATAGTGCAAGTGGGGAGAAATGGATACTCCCACTTATCCTCCCGAATATCAATTGCGGGTTCAGGAATGGTTGCAAGCACCACAATGGCTAACAATGCCACCATACTCACCACATTCATTTTCTTGCTCATTTCCATATCAACAGCCACTTGAATACTTTCTCAGAATGGTTTGTGACACACGGAAGCACCATGACAAGCAGTGGCGGAGCCAGGATTTAAATTTAGGGGGAGCGAACGACTAAATTCATAAGGTACACTCGAAAAAATTTCGAAAAATTTAACTAAAAATTTCGAAATTTTAATCCGCCTCGGGGGATTGGGGGGGGGGGGGGGTGGCGACCGCCCCGCTAGGCCCCCGCGCCCGCTCCACCACTGATTACAAGTTCGTTTCAGGTTCACGAGTCGTCCCCGACTTCATCAAACATCGCAATGGCGCAAGAATCATTTCTTTGCAAACCAATTTCTCATAAATTAGTGTACTGTACTACGATTCTCAACCAATTCTCCAGATTTTTCGATCGATTTTGACACAATATTGGCCTATGTAATCAAATTAATTTCATTTTGATAGGTATTAATGATACTACACAAAAACTCCGGAGAGACGGTCTTACAATAGCATTATTGAGAGACCTCTCACATGATGGGGTGAGGGACCCACTGAATTTCTTTTTTCCCTATTATGTCTCCCACTAAATTAGCGGGAGACGGTCTCTCATGAGACCTACTGATGATACTAATAGCATCGGTTTAATCAAAACTAAATTTTCAGAAATTACACTAATTAATTCTGAGCAAGAGTTTTAGTTTTCAGAAATTATAAATTAATTTGGGAGAATCATGGAAAATGTGATTATGGAAAATGTTATGTTGAGAGCAATATGGATATTTAGCGAAAATCGTAACTTAACAAGATGGGAAATAAGAAAAATGATGTTCGGGTTTAAAATACGGTGGTGATTGAGGAGTATACATAAAAGTCCGGGGTTGTTTGTAAAAACGCAAATACGTAGTGGTACTTTGTAAAAATACGCAAATACTTAGTGGTTATTTGTAATTTATCCTTTTTATTACATGGAATATTTTGATTTTCAGAATGTGTGAGTTTAATCATAAATTAAAATAAAATATTAATCTGTTAACGTTTTAAATTTCTTTTTTTTATCAGTTTAGTCAAGAAAAAAGATAAATTGGTAATGTTAAATCCAGACGTCTTGGTTGGTAATAATTTTACAATTTATTTAGATTTCGGTTTGATAAATGGGAAAATAGTCCTGTTTTAAAACTAACAAAACTCATTATAATTACATGATTTCAACTTAATCTGGGATTAATTCACATTTATGCATGAACAGTAGGTCTAATAAGAGACCGTCTCTCACTAATTTTGAATAAGATATTTTTTATAATATTTATTTATATTGCAAAAAAATTATCTCTTTATCTTCCATAAAGGGAAATTCACATTTAGTCTTGTAAAATGGCTACTTGTGCCTCGAGTTTTCATCCATTCAAGTAACAACTGCCATAGTCGTCTTCATAATATTGTATATTTGTAATTTAGTTTCGTTACAATGTACTCCGTAATTAACTTGTGCAACAAATGTGATATAAATTTAGTTTCATAAAATGTTAATTTGTCAACTTTTCACATTTTGTTCGTTAAGTAACCCCGGATAACGGGTATTAATACATTTTTCACAATTATCCGAGGTTTGACGAATGCTGGTTTATGGCATACCGGCACCCCCAAATGTCTTCCGTTGCCACTCAAATTTTGCGTGGCCGCTTTATCTGACCCGAGGAAATTTCTGCGAGATTTCCGGAGAATTTTGATCCGGGACCCCGGAATCACGAAAAACCGATTGTTGTTACACTTCAATTTCGGCCGTTTGGAAGGTCGTACCGGGCTTTGTTTCCTTTTCTCCCTGTTTTTTTTATCATGCGTCCGAGCTCATTTCAGAAGTTAACCTATTCGATTTCAGCCTCGGATAACGAGTATTAATACATTTTTCACGATTATCCAAGGTTCGACGAATGCTGGTTTATGGCATACCGGCACCCCTAAATGTCTGCCGTTGCTACTCAAATTTTGCATGGCCGCTATATCCGACCTGAGGAACTTTCTTTGTGATTTCCGGAGAATTTTGATCCGGGACCCTGGAATCCCTAAAAAGCGTGTATTATTACACTTCAATTTAAGCCGTTCGTAAAGTCGTACCGGACCCTGTTTCTTTTTCTCTTTTTTTTTTTATCATGCGTACGAGCTCATTTCAGGAGTTAACCTATTCGATTTCAGTCTCGGATAACGAGTATTAATACATTTTTCACGATTATCCGATTTTCGACGAATGCTGATTTATAGCATACCGGCACCCCCAAATGTCTTTCGTTACTACTCAAATTTTGCGTGGCTGCTTTATCTGACCCGAAGAACTTTCTGCGTGATATCCGGAGAATTTTGATCCGGAACACCGGAATCCCGAAAAACTGTGTATTATACACTTCAATTTCAGCCGTTCGGAATGTCGTACCGGGCCCTGTTTCTTTTTCTACCGATTTTTTATCACGCGTCCGAGCTAATTTCAGGAGTTAACCTATTCGATTTCAGCCTCGGATAACGAGTACTAATACATTTTTCACGATTATCCGAGGTTCGACGAATGATGTTTTATGGCATACCAGCACCCCTAAATGTCTTCTGTTGCTACTCAAATTTTGCGTGGCCGCTTTATCTGACTCGAGGAACTTTCTGCGTGATTTCCGGAGAATTTTCATCCAGGACCTAAGAATCCCAAAAAACCGTGTATTATACACTTCAATTTCAGCCGTTCGGAAGGTCGTACCGGTCCCTGTTTCTTTTTCTCCCGGTTTTTTTATCACGCGTCCGAGCTCATTTCAGGAGTTAACCTATTCGATTTCAGTCTCGGATAACAAGTATTAATTCATTTTTCACGATTATCCGAGTTTCGACGAATGCAGGTTTATAGCATACCGGCATCCCCAAATGTCTTTCGTTGCTACTCAAATTTTGCGTGGCCTCATTATTTGACCCGAGGAACTTTCTGCGTGATTTCCGGAGAATTTTTATCCAGGACCCCGGAATCCCGAAAAACTGTGTATTATACACTTCAATTTTAACCGTACCGAACCCTAATTTTTTTCTCCCTGTTTTTTTATGACGCGTCCAAGCTCATTTCAGGAGTTAACCTATTCGATTTCAGCCTCGGATAACGAGTATTTATACATTTTTCACGATTATCCAAGGTTCGACGAATGCTGGTTTATGACATACCGGCACCCCCCAAATGTCTGCCGTTGCTACTCAAATTTTGCGTGGCCGCTTTATCTGAACCACGGAACTTTCTGCGTGATTTCAAGAGAATTTTGATCCGGGACCCTGGAATCCCTAAAAAGCGTGTATTATTACACTTTAATTTCAGCCGTTCGAAAGGTCGTACCGGACCCTGTTTCTTTTTCTCCCTGTTTTTTTTATCACGCGTCCGAACTCATTTCAGGAGTTAACCTATTCGATTCCAGCCTCGGAAAATGACTTTTAATACATTTTTCACGATAATCCGAGGTTCGACGAATGTTGGTTTATGGCAAACTGGCACCCCCAAATGTCTTCCATTGCTACTCAATTTATGCGTGGCCGATTTATCTGACCCGTGGAACTTTTTGCGTGATTTCGAGAGAATTTTAATCTGGGACCCCGGAATCCCGAAAAGCAGTGTATTATACACTTCACTTTCAGCCGTTCGGAAGGTGGTACAGGACCCTATTTCTTTTTCTCCCGGTTTTTTTATCACGCGTCTGAGCTCATTTCAGGAGTTAACCTATTCGATTTCAGCCTCGGATAACGAGTATTAATACATTTTCCACGATTATCCGAGGTTTGACGAATGCTGGTTTATGATATACCGGCACCCCAAATGTCTTCCGTTGCTACTCAAATTTTGCGTGGCCGCTTTATCTGACCCGAGGAAATTTCTGCGAGATTTCCGGAGAATTTTTATCCGGGATCCCGGAATCCCGAAAAACCTTGTATTATTACACTTCAATTTCAGCCGTTTGGAAGGTCGTACCAGGCCTTGTTTCCTTTTCTCTCGGATTTTTACCACACGACCGAGCTCATTTCAGGAGTTAACCTATTCGATTTCAGTCTCGGATAACGAGGATTAATACATTTTTCACGATTATCCGAGTTTCGACGTATACTGGTTTATAGCATACCGGCACCTCCAAATGTCTTTCGTTGGTACTCAAATTTTGCGTGGCCGCTTTATCTGACCAAAACAACTTTCTGCGTGATATCTGGAGAATTTTGATCCGGGACACCGGAACCCCGAGAAACCATGTATTATACACTTCAATTACAGCCGTTCGGAAGGTCGTACCGGACCCTGTTTCTTTTTCTCCCGGTTTTTATCACGCGTCCGTCTCATTTCAGGAGTTATCCTATTCGATTTCAGCCTCAGATAACGAGTACTAATACATTTTTCACGATTATCCGAGATTCAACAAATGCTGGTTTATGGCATACCAGCACCCCCAAATGTCTTCCGTTGCTACTTAAATTTTGCGTGGCCGCTTTATCATAACCGAAGAACTTTCTACGTGATATCCGGAGAATTTTGATTCGGAATCCCGAAAAACCGTGTATTATACACTTCAATTTCAGCCGTTCGGAAGGTTGTACCGGACCCTGTTTATTTTTTTCCCAGTTTTTTTATCACGCGTCCGAGCTAATTTCAGGAGTTAACCTATTCGATTTCAGCCTCGGATAACGAGTACTAATACATTTTTCACGATTATCTGAGGTTCAACGAATGCCGGGTTATGGCATACCGGCACCCCCAAATGTCTTCCGCTGATACTTAAATTTTGCGTGGCCGCTTTATCATACCCGAAGAACTTTCTACGTGATTTCCGGAGAATTTTGATCCGGAATGCCGAAAAACCGTGTATTATACACTTCAATTTCAGCCGTTCGGAAGGTTGTACCGGACCCTGTTTCTTTTTCTCCCGGTTTTTTATCACGCGTCCGAGCTCATTTCAGGAGTTAACCTATTCGATTTCAGTCTCGGATAACAAGTATTAATACATTTTTCACGATTATCCGAGCTTCGACGAATGCTGGTTTATAGCATACCGGCATCCCCAAATGTCTTTCGTTGCTACTCAAATTTTGCGTGGCCTCTTTATTTGACCCGAGGAACTTTCTGCGTGATTTCCGGAGAATTTTTATCCAGGACACCGGAATCCCGAAAAACTGTGTATTATACACTTCAATTTTAGCCGTTCGGAAGGTCGTACCGAACCCTAATTTTTTTTCCCTGTTTTTTTATGACGCGTCCAAGCTCATTTCAGGAGTTAACTTATTCGATTTCAGCCTCGGATAACGAATATTTATACATTTTTCACGATTATCCAAGGTTCGACGAATGCTGGTTTATGACATACCGGCACCCCCAAATGTCTGCCGTTGCTACTCGCTTGTAAGTGGGGACATATGGGCTTGAGAATCTTAACTGCCCTACATGCATCTAGTCACCTTGTTCTACTGCATAGGCCCTGTTTTTCCGGTTAAAAGGAATAAAACAACACTAAATTGAATTGAACTAAATTAAAGTAAAGGATTTGAGCTAAATTAAATGAAGCTATTAAATTTTAGTAAAGCTGCGTCGAATTGAATTGAGTTGAGTTTGAGGTGAACTGAATGAAACTAAATTAAATTGATATGAGCTAAGATTAAAGCAGAAATAACATGTTCCTAAGGTGTTGCTTGGTTGATATGGCAAAATTAATCTCCCATCAGTTTTAAAAATCCAGAAATTGGAGAAATTACGCGAATGGCTTAAAACTCGTTTGGTTGATATGCGGGATAGGTGATTAAACTCCTCCATTATGGAGAAGTTGACAACTCCTGGAAAAAAGAAAATCATTTTTTTTTATTAAAAAGATGGGGTAAACCCTGAGACCTATAGCGAGTAGGGTCCCAAACAAGCTTACAAAACAATATATAACACAAATAAAACAAATAAATCCTTAATAAGTGTCAGCATCAAAAATCAAGTCGATGAGTCCTCCTTTGCCCTATCCTTTTCTCCTTCCATGTTCTAAATGTTTACCAATTGTTTAACCATTCCTCTAAGGTATAAGGTATAAGGGAAAAAGAAAATCATAGGATTTGGGACAACCAAACAACTCTATTTTTGCCAATTCATGGGATTTTACAATTTACCCACATTTACAGTGGCAATCAAACAACACCTAAGAATATAGTACTTCACTTTGTCTCGGGGATTTCTTTCATTTTTCACCATTTAAATGTTTCATAAATACCTTTTTAATATAACGTACTTTTCATCATTTTGGATGTTTGATTTCACTTAGTTGTGTGTTAAATACAACTATTAGTACATAAATTGCTAATCACTTGCCTTTCTATATCATTATTACCTCAAAACAAAGTATTCTTATTTTTGTCTTTTAATTATATTTTAAAGCTATTTTACATAGCTTTCATATTTTAAAAGATTGTTGCACACGGTACAATGATTAATTTGTAATAATAAAATAAATGCTTAACTAAAAAAAAATTAGAGAGTCGTCTCCCACTATAAAATGGTTGTGTTGTATATCTATAAGGCATTTCATGTATTTAAGCATGGAGTAATTTATGTTCGCAATGGCAGAGCTGTTTTCTCTTTTGTTTGTTTTATTTTGTTATTATTAACTAGTGTAGATCCCGCGCAAATGCGCGGTAAATATAGGCCTTTTAATTTTTAGTGTATTAGTTATAGATTTTAGATTTATATCTTACAATTATTTTAATCAAAAGAATTGAATAATTCCATGAATTGTGTTTTTTATGAAAAAATTTTAATTTACATCAAATTATTTTAAAAAAATTCTTTTTTCGTCACGAAGTTAATAATAGAAGATACAATTTTTATGTATAGATTATTTTAAATGATAAATTAGTTAAATAAATGAAAGTTTAATTTGTTTCCATACATAAGTTTTAGCACTTTGGAGCGAAAACTTTAGAGAAGTTGTATTATCTTAGTATATAGGAGGATTTATATACTTTTTAAATTTGCACCTCATTAATATTTATTAGTTCACTCAATTGTATCTTGATATGAAACAAAAAATGAAATGGAAAACTAATAAAAAAATTTATTTAAGTTTTGATATGAAACAAAAAATGAAATGGAAAACTAATAAAAAAAATTATTTAAGTTGTGAATTTTTTTTCGTGAATGTTTTTTTGTCACGAAGCTAATAGTAAGCATGTGTCAAGTTATTCTCTACAATAATAATTATTGCAATTTTATTTTGTTTTAATGAAAAATCATAATTATGAATTTATTTAAAAAAATTAGAGGTTATTTATAAGAATATATTCATTGAAAAGATAATAATGTAATGAAAGAAAATTTTATTTATTACCTTATTTAGCTAGATGCTTTTTGGAGGGAAATTAAAAGAATTTTTATTCTCTTAGCAGTAGGGGGGATCACACATTTAAGGTTGTTGAGGTAATGGTAGAGTAGGCAATGGGCCGTGCTGGGCCGGCCCGTCGTGCCTTCCACCAAAATTGGCCCGGCCCAAGCACGGATAATGGGCTCCTCGGGCCGTGCCGTGCCAGGCCCACTGATCCAAACCTAATCCGCGGACCGCTCAAGGATATTGCGCTCCTCGGGCCGGGCCGTGCCATGCCAGGCCCACTGATCCTATTCGATTTCAGCCTCAGATAACGAGTACTAATACATTTTTCACGATTATCCGAGGTTCAACGAATGTCGGGTTATGGCATACCGGCACCCCAAATGTCTTCCGTTGCAACATAAATTTTGCGTAGCCGCTTTATCATACCCAAGGAACTTTCTGCGTGATTTCCGGAGAATTTTGATCCGGAATCCCGAAAAATCGTGTATTATACACTTCAATTTCAGCCGTTCGGAAGGTCGTACCGGACCCTGTTTATTTTTTTCCCAGTTTTTTTATCACGCGTCCGAGCTCATTTCAGGAGTTATCCTATTCGATTTCAACCTCGGGAAACGAGTATAAATACAATTTTCACGATTATCCGAGGTTCGACGAATGCTGGTTTATGGCATACCAGCACCCCCAAATGTCTTCCGTTGCTACTCAAATTTTGCGTGGCCGCTTTATCTGACTCGAGGAACTTTCTGCGTGATTTTCGGAGAATTTTGATCCAGGACCCCGGAATCCCTAAAAACCGTGTATTATACACTTCAATTTCAGCCGTTCGGAAGGTCGTACCAGACCCTGTTTTTTTTTCTCCAGGTTTTTTTTATCACGCGTCCGAGCTCATTTCAGGAGTTAACCTATTCGATTTCAGCCTCGGATAACGAGTATTAATACATTTTAAAAGATTATCCGAGTTTCGACGAATGTTGGTTTATGGCATACCGGCACACCCAAATGTCTTCTGTTGCTACTCAAATTATGCGTGGCCGCTTTATCTGACTCGAGGAATTTTTTGCGAGAATTTTGATCCGGGACCCCGGAATCCCGAAAAACCGTGTATTATTACACATCAATTTCAGTCGTTTGGAAGGTCGTACCGGGCCTTGTTTCCTTTTGTCCCGGTTTTTATCACGCGTCCGAGCTCATTTCAGGAATTAAGCTATTCGATTTCAGTCTCGGATAACGAGTATTAATACATTTTTCACGATTATCCGAGTTTCGACGAATGTTGGTTTATAGCATACCGACACCCCAAAATTTCTTTCGGTTCTACTCAAATTTTGCATGGCAGCTTTATCTGACGCGAGAAACTTTCTGCGTGATATCCGAAGAATTTTGTTCCGGGACACCGGAAGCCCGAAAAACCATGTATTGTACACTTCAATTACAGCCGTTCGGAAGTCGTACCGGACCCTGTTTCTTTTTCTCCCGGTTTTTTATCACGCGTCCGAACTCATTTCAGGAGTTATCCTATTCGATTTCTGTCTCGGATAGCTAGTATTAATACATTTTTCACGATTATCCGAGGTTCAACGAATGCTGGTTTATGGCATACCGGCACCCCCAATTGTCTTCCGTTTCTACTTAAATTTTATGTGGCCGCTTTATCATACCTGAGAAACTTTCTGCGTGCTTTGCGAAATTTTTTGATCCAGGACCCCGGAATCCCGAAAAACCGTGTATTATACACTTCAATTTCAGCCGTTCGGAAGGTCGTACCTGACCCTGTTTCTTTTTCTCCCGTTTTTTTATCGCGCGTCCGAGCTCATTTCAGGTTTTAACCTATTCGATTTCAGCCTCGGATAACGAGTATTAATACATTTTAAAAGATTATCCGAGGTTCGACGAATGCTGGTTTATGGCATACCGGCACACCCAAATGTCTTCTGTTGCTACTCAAATTATGTGTGGCTGCTTTATCTGACCCGGGGAAATTATTGCGAGATTTTCGGAGAATTTTGATCCGGGACCCCGGAATCCCGAAAACCGTGTATTATTACACTTCAATTTCAGCCGTTTGGAAGGTCGTACCGGGCCTTATTTCCTTTTCTCCTGGTTTTTTATCACGCGTCCGAGCTCATTTCTGGTGTTAACCTATTCGATTTTAGTCTCGGATAACGAGTATTAATAAAATTTTCACGATTATCCGAGTTTCGACGAATGCCGGTTTATAGCATACCGACAACCCCAAATGTCTTTCGTTGCTACTCAAATTTCCGAGGCCGCTTTATCTCACCCGAGGAACTTTCTTCGTGATATCCGGAGAATTTTGATCCGGGACACCGGAATCCCGAAAAACCGTGTATTATATATACACTTCAATTTCAGCCGTTCGGAATGTCGTACCGGACCCTGTTTATTTTTTTCCCAGTTTTTTTTATCAGGCGTCTGAGCTCATTTTAGGAGTTAACCTATTCGATTTCAGCCTCGGATAACGAGTATTAATATATTTTTCACGATGATCCGAGGTTTAACGAATTCTGTTTTATGGCATACCTGTACCCCAAATGTCTTCCTTTGCTACTTAAATTTTGCGTGGCCGATTTATCTTATCTGAAAAATTTTCTGCGTGATTTTCGTAGAATTTTGATCCGGAATCCCGAAAAACCGTCTATTATACACGTCAATTTCAGCCTTTCGGAAGGTCGTACCGGACCCTGTTTATTTTTTCCCAGTTTTTTTATCACGCGTCCGAGCTCATTTCAGTAGTTAACCTATTCGATTTCAGCCTCAGATAACGAGTATTAATACATTTTTCACGATTATCCGAGGTTCGACGAATGCTGTTTTACGGAATACCAGCACCCCCAAATGTCTTTCGTTGCTACTTAAATTTTGCGTGGCCGCTTTATCATACCTGAAAATCTTTCTGCGTGATTTCTGTAGAATTTTGATCCGGAATCCCGAAAAACCGTGTATTATACACTTAAATTTCAACCGTTCAAAAGGTCATACCGGACCCTGTTTATTTTTTTCCTAGTTTTTTATCACGCGTCTGAGCTTATTTCAAGAGTTAACCAATTCGATTTCAACCTCGGATAACGAGTATTAATACATTTTTCACGATAATACGAGGTTCGACGAATGCTGGTTTATGGCATGCCAGCACCCCCGAAAGTTTTCTGGTGCTACTGAAATTTTGCGTGGCCGCTTTATCTGACTCGAGGAACTTTCTGCGTGATTTGCGGAGAATTTAGATCCAGGACCCCGGAATCCCGAAAAACCGTGTATTATACACTTCAATTTCAGCCGTTCGGAAGGTCGTACAAGACCCTATTTCTTTTTCTCCCGGTTTTTATCACGCGTCCGAGCTCATTTCAGGAGTTAACCTATTCGATTTCAGCCTCGGATAACGAGTATTAATACATTTTAAAAAATTATCCGAGGTTCGACGAATCCTTGTTTATGGTATATATCGGCACCCCCAAATGTCTTCCGTTGCTACTCAATTTCTGCGTGGCAGCTTTATCTGACCCGAGGAACATTCTGCATGATTTCCGGAGAATATTGATCCTGGACCCCGGAATCCCGAAAAACCGTGTATTATTACAATTCAATTTCAGCCGTTTGGAAGGTCGTACCGGGCCTTGTTTCCTTTTCTCCCGGTTTTTATCACGCGTCCGATCTCATTTCAGAAATTAACCTATTGGATTTGAGTCTCGGATAACGAGTATTAATACATTTTTCACGATTATCCGAGTTTCGACGAATGCTGGTTTATAGCATACCGCCACCCCTAAATGTGTTTCGTTGCTACTCAAATTTTGCGTGGCCGCTTTATCTGACCCGAGGAACTTTTTGCGTGATATCCGGAGAATTTTGATCCGGGACACCGGAATCCCGAAAAACCATGTATTATACACTTCAATTACAGCCGTTCGGAATGTCGTACCGGACCCTGTTTTTTTTTTCTCCCGGTTTTTTATCACGCGTCCGAGCTCATTTCTGGAGTTATCCTATTCCATTTCAGCCTCGGATAACGAGTATTAATACATTTTTCACGATTATCCGAGGTTCAACGAATGCTGGTTTATGGCATACTGGCACTTACAAATGTCTTCCTTTGCTACTTAAATTTTGCGTGGTTTCTTTATCATACATGAGGAACTTTCTGCGTGATTTGTGGAGAATTTTGATCTAGGACCTCGGAATCCCGAAAAACCGTGTATTATACACTTCAATTTCAGTCGTTCGGAAGGTCGTACCAGACCCTATTTCTTTTTCTCCTGTTTTTTTTTATCACGCGTCCGAGCTCCTTTCTGGAGTTAACCTATTCGATTTCAGCCTCGGAAAACGAGTATTAATACATTTTAAAAGATTATTCGAGGTTCAACGAATGCTGGTTTATGGCATACCGGCACACCCAAATGTCTTATGTTGCTACTCAAATTATGCGTGGCTGCTTTATCTGACCCGGGGAAATTATTGCGAGATATTCGGAGAATTTTGATCTGGGACCCCGGAAACCCGAAAAATCGTGTATTATACACTTCAATTTCTGTCGTTCAGAAGGTCGTACCGGACCCTATTTCTTTTTCTCCCAATTTTTTTTATCACGCGTCCGAGCTCATTTCAAGAGTTAACCTATTCGATTTCAGCCTCGGATAATGAGTATTAATACATTATTCACGATTATCCGAGGTTCTACGAATCCTGGTTTATGGTATATCGGCACCCCCAAATGTCTTCCGTAGCTACTCAATTTTCGCGTGGCAGCATTATCTGACCCGAGGAACTTTCTGCATGATTTCCGGAGAATATTGATCCGGGACCCCGGAATCCCGAAAAACCGTGTATTATTACACTTCAATTTCAGCCCATCGGAAGGTCGTACCTGACCCTGTTTCTTTTTCTCTCGGTTTTTTATCACGCGTGCGAACTCATTTCAGGAGTTAACCTATTCTATTTCAGTCTCAGATAACGAGTATCAATACATTTTTCATGATTATCCGAGTTTCGAAAAATGCTGGTTTATGGCATACCGACACTCCCAAATGTCTTTCATTGCTACTCAAATTTTGCGTGGCCGCTTTATCTGACCCGAGGATCTTTCTGCGTGATTTCCAGAGAATTTTGATCCGGGACCCCGGAATCCCGAAAAACCGTGTATTATACACTTCAATTTCAGCCGTTCGGAAGGTCGTACATGACCCTGTTTCTTTTTCTCCCGGTTTTTTTATCATGCGTCCGAGTTCATTTCAGAAGTTAACATATTCGATTTCACCCTCGGATAACGAGTATTAATACATTTTTCACGATTATCCGAGGTTCGGCAAATGCTGGTTTATGGCATACCAGCACCCCCAAATGTCTTCTGTTGCTACTCAAATTTTGCGTGGCCGCTTTATCTGACCCGAGGATCTTTCTGTGTGATTTCCGGAGAATTTTGATCTGAGACCCCGGAATCCCGAAAATTGTGTATTATACACTTCAATTTCAGTCGTTCGGAAGGTAATACCGGACCCTGTTTCTTTTTCTCCCGGTTTTTTATCATGCGTCTGAGCTCATTTCAGAAGTTAACCTATTCGATTTCAGCCTCGGATAATGAGTACTAATACATTTTTCACGATTATCCGAGGTTCAACGAATGCTGGTTTATGGCATACCGGCACCCCCAAATATCTTCCGTTGCTACTTAAATTTTGCACGGCCGCTTTATCATAGCCGAGGAACTTTCTGCGTGATTTGCCGAGAATTTTGATCCAGGACCCCCGAATCCCGAAAAACCGTGTATTATACACTTCAATTTCAGCCGTTTGGAAGGTCGTACCGGACCCTGTTTCTTTTTCTCCCGGTTTTTTTATCACGCGTCAGAGCTCATTTCAGGAAGTAACCTATTCGATTTCAGCCTCAGATAACGAGTATTAATACATTTTTCACGATTATCCGAGGTTCTACGAATGCTAGTTTATTGCATATATACCAGCACCCCAAATGTCTTCCGTTGCTACTCATATTTTGTGAGGCCGCTTTATCTGACTCGAGGAACTTTATGCGTGATTTGCGGAGAATTTTGATCCAGGACCCCGGAATTTCGAAAAACCTTGTATTATACACTTCAATTTCAGCCGTTCAGAAGGTCGTACCGAACCCTGTTTCTTTTTCTCCCGATTTTTTTTATCACGCATCCAAGCTCATTTCAGGAGTTAACCTATTAGATGTCAGCCTCGGACATTGAGTATTAATACATTTTTCACGATTATCCGAGGTTTGACGAATCCTGGTTTATGGTATATCAGCACCCCCAAATGTCTTCCGTTGCTACTCAATTTTTGCGCGGCAGCTTTATCTGACCCGAGGAACTTTCTGCGTAATTTCCAAAAAATATTGATCCGGGACCCCGGAATCCCTAAAAACCGTGTATTATTACACTTCAATTTCAGCCGTTTGCAAGGTCGTACCTGACCCTGTTTCTTTTTCTCCCGGTTTTTTTATTACGCGTCCGAGCTCATTTCAGGATTTAACCTATTCGATTTGAGTCTCGGATAACGAGTATTAATACATTTTTCATGATTATACGAGTTTCGACGAATGCTGGTTTATGGCATACCGACACCCACCAAATGTCTTTCATTGCTACTCAAATTTTGTGTGGCCGCTTTATTTGACCCGATGAACTTTCTGTGTGATTTCTGTAGAATTTTGATCCGGGACCCCGAAATCCCGAAAAACCGTGTATTATACATTTCAATTTCAGTCGTTCAAAAGGTCGTACCGGACCCTGTTTCTTTTTCTCCCTATTTTTTATCACGCGTCCGAGCTCATTTCAGGAGTTAACCTATTCGATTTTAGCCTCGGATAACGAGTTTTATTACATTTTCCACGATTATCCGATGTTCGACGAATCCTGGTTTATGGTATATCGGCACCCCCAAATGTCTTCTGTTGCTACTCAAATTATGCGTGGCAGCTTTTTCTGATCCGGGGAAATTATTGCGAGATATTCGGAGAATTTTGATCCGGGACCCCGGAATCCCGAAAAATCGTGTATTAGACACTTCAATTTCTGTCGTTCAGAAGGTCGTACCGGACCCTGTTTCGTTTTCTCCCAATTTTTTTTATCACGTGTCCGAGCTCATTTCAGGAGTTAACCTATTCGATTTCAGCCTCGGATACTGAGTATTAATACATTATTCACGATTATCCGAGGTTCGACGAATCCTGGTTTATGGTATATCGGCACCTTCAAATGTCTTCCGTAGCTACTCAATATTCGCGTGGCAGCATTATCTGACCCGAGGAACTTTCTGCATGATTTCCAGAGAATATTGATCCGGGACACCGGAATCCCGAAAAACCGTGTATAATTACACTTCAATTTCAGCCGTTCGGAAGGTCGTACCTGACCCTGTTTTTTTTTCTCCCGGTTTTTTTTTATCACGCGTCCGAACTCATTTCAGGAGTTAACCTATTCGATTTCAGTCTCGGATAACGAGTATAAATATATTTTTCAAGAGTATCCGAGTTTCGAATAATGTTGGTTTATGGCATACCGACACCCCCAAATGTCTTTCATTGCTACTCAAATTTTGCGTTGCCTCTTTATCTGACCCGAGGATCTTTCTGCGTGATTTCTGGAGAATTTTGATCCAGGACCCTGGAATCCCGAAAAACCGTGTATTATATACACTTCAATTTCAGCCGTTCGGAAGGTACTACCGGACCCTGTTTCTTTTTCTCCCGGTCTTTTATCATGGGTCTGAGCTCATTACAGAAGTTAACATATTCGATTTCAATCTCGGATAACGAGTATTAATACATTTTTTACGATTATCCGAGGTTCGGCAAATGCTGGTTTATGGCATACCAGCACCCCCAAATGTCTTCAGTTGCTACACAAATTTTGCGTGGCCGCTTTATCAGACTCGAGGAACTTTCTGCGAGATTTGCAAAAGAATTTTCATCCAGGACCCCGGAATCCCGAAAAACCGTGTACTATACACTTCAATTTCAGCCGTTCGGAAGGTCGTACCGGACCCTGTTTCTTTTTCTCCCGGTTTTTTATCACGTGCCCGAGCTCATTTCAGGAGTTAAACTATTCGATTTCAGCCTCGGATAACGAGTATTAATACATTTTTCAAGATTATTCGAGGTTCTACGAATGCTAGTTTATTGCATACCAGCACCCCCAAATGTCTTCCGTTGTTACTCAAATTTTGTGTGGCTGCTTTATCTGACTCGGGGAACTTTATGCGTGATTTGCAGAGAATTTTGATCCAGGACCCCGGAATCCCGAAAAACCGTGTATTATACACTTCAATTTTTGCCATTCAGAAGGTCGTACCGGACCCTGTTTCTTTTTCTCTCTATTTTGTTTATCACGCAACCGAGCTCATTTCAGGAGTTAACCTATTTTTTTAAAAGATTATCCGAGTTTCGACGAATGCTGGTTTATGGCATACCGATGCCCCCAAATGTCTCCTGTTGTTACTCAAATTATGCGTGGCTGCTTTATCTGATCCACGGAAATTATTGCGAGATATTCGGAGAATTTTGATCCGGGACCCCGGAATCCCAAAAAACTTTGTATTATACACTTCACTTTCTGTCGTTCAGAAGGTCATACTGGACCCTATTTCTTGTTCGCCCAATTTTTTTTATCCCGCGTCCGAGCTCATTTCAGGAGTTAACCTATTCGATTTCAGCCTCGGATAATGAGTATTAATACACTATTCACGATTATCCGAGATTCGACGAATCCTGGTTTATGGTATATCGGATCCCCCAAATTTCTTCCGTAGCTACTCAATTTTCGCGTGGCAGCATTATCTGACCCGTGGAACTTTCTGCATGATTTCCGGAGAATATTGATCCTGGACCCCGGAATCCCAAAAAACCGTGTATTATTACACTTCAATTTCAACCGTTCGGAAAGTCGTACCTGACCCTGTTTTTTTTTCTCCCAGTTTTTTTATCACGCGTCCGAACTCATTTCAGGAGTTAACCTATTCGATTTCAGTCTCGGATAACGAGTATTAATACATTTTCCATGATTATCCGAGTTTCGAAGAATGCTGGTTTATGGTATACCGACACCCCCCAAATGTTTTTCATTGCTACTAAAATTTTGCGTGGCCGCTTTATCTGACTCGAGGATCTTTCTGCGTGATTTCCGGAGAATTTTGATCTGGGACCCCGGAATCCCGAAAAACTGTGTATTAAACTTCAAATTCAGCCGTTCGGAAGGTCGTACCGGACCCTGTTTCTTTTTCTCTCGGTTTTCTTTATCACGCGTCCGAACTCATTTCAGGAGTTAACCTATTCGATTTCAGTTTCGGATAACGAGTATTAATACATTTTTCATGATTATCAGAGTTTCGAAGAATGCTGGTTTATGGCAAACCGACACCCCCAAATGTCTTTCATTGCTACGCAAATTTTGCGTGGCCGCTTAATCTGACCCGAGGATCTTTCTGCGTGATTTCCGGAGAATTTTGATCCGGGACCCCGGAATCCCGAAAAACCGTGTATTATACACTTCAATTTCTGTCGTTCGGAAGGTAATACCGGACCCTGTTTCTTTTTCTCCCGGTTTTTTATCATGCGCCCGAGCTCATTTCAGAAGTTAACATATTCGATTTCAGCCTCGGATAACGAGTATTAATACATTTTTCACGATTATCCGAGGTTCGGCAAATGCTGGTTTATGGCATACCAGCACCCCCAAATGTCTTCCGTTGCTACTCAAATTTTGTGTGGCCGCTTTATCTGACTCGAGGAACTTTCTGCGAGATTTGCGGAGAATTTTGATCCAGGACCCCGGAATCCCGAAAAACCGTGTATTATACACTTCAATATCAGCCGTTCGGAAGGTCGTACCGGACCCTGTTTCTTTTTCTCCCGGTTTTTTTATCACGTGTCAGAGCTCATTTCAGGAGTTATCATATGCGATTTCAGCCTTAGATAACGATTACTAATACATTTTTCACGATTATCCGAGGTTCAACGAATGCTGGTTTATGGCATACCGGCACCCCCAAATGTCTTCCGTTGCTACTTAAATTTTGCGTGGCCGCTTTATCATACCTGAGGAACTTTCTGCGTGATTTTCGGAGAATTTTGATCCAGGACCCCGGAATCCCGAAAAACCGTGTATTATACACTTCAATATCAGCCGTTCGGAAGGTCGTACCGGACCCTGTTTCTTTTTCTCCCGGTTTTTTTATCACGTGTCAGAGCTCATTTCAGGAGTTAACCTATTCGATTTCAGCCTCGGATAACGAGAATTAATACAGCTTCCACGATTATTCGAGGTTCTACGAATGCTAGTTTATCGCATACCAGCACCCCCAAATGTCTTCCGTTGCTACTCAAATTTTGTGTGGCCGCTTTATCTGACTCGAGGAACTTTATGCGTGATTTGCGGAGAATTTTGATCCAGGACCCCGGAATTTCGAAAAACCATGTATTATAACACTTCAATTTCAGCCGTTCAGAAGGTCGTACCGGACCCTGTTTCTTTTTCTCCCTTTTTTTTTTATCACACATCCGAGCTCATTTCAGGAGTTAATCTAATTTTTTTAAAAGATTGTCCGAGTTTCGACGAATGCTTGTTTATGGCATACCGACACCCCCAAATGTCTTTTGTTGCTACTCAAATTATGCGTGGCTGCTTTATCTGATCCGGGGAAATTATTGCGAGATATTCGGTACGACCTTCAGCCGTTCAGAAGGTCGTACCGGACCCTGTTTCTTTTTCTCCCAAATTCTTTTATCACGCGTCCGAGCTCATTTCAGGAGTTAACCTATTCGATTTCAGCCTCGGATAATGAGTATTAATACATTATTCACGATTATCCGAGGTTCGACGAATCCTGGTTTATGGTATATCGGCACCACCAAATGTCTTCCGTAGCTACTCAATTTTCGTGTGGCAGCATTATCTGCCCCAAGGAACTTTCTGCATGATTTCCGAAGAATATTGATCCGGGACCCCGGAATCCCTAAAAACCGTGTATTATTACACTTCAATTTCAGCCGTTCGGAAGGTCGTACCTGACCCTGTTTCTTTTTCTCCCGACTTTTTTTATCACACGTCCTAACTTATTTCAGGAGTTAACCTATTCGATTTCAGTCTCGGATAACGAGTATTAATACATTTTTCATGATTATCCGAGTTTCGATGAATGCTAGTTTATGGCATACCGACACCCCCAAATGTCTTTCATTGCTACTCAAATTTTGCGTGTCCGCTTTATCTGACCCGAGGATCTTTCTGCGTGATTTCCGTAGAATTTTGATCCGGGACCCCGGAATCCCGAAAAATTGTGTATTACACATCAAATTCAGCCGTTCGGAAGGTCGTACCGGACCCTGTTTCTTTTTCTCTCGGTTTTTTTATCACGCGTCCGAACTCATTTCAGGAGTTAACCTATTCTATTTCAGCCTCGGATAACGAGTATTAACACATTTTTCACGATTATCCGAGGTTCGATGAATGCTGGTTTATGGTATACCGGCACCCCCAAATGTCTTCTGTTGCTACTTAATTTTTGTGTATAATACACTATTTTTCGGGATTCCGGGGTCCCGGATCAAAATTCTCATGAAATCACGCAGTAAGATCCCCGGGTCAGATAAAGCGGCCACGCAAAAATTAAGTAGCAACGGGATATTTAGGGGTGTCGGTGTGCCATAAACCAGCATTCGTCGAACCTCGGATAATAGTGAAAAATGTATTAATACTCGTTATCCGTGGCTACAATCGAATAGGTTAACTCCTGAAATAAGCTCGGACGCGTGATAAAAAAATAGGGAGAAAAAAAAACATGGTCCGGTACGACCTTCCGAACGGTTGAAATTGAAGTGTATAATACACGGTTTTTCGGGATTTCGGGGCCCCGGATCAAAATTCTCCAAAAATCACGCAGAACGTTCCTCGGGTCGGATAAATCGGCCACACAAAGTTTGAGTAGAAACAGAAGACATTTGGGGGCGCTGCTATGACATAAACCAGCATTCGTCGAACCTCGGATAATCGTGAAAAATTTATTAGTACTCGTTATCCGGGGCTGAAATCGAATAGGTTAACTACTGAAATGAGCTCGGACGCGTGATAAGAAAACAAAGAGAAAAAGAAACAGGGTCCGGTACGACCTTCCGAACGGCTGAAATTGAAGTGATACACGTTTTTTCGGGATTCCGGGCTCACGGATCAAAATTCTTCGGATATCACGAAGAAAGTTCCACGGGTCAGATAAAGCGGTCACCCAAAATTTAAGTAGCAACGGAAGATATTTGGGGGTGTTGCTATGTCATAAACCATCATTCGTCGAACCTCGGATAATCGTGAAAAATGTATTAATACTCGTTATCCGAGGCTGAAATCGAATTGATTAACTTCTGAAATAAGCTCGGACGCGTGATAAAAAAAATGGGAGAAAAAGAAACAGGGTCCGGTACGACCTTCCGAACGGCTGAAATTAAAGTGTATAATACACGGTTTTTCGGGGATTCTGGGTCCCGATCAAAATTCTCATGAAATCACGCAGAAAGTTTCTCGGGTCAGATGAAGCGGCCACGCAAAGTTTGAGTAGCAACGGAAGACATTTGGGGGTGTCGGTATGCCATAAACCAGCAATCGTCGAACCTCGGATAATCGTGAAAAATGTATAAATACTCGTTATCCGAGGCTGAAATCGAATAGGTTAACTTCTAAAATGAGCTCGGACGCGTGATAAAAAAAAGTCGGGAGAAAAAGAAACATGTTCCGGTATGACCTTCCGAACGACTGAAATTGAAGTGTATACACGGTTTTTCGGGATTCCGGTGTCTCGGTTCAAAATTTTCATGAAATTACGCAGAAAGTTCCCTGGGTCAGATAAAGCGGCCATGCAAAATTTGAGTAGCAACGGAAGATATTTAGGAGTGCCGGTATGCCATAAACCAGCAATCGTCGAACCTCGGATAATTGGGAAAAATGTATTAATAATCGTTATCGAGGCTGAAATCGAATAGGTTAACTCCTGAAATGAGCTCTGACGCGTGATAAAAAAACCCGGGAGAAAAAGAAACATGTTCCGGTACGACCTTACGAACGGCTGAAATTAAAGTGTATAATAAACGGTTTTTCGGGATTCCGGGGTCCCGAATCAAAATTCTCCGGAAATGACGTAGAAAGTTCCTCGGGTCGGATAAAGCGGCCACGCAAAATTTGATTAGCAACGAAAGACATTTGGGGGTGCCGGTATGCCATAAGTCATAGGTTTAACAATGTTATCACGGAATTTTGCTTAAGGGTATTTTGGGTAAGAAAAGAGTAAATACATGGGTACCATATGTAGAAACTAATTAAAATGAGGGGTACCATGTGTAATTTGCCAAAGTTCGAGGGTATCATGAGAAATTTCCGTTATATTTATGGATGTCTCATTCATTTGTTGACCCTTTTATATTGAAAATATTTTTAAAAGAAATTTGATCTATAATTTATTATCCAACGGCTGCTCTTCGTACTATTCTGCGCGAGGACATTCTTAGGAAGCTAGTCCCCGTGTAATATCTAATTAGTTTATCAGGGGTTGCCCCTTATTTGCACCAAAAAAAAAACAAAAATAAATAGTCTCATTTTCCTCTCCTTAGAGATAAATCAAGTCAAAGTAATAATGCCCTCTATCCAAACACGTAGTATGTCGCATTAAGACGATGGATTGCCTAGTGTTATGCCTCGGTAGTCTATATACTTGTATATCGGATCAATGTTTGGAATTCAATATGATTGATGCATGTAGTCGAGGACTGACGCATCCAGAGATGGGGATATCTCTAGTTCTCTAGTATAGTCCGCATCTCTTTTTCTTGGGATGACCAAATAAGATAAGTTCATTAAGTTTTTTTTTTTTTTTTTTTTTTTTTTTTTTTTTTTAGGTAAGAAAACTAGGTTGATCCTCTAGAGTAGGACCAACCTATCTCATCCTTTCGAATGAGGGAGGTAAGTTGAAGCCACCGGCTATCAAACCACCTCGAAAGAGTTGGACATGAATGTCCAACCGAAGCCATGAAGTCAGCAACCTTGTTGGCTTCACGAAAGCAATGTTTAATTATCACTTCATCGAAAAAATGAAGGTCTAATTTCACATCCTTGATAATACTAGAAATTTCCCACGGAATTTGCCAAGTACCTCGAATCGAGTTAATAACACATAAGTTGTCACCCTCCACAATTAACTTCGAGATTCCTAAGTATTTAGCTGCTAAAATACCTTCTTTTAAAGCAAGTGCTTCCGCAACAAGGATACTATTGGATCCGCACTTTTTTGCTCCCAACAAAACAACTTTACCATTGTGATCTCTTATAGAATATCCTAAAAAGCGGCTTTATTACCTTCTATTCTCGATCCGTCAAAATTTAGCTTTAGGAAACCGTTTGTAGGTTTTTCCCACCAAATCTCTTCCTTACTAGAATTGTTTCTAGCTGACTCTTCTACCTCAGGATTGTTGAGATCCTTAAATCTAGTCACATTCCATGTCTTTGTGCTATTATTACATAAAGTAATAAGATTGCTGATACTTAAATTAACATTATTAAAGATAATATCATTTTTATGGAACCATGCATTCCACCAAATAAAAATAATCTTTATAAAGTCATCTTTTGGAATTAAATCCTCGAGATAATTAAGTTTCGTCAGAAAACTTTGACTTGTAATAATACCATAATTTGACAAAAACTCGTTGAAACTAATAATATTCAGGTCTTGGATGACAGACCCAATCAAGGGACATTCGTAAAAGAAATGATCTTTGTTTTCAATAGGGTTGTTGCACAAAACACAATGAGGTGGGACATCAATATGACTCTTGAGAAGTCTACTTTTCGTTGGAAGGCCGTCAACACAGGCTTTCCAAAGAAAAAATTTCAATTTAGGAGGAATATTCAATTTCCAAATCCACTGAAATTCACATTTGTCAAGAGTTTGATCGAACAAACCTTGCGCTAATAAAGTTGCTGTTTTGGTAGAGAACTTTCCATCTACGGACAACCCCCAAATGAGGGTATCTGGAATATCATTATGTGGCTTTGGAATATTAGTAATCGATTAACAATATCGTTATTCACTAAAATGGATAATTTACAAACATCCCATTGTTTGTCCGAGGTTATGAAATCTTTAACCAAAAGATTAAGATCACGGTTACTTTCATCATCAACCATCTTTGCTTGTAAGTGGGTGTGAAAAAACCCAATTATCAGACCAAAACTTAATGTTGTTACCATTACCTACCGCCATCTCGGTCCTTTTCTAAATAGAGTCCGAAGACTCATTAGTTTACGCCATTGCCAAGAAGAGGTTGAATTAGGCTTATGATCAAAGAGTGAACAATTTTTCAAGTATTTTTTAGATACCACTTTGACCCATATACTTTCTTTATCCATAAGAATTTTCCATAAAAGTTTCATTTGAAGAGCTTTATTAGTCGCTTGGAAGATTTAATTCCTAAACCACCAACCGACTTTGGTAAACAAACTTTATGCCAACCAACCAAATTAGGAGCATTTGGGAAGGATTCTTATTCCAAAGAAAGTCTCTATTAATTTTATCTAATCTATTATGGATCGATGAAGGGAGGAGGAAGCTTTGCATCTGAAAAGTTCCCTTCGCGGCTAAATTAGCATTAACAAGAACTAGTCTACCTGCTTGAGATAGAGAATTCGCTTTCCATTTCGATAATTGAGTGCAAGAGGATTGAATAATGTTCTCGAAAGTATTTTTAGTCACTCTGCTATCAATTATAGGACATCCTAAATACTTACCCAAATGGGCTTCCTCGTTCATATGAAGAATGCCTCTAAAGGATTCACGAAGAGAACGCTCAATATTTCTGGTGCATTGAAAAGTGGATTTGTCAAAATTAACAAATTGTCCCGAAATCGTGCAAAATTTATCTAAAATAGACTTAATAGTTCTACAACTCTGGTTAGAGGCTTTAGCGAAAATGATAGTGTCATCCGCAAAAGTGAGAAAGGGAATTTTCTCCACCCCGGATCCAATTCTAATACTAATATCACTAGACATGGAATGTGACTAGATTTAAGGATCTCAACAATCCTGAGGTAGAAGAGTCAGCTAGAAACAATTCTAGTAAGGAAGAGATTTGGTGGGAAAAACCTACAAACGGTTTCCTAAAGCTAAATTTTGACGGATCGAGAATAGAAGGTAATAAAGCTGCTTTAGGATATTCTATAAGAGATCACAATGGTAAAGTTGTTTTGTTGGGAGCAAAAAAGTGCGGATCCAATAGTATCCTTGTTGCGGAAGCACTTGCTTTAAAAGAAGGTATTTTAGCAGCTAAATACTTAGGAATCTCGAAGTTAATTGTGGAGGGTGACAACTTACTTATGTGTTATTAACTCGATTCGAGGTACTTGGCAAATTCCGTGGGAAATTTCTAGTATTATCAAGGATGTGAAATTAGACCTTCATTTTTTCGATGAAGTGATAATTAAACATTGCTTTCGTGAAGCCAACAAGGTTGCTGACTTCATGGCTTCGGTTGGACATTCATGTCCAACTCTTTCGAGGTGGTTTGATAGCCGGTGGCTTCAACTTACCTCCCTCATTCGAAAGGATGAGATAGGTTGGTCCTACTCTAGAGGATCAACCTAGTTTTCTTACCTAATCAAAAAAAAAAAAAAAAAAAAAAAAAAAAAAAAAAAAAACGATTTAACCTCTGATCATCCATCAATTTGACCAATTTTGATACTGCACCAAGTACCACGTGCAACCAATATGTACCCATAGTAAAAAGTAAACTTTGAAATCATGAATTTCACTGAAATTACGAGTTAACGACTTGTAATTATTGTAAGTTATTGGTTTTTTTTGTCAAATACCATCTTTAAAAAAAAAAAATCTAAACACTACCTTTTAAAAAAAAAAGTTTGTCAAACTCAATTTTTAATATAATGTTTTTGGTCAAACACGACATTTTAGCCCGATTCCGTCAACCTTAAAGCATTTTCTGACCACTCGCAATAGGGTGACTTTGGCCCTGTTCTTTTGGACTTCAAGTCACTTAATTTAAGTTCACTTCAGATCCTATAAGTTCAGTTCAGATCCTATAAGTTCAGTTCAGATCCAATAAGTTCGATTGATTCGAGATCTTATAAGTTCGATTCGAGATCCTATAAGTTCGATTCGATTCGATTCGAGATCCTATACCTCACTTAATTTAAGTTAACTTCGAGATCCTATAAGTTAAGTTAAGTTCGATTCGAGATCCTATAAGTTGATTCGATTCGAGATCCTATAAGTTCGATTCGATTCGAGATCCAATAAGTTGATTCGAGATCCTATAAGTTGATTCGATTTAGTTCAAATCCTATAAGTTCAGTTCAGTTCAGATCAGATAAGTTTCAGTCCAAAAGAACAGGGCCTTTCAGTCGATATTTGAGATAGCAAACGAGGTCAGTTTGAGGTGTTCTAGATAGGACTCGTTGTAAAGGTGGGAGTACAGGCTTTGCAGGGTTGTCAGCATGATGGTCAAATGCGGTCTTATGTGGGGTCAATTTGTGTGTAAAATAAGGCTGGTCAGGAGAGGGTTGTGGTAAGTCTGGGTTTACAACGGGTGGTTAGGAGGTTTTTTGGGGTTCTTTTAATAGGGTTACGGTAATTTGTTTGGTCTGAAATTTGGTATGTAGGTAGAAGGGAGTGTAAGGTAGGTCGTAGTTGTGTTGTTTGTTGTGGTTGTTGGTTGCAAGTGGTGGTTTGAAGGGAGTCAACATAGGTTGTCATGTGCGAAACACTTAAGTGACCGGAAATGCTTTAAGTTGACGGAATTCGGCCAGAATGTCGTGTTTGGCAAAAAAATTATATTAAACGTTGTATTTGACAAACTTTTTTTCTTAAAGGTGGTGTTTAGAATTTTTGTTCTTTTAAAGGTTATGTTTAACAAAAGCCCTAAGTTATTACTTGATTGATCAAAAAATCGGGCAACACAAAAATAAATAAATAAATAAATAGGAGTTTTCAATCACCGGCGCTAGTGGCCTAGTGGGTAATCCAAAAATCCCATTATATCATTGTAAATTTCTAAAATAGAATGCATACATCCCCCTTAAACTAAAAGAATAAGAGATCTCTAAAGTTGCCCCGCCTAAATGAATTAGACTATAAATGGGCTTCATAACATCATTTCTACAACTGGGCCATCCTGATTAATTTCGACTTAAGCTATAAATGGGCTTCATAATATCATATCTACAACTGGACCATACTAATTAATTTCATACAATAAATAATTCTATGCCATTAAAAAAAGGGAATAATATTCTTTTAACTTGCATAGACATATTAACGGGATATTCTTATTTTGTTACATACATGAAATTGCACTAATTATATGTACAATGTGATATAAATATTTTACTATTATTATTTTTAAAACTAAACATTATGACCAAGAACATTTTTTTAGGAAACATTTTCTAATTAATTCTATTATTCTATCTTTTGATACAAACGTACTACGGGTTGAGAGTATCATAAATTGTTATTACTTCTAAAAAAGAAAAACCTACTTATGATATTTTTTTTTTACACTTTAACTTAATATCCATCTTTACTCAATACTATATGAAAACTTAAATTTTGGTTACTTTTTTTTTAATTGTTTATATAACGCCTTTAGTGGATATAGTGATATAATTAGAAATAATGTTTCTTAAAACAAAGTTAATAAAATAATTTCGGTAAAACCGACAATCTTATACGAAGTAAAAGTGTTGAACAATATCTTTTCTAGCTCTTAATACAAAATTACTAATAGTAAATTTTATAATTAAATTTCAAATGAAGTTAAATAGCAATAGTATAATTATTAAATTCTCTAATATTCTTATCGAAAAACCGCGCATTTGCGCAGGATCAATACTAGTTTAACCTATAAAAGGGCAACGGAATAACTATATTTTGTAATCCATGAGATTTTTGGATTCCCATTTTTATAAGGGATAGCCAAACAACACTTAAAACAATTTGCATTTTTGCATCTTTTATCCTACTTTTGTATATTTTTATTATTTATTGTCCCAATATTTTCCGTTGACACAAATTAAAAACATAGTACAAGCACCAGAACTATAGTAGTATCCACGGTATTTATATATTTAAAGGATGGAACATGAGATGAGATTATTTCTAATCTGCTAAGTAATCCTCTTATTTATAACACAAATTCTCATTGAAGACATGACATATCCGTCACTCTGAAGTGACGGATACCATTTTACCTAACAAAGTACCCACTTTTTCTCTCTCTGCAACACTATTCATGTGGTCTCCTTTCTCCACTAACCCATTATGTTACCATTTTAACTCACAAAATATCCGCCACAAATGGTGACCCGTCACAAGGGAGACCAATTGTATTTATAATAGCTATCATTTCCAAAAAAAAATCAAAATACTCAAATTGAATTTATGCGAGTTTCATTTTCAATCAATTTTAAAATTAAAAATAGTTTACGGACAAATAGATCAAATAGTTGGTTTCAATTTTAAAATTAAAAATAGTTTACGGACAAATAGAATAAATAGTTGGTTGTTGGTAATAGAATTTATGATGTCAAAGAGAGTATGTATTTACTCTGCTATCCTGCATATTTCAACAAGATGAGTGACAAATCTTATTTAGTTAGATGTAACAATCATAATTTTAAAAAAAAAATATCTAAAATGCAGAATGGATTTATAATTTTCAGCTTTATTAATAGCATTATACTCCATAAATTTTAATTTTGTTAAATATTTTGAAGTTGGCAGAGGGAGGCGAAAATGCAGAGGATTCAAATTTATTTTGTTTAAAGGGTTTTTTGTCAAACACAACCTTTAAAAAAAAAATTCTTCCAAACACCACCTTTAAAAAAAAGTTTGTAAAACACAACCTTTAATAAAATTTTTGTTGTTAAACACGACTTTTTGCCCGAAGGACTTAACATTTTGCAATGGGGTAACTTTCAATCGATGTTTGAGATAGCAAACGATGTCCGTTTGAGGCGTTTTTGGACTCGTTGGAAAGGTGGAAATACAAGCTTTCCAGGGGTTATAAACATGATGGTCAAAGGTGGCCTTATTTGGGGTCTATTGATGTGTAAAGTAAGGCTGGTCGGAGAGATTAGCGGGTGGTCGGGGATTTTTAGTGAGTCTTTTAAAGAGGTTATGATGCTTTGTTTGCTCTGAAATTTGGTATATAGGTAGCGGGGAGTGTAAGGTAGGTCGTAGTTGTGTTGTTTTTTGTGGTTATTTGTTGTAAGTGGTGGTTTGAGGTGAGTGAATTGACCCACACAAAAAAAATCCTACTTTGACATTCTTTTAAATGTTTTTTTACCTTCAAATTAACTCCCCTCGAACCATCACTTGTAACCAACAACCACCACAAACAACACAACTAAGACCTACCTTGCACTCCGCACTACCTACATACCAAATTTCAGACCAAACAAAGCATCATAACCTCTTTAAAAGACCCACTAAAAATCCCCGACCACTCGTTAATCTCTCCGACCAGCCTTACTTTACACAACAATAGACCCCACATAAGGCCACCTTTGACCATCGTGTTGATAACCCATGGAAAGCTTGTATTTCCACCTTTCCAAAGAGTCCAAGAATACCTCAAACCGACATCGTTTGCTATCCCAAACATCGATTGAAAGTTACCCTATTGCAAAATGTCAAAGTCCTTCAGCCAAAAAGTCGTGTTTGACAACAAAAAATTTATTAAAGGTTGTGTTTTACAAACTTTTTTTTTAAAGGTGGTGTTTGGAAAAAAAAAAAATTTAAAGGTTGTGTTTGACAAAAAAACCCTTGTTTAAATAGTAGCCATTTCCAACATTATGAATGGATTTAAATTACATAAGTTAATAACTTTCAATTGTACTATAACTGATTATATAGTTCATGAACTGAATTTCTATTTGTTATGTAAGAAATATGTTTTAAATTACATATACTCTTGAGTATTTCTGATGTATGAATTTCAATCAATTTTCATCAAGGACAAATGCTTTAAAGTAGAGATATAGGATACGCCAAAAGTGCAAGGTACAAACTACTAGTAATATAATCATGCAACAAAATAGGCAATAATTGTGACAAATTGTACAGAATTGATGTGAACTGACTTAGTAGAAATGATAATAAGGTTGTCTATCAAATGCTATGAACTTGTTAAGTTGTCTATATCTTGTCCAAGAACACACAGGTTATCTAATAATAGTGATAAGATAACATCAATTTTCAAGATGGAGTTTATAAACGGTATTCAAAATTATTAGACCCGGTAAACAGGTCATTTTGTTCGGTTTTGGATCAGGTTAAATCAGTTTGATTTAAATAGGTTGACTTCAGTTTTGGTTTCAGTTTGATTTCAATCGAGTTCATTCCAGCTAGCCACTTTGATTGGTTTGTAGTATTTCGAGTTGGATATGTTTTGGATAAGAGTACTAGTTGTCCACTAATAAAATATCTCATTAAACCTAATTCATCTAGTCTTGAATAAAAGTGCAATTCTTATATCCTAGACCCATGCGTAGGATACTCCATACTCCCTCCAACTTCCCACTTAATTCTCAACTTCCTATAGTATTTTTTTTTATCAACTTCCTATTTTTTAATTTTTTTTTTTAAAAAAAAACATAAACATTAACTCCACTTTTAGGAAGCAGTTACCATTGTCATATTCACTTTAAATGTTTTGTAATATTATGTTCACGATCACGATATAACACTATCATATTCACTTTAAGTTTAGTGAATATAGCAATATTGTTTAATGAATACTCTGTGTTATATAGGCGATATTCACAAATATGACACTATTGTTTTTCGCCTGAAATAAAACAGATAAAATGTTGCCAATTTTTAAGAGAATGTAATCATCTAATGACAATTGTTAGATGTGTCACTTTTTACCCTGAAAATAATGTGAAAAATAATTTTTTTTTTGGTACGAAAGAGGGGCAAAGCCCCGAAGAAAAAACTAATTAGTAGCTATTACACGAGGAGTGGTAACTCCAAATATGTCCTCTCTAAGGATTGGACGTAGCTCGTTAAAGGGGATATCTAAATGCGTAATTAAAGTACTCGAATTAACTCCTTTGTTGGCCAGAAAATCAGCTGCTTTGTTCGCTCATGTTATCAGAAACATAATTGCTCATTCATGAATTTTTTTCATTATTTTTCTTTTGTATGGCCATTGCCTAGAAACAGGAAAAAAACCTCTTTAATTCTCTCCCTCATAAAATTAATCAAATCCACAAAATTATTCAAATCCATCAAATTACACAATTATGAATGCTAATTCTCGTATCGATCAAGTAATAATTCTAATTCTTAATTTTATTAATTATATTATATCGTATTAAAGAATTAATTACACTAATTAAATTAGGGCTTGTTTTAAACCGTCGCCGATGTTGAAGTGAGGGACAGCGGCCGATGTTGCACTGATGCACGTGTGTGACCGACGATAGTGGTGCCGGTGTTGCTTCCTGCTGGTGGTGGCATGGTAGGGGTGTGTCTTCAACTCAGTATACGAAGACCCAACGCACGTCACTTCTACTTGTTTGATTTTTTCATTTTACTTTTTTTTTTTTGTTAAATGTGTTGTATTTTTTTTTCTTATTTTAGTAATTTCAACTACTTTTTTTTATTATTATTTTTATTTTAGGACTCAGCGGCGGATTAGGTAGTCTGAGGAGGTCGTCAAGATCGGCCGGTGGTGTAAGGGAGGCGGCGGTGGGAGTGGTGGGTAGTGGTTGGCGGGTGGTGGTAGTTAGAGTGAAAAAAGAGTAAATGAAGAAGAGAGAGGGGTTGAAGGCAGGGTATTAAAAATAAAAATAAAAAGGTTAGAGTGAGAAAAGAGTAAATGATCCCCTCTTTCTTTCCTTAATCTTTATATTAAGAATAAAGATAAATAAATGAGTGAGACGGAAGAAATATTAAACTAGTCATAAAATCCTTCCAAATAAGATTTTAACCAAAACTTGATAAATACAAACAAAGATTATAATAACTTTGACTTTTATTCCATCATAGATTCATAGTAATAAGAGGACAACGACATGACACAAGTAGAAAAACACACAACCAAGTCAAAGTACAATAGAGCATAAAAGAAAAGAACATTACACATTATTACACAAATACTTATCAAAGACAGATATATCCATCTTAAACACGGACATGTAGATTCATATATAGATTATTAAGCACCATTTCTCGATCGCATTGAGCATTTAGCAAGACATTCTGAAAAGACCGGTGGGCGTGCAAAGTTTACCAGATATTAATGGTGCGACATACACAGTGCAAGTACAATATTTTCCGCAACAATCTGAGGTTTTTGTGCAACTTTCGTAAGCTTTCCTACAGGTTAGGGTTTCGCCGACGAAGTCACCATCATCAAGCATTATGCTTAAGAGGGGATTAAATTGGCGAGTAGCGATAACAGGTTCCAGTGTGGTGGCTAACACCACAATGACCAACATCGCCACCACATTAACCACCTTCTTATTTTTGTTCATTGCCATATCAACCACCTTCTTTGTTATTTTAGGGTTTTGCTAGAAATTTGGATTTTTTTTTATTAGTTTTTTGTTTGTGTTGTGGTATGCCAAGTTTGAGAGTTGAGACCCCTTTTATAGGCATTAGTCATGGCCAGTCCCCATTAAAGTATTCCTTTAAACTATTACTTGCTCTGTTTCATTTGTTTCTTTACGTTTGTTTTTTTGGGTACTATTCATTAGTAAGAAAAATCTCCAATATAATTTCTAATATACTCCCTCCTATCCACTCTTTTCTTCCCTATTTGCTAAAACGGATTATTCAGGTTTTCTTCCCCTTTCCTTTTTGAGAAAGTTTTTATTAATATTATACTCTTACCTCTTTCCACTCATCAAACCCCACTATATACTTTATTAATATTTAATTCTAATTATTCCTACCTCCCTCCAATAACCAAACCACACCCATCTCCTTTATTTTTTTTTTTTTTTTTTTGAGAAGAAAACCCGAAGGCTTACTTTAATAACGATAAATCAATCAACATTAAACTAAAGTGCTGTTTGGCCTAGCTTTAGAAGTGCTTTTCTAAATGAAAAAGTAGAAATTAGGCCAAACACTATTTTTTAGAGAGTTTAAAACTACTTTTAAAAAGTCATAAACTAGCATTTAAGCCACTAGAAGTAGAAGTAGCAAATTGGCGCTTCTACTTCTACTTCTAATTTTCTTTGTATACATAAGATTCTATCCATTCAAAAATAATATTTGAGTGACTATTCATAATATTTCCAAATTTTGTCAATATAAATTTCATTCAAATTGTAATATTTGGGATACATGTGATATTCTTAAAAGCAAAACAAAAAATTGTTCACTAATTGGCCAAACGTATCAAATAATGAAAAAACAACTTTTTAAAAATTTGGCCAAACACTTGCAATTTCTTTAAGAAGTAGTTTATGAATAAGTCCTTTTAAAAAGAAAAAACTCTTTTATAAAAGCAAGGCCAAACACACCCTAAGTTTGTTAACGGATTTCTTAACTAACTAACTTTTCACTTAAATGGATCATTATTTGTTTAAGAGAGGGTTACATAAGAATAACTGATTTAAGTGACTTTTCACTTAATATTTTCTTATTGTTAAAAGTATTTTCCTTGGTTAAAAATATAAAAGAAATTATCTTGTGATATCGGTGAGAAAATCAGCAAAAAAAAAAAAAAATTAATAGTACCCCAATTAATTTCATAATCCAATTTACTCGGGAGTAGTTTTACTAACATTATTAGTCACCTTTTTGATCAATCATTTGCTTAACTTTTTTTTTTACTGTTAATTAAAAAGTGAACATATGGTTAAAACGGATAAAATAATTTTTAGGGCGGTGAAAGTGAGTTGGTCTAATTTGAGTTGCAGGTGAATTAAGCCCGATGGATACGAAGTCGATTGAGAGCTCAATATGGGAAGCTGGATCATAAGTTTTGGACATTTGGTTGAATTACACAAAAGAAAAAAAAATCATGTTATTAACATATCATTTATTTGAATCACATAACGAAATTATTATGTATTTTTACAATGTATCGGAAAATAAATACAAAATATTTTTAATCCTTAAAGGTGCATAGTTCTAAGTTTTGATTACAATATTAGGCAATATTTCATATATGTAAATAATGTCATGATTTTTGTCTATGAGACCTGTTACAACGTAAAAGGACATTACAAAAGTGTCTAATTACATAAACACAAGCATATAGCTAAACTAGACTAAGGGTGTGTTTGGATAGTAAAAGTGGAGGGAAAGGGAGGGGAGGGGGGAGGAGGGAAGGGAAAGGGAGAGAAGTAGGGATGGCAATGGGTCGGGTTGGATCGGGTTTTGCAAGATCCAAACCCAATCCACTTACTTATTGGATCACAGATCCATATCCATACCCGATCCATATCCAAAATTTTAAAATCCATACCCGATCCATTATACTTTTTTCAAATCCATACCCGATCCACTACATAATCCAAAACCCAATATGAAACTTGATTTGACTACATAAAAATTTAATCTTATATAAGAAAATTTAAATTTCAAGGTTAATAAAACCTAAATTTTCAATAATATCCACTTGGATCGGGTTCGGGTATGAATGGATCGAGTTTGGATTTGGTTCGGTTTTCCAATAGTGGATATGGATATGGGTTTTTAAATAGTGGATCGGAATTGGTTTTTAAGGAGTGGGTTTGGATCGAATTTTTTCCTTCGGTTCGATTCGGGTTCGGTTCGGTTTGAGTCATAATTGCCATCCCTAGAGAGTAGGGAAGAGGAGGAGGAATGGGGTGTGGGTGTTTGGATACAATTTCCTTCCAAATCTTGCCTATTGTGGAGAGATTTTGATTAGGCTTGGAGGAGTGAAATTGGATCCCTCCAAATCTCTCCCTCTCCATTTCCCTCCATACTCATTTCCTATCCAAACAATGGATTTTAAATCCACTATTCCCCCTCCTTTGTTTTCCCTCCAAATCACTCAATCCAAACACACCCTAAAGGACTTGCTCATTCTTTCCTCTTTTTTTTGGCGGACGTACAGAAAAATATATTACATTTTTTTTAGCTCTAGCGGCCAAATTACGACTTGCTCACCTACCTCAAATAATAAAAATGTAACCTAACATATACTTCCTCCATAACCGCTTCCAAAGCCACATCTCCCTACTCCGGTCTGAGGCACCACCCACGTCCACACCATCCCCCCCAGCAAGAAGTTTATAGGCAAATTTCACCGTGTACACACCGTCCTTTTCCATCCTCCAATACCAAATATCACTAGGCCGATGTTGGCTCACACGAATATTGACAATACGATCCACCTCGAAAGGCAAGAACAAGCTCTCTACACGCCCCATATCCCAGCCATTACCCTCGGTAAGTAGCTCCGACACTAACATCTCCTCGTTACCAGTCACACATGGAGAAATAACTCGACCCGTGTGAGTCCCAGGTAACCACGCATCACGCCAAATCCTTGTCGAGGTACCATCCCCAATTCTCCTTCGCATTCCTCCATTCAGGACCAATCGAGCTTCCACAAGTCCACGCCATATATAACTCGGGTTGTGCCCCATAGTGGCCGTCATAAATTCACCATTGGGATAGTATTTAGCCCGCATCACTTGCTCCCACAGACAACCAGCCTCAGTAGTTAGCCTCCATGCTTGCTTCCCAAGGAGAGCAAGGTTAAAAAGCTTAAAATCTCGAAATCCCATTCCCCCCATGCCCTTAGGTTGACAAAGCTTTTTCCACGCGACCCAGCTAATTCCTCTCTTTCCTTCCTCATGGTTCCACCAAAAGTGCGACATCATTGAACGTAGCTCGTCACAGAAATTTTCGGGAATTTTAAACACACTCATAACATAGGTAGGGAGTGAATTGGCCACAGCCTTTAAAAGAACCTCCTTACCAGCCCTAGACAAGATCTTCCCGCGCCATCCCTGAAGCCGTTTACTTAGCTTATCCCGGATGATATCTGTTAAAGCTTTTTTGGAACGACCCACCACCGTAGGGAGTCCCAAATAACGATGCTGCTCTTCCACTTCAACAATCCCCAACTTACTAGCAAGCCAGCTCCTCCTGTCCCTCGGTACCCCTTTACTGAAGGAGACCGTAGTTTTCTCGAGATTTACCAACTAACCTGAAGCCTGCTCATACCGCCTGAGGATATCAGAGACCACATCCGCTTCCTCCCCTGTAGCTTTCACGAAGAAGGGGCTATCATCGGCGAATAGCAGGTGAGAAATAGATGGTGCCCCCGTGGAGATGCGCACCCCGTGTAAAGTACCTATCTCCGTCGCACGACGCAGCTGATGAGAAAGAATTTCAGCACACAATATAAAGAGATATGGAGATGATGGGTCGCCTTGTCGAAGCCCTCTCGATGGCCTAAACTCTCTAGATGGGTGCCCATTAATCAGAACCGCAAAGGACACCGTCGTCACGCACGCCATCACTCTATTTATCCACCCACTGTCAAAACTGAGAGCCACAAGCACACGTTGCAAGAAACTCCATTCAACGCGGTCATACGCCTTAGCCATGTCAAGCTTTATAGCCATGGATCCTTCATTTCCTTTCAAGTTCTTCATATGGTGAAAGATCTCAAAGGCTATCATGATATTATCAGTTATAGCTCTACCCGGAGTGAAAGCACTTTGATTGACTGAGACGATGTCACCCAAAAATTGCTTCAGTCTATTTGCCAACACTTTCGAGATTAGTTTGTAGACCACGTTACAGAGACTAATAGGCCGAAAGTCACGAATTTTATCCGGAGCTTTTTTCTTTGGGATCAAAACAATATTAGTTTTATTAATATCCCTTGGAGATAGCTCTCCACGAAGAACAGCTAGAACCGTTCTAGTGACCGTTGACCCAATCGTGTTCCAATAGGATTGATAAAAGAGAACATTCATACCGTCTGGGCCCAGAGCCTTCAAAGGATGCATTTGATTGAGAGCCTCGGTAATATCATCTTCGCAATAATCACGCTTCAGCATATCGTTCATATCACTCGTCACTCTCGTCTCAAATCCCTGGAAAATAGTCTCATCATTAGGCGGGTTTGACGTCGAAAAAAGCTCTGTAAAGTAATTATTGGCCACGACCCCCACTTCCTCATCCCCCATACGGGTAACTCCCTCGTCATCAATCAACTTTGCAATAAAGTTTTTCCTCTTTCGCTCACCAACCCGCATATGGAAGAATTTTGTGTTCTTGTCCCCGTCCCTCAACCAAAGAGCTCTGGACCGTTGTCGCCAATATTGTTCCTCTTGTCTACGCAGGTCAGAAATCTCAGCCACAAGCTTCCTTCGACGTCGCACACTCTCCTCTTCCCTATCCCATTCGTTAAGCCTTCCCAGTTGTTTGCGCTTTCGATCAATATCTCGTCCTATCCGGCTAATGCTCGTTTTCTTCCACGCCTGCAATTCCCGAGTACACTCCCTTAGCACCGTGACCAAGTCCCCTCTCCCCTTCTCCACACCCCTCTCCACGGCTTCCTCACAACCCTCCGAGCCCACCCAAATTTGTTCGAACTTGAAGGGCCGAGACTTGACCTCTCCCTGGATTTTATAGTTAAGAACCAATCGGATAGGCGCATGATCCGACCATTCCCGATTAAGATAAAACAGCTTCGCGTAAGGGAATAAATCAGACCACTGGATCGTACAAAGAGCTCTATCAAGCATGGACTGTCTGTTGCACTCACCTACTTGCCCATTGTCATAAGAAAAATTATATCCTTCCCACGGCACAGTTCGAAGACCACACTCATCCACTGCAGCTCGGAAACTATTCATCTGGCGCTGGGGTCTGCTACCCCCCTTCATCTCAGTCGAGAAAAGAATCTCGTTAAAGTCACCAATACACACCCATGGAAGAGAAGACTGCCTACTCAGGATCCGCAGCAGCTCCCAAGAAAGGTGTCGGTCAGAGACGGTCGGCCACCCATAAAACCCCGTAATCCTCCACTCCCCCTCCGCACCACGAACCAAGAAGTCCATATGGTGAACTGAAGATGACTGAAAAACACAGTCCACCTCTTTCTTCCACCAAAAAGACAGACCACCCAAACGCCCTACACTATCTACATCAATCCCAAAGTAACCTTCCATATTCTCCCGCACCCTCCTCATTTCACGACCACACAGTTTTGTTTCAAATAGGAAAAGTATGGCCGGGGCCTCCCTCCGTATAAGGTCACGGAGCGCACTTCTCGAGTCGGGGTTGCCCAAGCCCCGACAATTGATACTTAGGGTATTCATTGGGTCCGGCGGGGTTGAACTTTGTCAACCTCCGCCTCAGGTATTAAGACGCCCCCGTCTACGCAGCTTCGGGATCTTTTATGAACACCCTCTTCCTCCTCGTCATCTCTACACCGTTTTCCCCCATCAGTCAGGACCACCCTTGCCATGGGAGGTGTCACCATCCCATGTCCCTCCCCCCGTGCCTGTTTCTTCCACTTCCTGCTCTGTCCATATCCACCCTGACCAACCCCACCTCCTATAACTCCTGCCTCCCCTGAGCTAGCAACGTCTCCCCCCTCTCTCCTGCCTCCATAACCACACCCACCCCAACAGTAAGATCCTCCACCTCCCCAACCCCCGCACCAGTGAACTCCCCAACCTCCCTACTCTCCATTGCCCTCCTCACCTCAGGGACAAAACTGTCCTCAACTCCCTCCTCCTTGCCCTCCTCCCTTTCAGCTCTTTCTTGCACAACCACGGCTTGCACGCCCACATCAAGCACCATCTGATTATCCCCCTTCTCTGAACTGCGTGACACTTCCTTTCTTGTTTTCTTAACTCGTAAGTCCAGAGCAATGGACTGGAGTTTAGATATCATAGAATTGACCGCATCCTCCGTGTCCTTCACCTTCACAGCATCGAAGCTAGCCCTCAGGTCTCTGGCAGCTTTCCCTGGGCCCTCCTTTACCGTTTTCACGACTTTCCATGGTGACGCCCGCAGCCACTCTCCGAATTTCAAGTCTTCATCATCATAAGGACCATCTTCACAATCCTTCTCCCCATGGCCTATGATACCACAACCGTAACAAAATATGGGGAGCCGTTCATACTTGACGTCAAAGCTTACAGTCTTGCCCCCCTTCATTTGAATAGGTACAGTCGCTTTCAAAGGTTTACGTACATCATGCAAGATACGTAGTCGTATAGCCCTATCCAATTCCGCATTGGGTCCAACTTCGACATCAATGAACGAACCCAGCATATCACCAAGGCGCTTGGCATTCGACATACTAGTTCGCCCCATCAAAGGAAGGTCATAAACACGTGCCCATATTGGACAATGGAAAAGCGGGACATCAGTAAGCTTACCATTGTTATTGGGTTCGTTGAAGCACCATAGAAATTTATCGAAGTGCCAAGGTTGCCCTTCCAAAACCCTAGCCTTGTCTCTCTCCGTTTCAAATCGAAAAATGAACGTTTTTTCCTTCGCATCCACCACATTCCCCAGTATCGATTTAGTTGGATTCCATAGATTAATCATCATAGCTATGGCAGTCTTCACATTAATAGCCCTAGTCGACCATAGTTTTCCAACCAGAAGAAGATCGTTCTTACTCAAATTTGTTCCTCCATCATCATCCCACACAAAAGTATCCTCCCCTAGCCCCATCGGTTCCTTCCCTTCCCGGTGTTGGCTCGTCATGAAGCAATTCTTCGGCACCTGCAAAACGAAAACAAAAACCACAGAGAAACGCACAAAGACAGAAACCAATTTCCACGATTACTCGGGAAAACAAGCCTCGAGAGGAGGAGAACAACGAAGAAGCAAAGACGGAACCCTAGGAAATTAAGACGGAACCCTAGGAACCCTAGACTGTGTCCGTAGTAATTTTAATTTGGAAGGAATAATTTTCACCCATCTCCTTTATTAATATTTAATCATAATTATTCATACCTCTCTCCAATTACCAAACCCCACTCATATATTTATCAATATTATACTCCCCACCCTTAATCTCCGTGCCCACTCCAAAGGGGAAAAAAAGGATGGATGGGAGAGAGTATAAAATAAAAGGTAGTAATGTGAGATCTTGTTTAAATCATCTTACCGAATAGATTATGAAAATCAAACTTCTATAATTTTTAGTAACACGTAGCTAAAGGTATGAACAAAAGAAAACGTGCATTGGTATATGTGCATAAAGCAAACGTAAAGAATTAAATGGAACGGAGGAAGTATGAAGTATTATATCTCAATAACCGGCAAATTTTCAATTAAAGTGGCTAAATTAGTCTGAAATTAAGACGAGAAAATGACATCATTTCACGATAAAATGTTAATAATTTCCCGATAAAAATTTACTATCAGTTTATTATTAGAAAATTAAGAACTTTTGTTATAACTTTCTATCATTAAATGGTCATTTTGTATCATAAAATAGTGAAATTTTTCTCGTTTTAGGTTAAGACCATCTTGAGGGAAATTAAATTAGTTCATACAATCCCCCTTATACTAAAAGAATAAGACTTCTCCAAAATTTTCCCGCCTAAATGAATTTGGCTATAATTGGGCTTTTATTATATCATATCTGTAATTGGGCTTTTATTATATCATATCTGTTATTGGACTTTCATTATATTATATTTACATTTGGATTATACTGAACTTTGTTTTTTCCACTGTTAATACAAAATATTAATAATAATAAATTTACAATTAAATTTCAAATTGAGTTAAATATAGTTTTATTATTATTTTCTTTAATGTTTTTATCTAAAATATCGCGCACTCGCGCGGGATCTATACTAGTGTATTAATTAAACGTATAAAATTCATTTGAATGGAGTAAATACAAGCTACGTAACTATTGGAACGAATTATCGTAAGAAATAAATTATTGATATTTTTATTTATTATTCCCTTCTCTAAGCAGTTGTGGATCTTGAGCAAACACTAAGACGGGTTGAGGTTTAAATTGTTGACTAATGTGTCAGTGTGTGAATAAAAATACTCAATCAATCATTAATCCAAAGCGGAAGGATAATAATTTTACACCAAAATATAAAAAATCAACAAGTATCAGACACTTTCGACATAACTAAGGTTCTCCATTAAACTCTACTCTTCTGTTTCGGTCATTTGTTAACCTTTTTCATTTTTAGGTGTCTCGGTCATTTGTTGTTCTTTCTATTTTAAAAATGAATTTGATGAGTAATTTGATCATTCACATTCAATTTATTTCATATGTCATTTAGTATTTGACCACCTCCCTCTTTTTTTGGTCTTTGTACCAAAACCAAAGAACAACAAATGACCGAGACGAGGGAGTAATAAATAAATCCAAACACGTACATCACATGCATGGATGGAGTGGGTCGTGTTATGCCTCACTAGTCAGCACTTGTCCCAAAAATACATGATTTACGTCGAGAAGATAGATGTAATTAATTCAAAGTGGTTGAGGGGAAGATTATGGTAAGATTATTTTTTATACATATAAAATTATTGAATTATTATACACAATGATTCACGACATTACATGATTCATGCCAAATATAAAATTATTGAATTATTATACAATGATTCACGACATTACGTGATTCATGCCAAATATAAATTGTACAAACTCTACGCTGTCAAAAAGGTAAACAAATGACCGAAACGAAGAGAGTATTCCTTAGCTCCAAGCAGGGGCGGATCCAGGGATTCAAACTACCTGGGGCTAGATTTTAAATTTTTTATGGGATAATAGAAAAAAAAATCAGATTTGAAATATAAAGTAAAATATGAGGCATGGTAAACTGATAATTTCTAAATGTTTTAACGGATATTCACGGTCACTTTCGTAATCTTTGAGCAAAAAAAGCTCTTAAGCACACGTCATTAATTTTTAGTGATATTGTACTATTTATGTTGAATGGAACTAATTTATAATTGTTCTAAAAAAATTCATTTAAATTGATGCACACTCATACTCCAATTTGAAAATAATGTACTCATTTATCAAAATCATACGAGGAAAATTTTAAAAAACATATATAAATTATTGTAATGATGGAAGACGTTGGAAGTACAATACTCCATAAAAAAAAATTCATATATTGATGATGGCTGGGGAAGAAAAAAAAAGTAATGAAAATAAAAAGATAAATAGCTTCGGCCAATAAAAGAAAGAAATTCCACAAAAAATCTTTACTTCTTATAACAAGTAGGGATAAACAGATTAAAAAAGGCAAATATTTTGTTCGCTCATGGGATTTGAACACAGATTGTCTGTGCAAAAAGTGAGAATCTAACCACCACACCACCTAAATAACAATGATATTTACAAGATATACTCCCTCTGTCCCGGTCATTTGTTGTCCTTTTCCATATTTGGGTGTCTCAGTCATTTGTTGTCCTTTCTATTTTAAGAATGAACTTGATGAGTAATTTGATCATTCTCATTCAATTTGTTCCACTTGTCATTTAGTTATTGGCCCTCTCCTATTTCCTTGGTCTTTGTGCCAAAACGAAAGGACAACAATTGACCGGGACGGAGGGAGTAGTAGATATTTTCCCCCCAAAAAACTACTCGGGCTTCAGCCCGAGTAGCCTAGCCCTAAATCCGCCCCTGGCTCCAAGGGATTGTTTGGTTGCCCTTATATAATCTTAGAAAATAGAATTTTTCTCAGCTCTAAGGGGTTGTTTGGTTGTCTTTGCATTATGGAAAATAGAAATTCTCATGAATTACGATATACATTCATTGATTTATCGTATATTAATTACTAGTTTAGAACCCGTGCAAAATTGCACGGGCATATATAGATAATATATATAGATTAGTTTCAAATTCTTAAAGTTATAATGTTTTATTCGCTCAGGTATACATCATCTATGTACTATAATCATATACATAGTTAAATTATTATACTATTTTTCTTTCTTTTCTAATTATCATCGTTAATTATAGACTATCAAAAGTTGTATTCATGAACTTAGTAGACCAATAACCCCATTTTTAATTTTAAGTTTGATGACGCATCTCTGTATCAATAATCCCATTTTTAATTTTAAGTTTGATGACACATCTCTGTATGAATTATAGACATCATAATTTTAAGTTCTTTTCTATCCAGTATAAATAATCCTTAATCCCTATTGGTATTTTTCATCCAATGTTAGTCATATGCACATCTCTGTATCATACACTCGAATCGAGTAGCCAATCTTCTGTTGTCATACATACCTTTAAATTATTAATCTTATGTCACACGGTTTTACATAAAGATTGTAAAAAACGGATTTAAATCACACGAAAGGCATGCCCACGGGTATAAAAGTAGGTTTTAAAGGAACCAATTTACAATATACTTGTGTAAGGTCGTCTTACACAAGTTTACTCAAGTAAATTCTTACCAACTTATGGAGAACTAAGACACAAATGTAACTATTGCAAGTGTATACGAAAGTTACACTGTCCTATCGATATACGGTTAGTATAAAAATACTAAAATTGTACGCAACAAAGTAAAATTAACCCCAGCTTAAAACCATTTGTATCCAATCTTATAACCAAACACTTGTATCATTATATGTATAGCAACTGACCACTTGTAGATGTTAACATCATTCCTTGTAACTGGATAATTTTCAACATACCAAAATAATGGATCACTACACTTGGAATAATTGCTCCTGTGTGAAGCAACCATTTAAAGCCAAACTTCTTCCATTTCATAGAGGTTGTCTCTTACCATTTAAATAGCTCAATAAGTTAAGCACACAAATATATGATGTTCAAGTGTAATAAACTCTTCCCTCCAATGCACCCACCATATTCTTAATTGTAGTGATTGGCAAATGAGTTTCATGACCATGGAGTCTCTTGACCGCAATAAGTCGAGAAAATGTAACATCATCTGTAGAAGTCGTAGATTGAGCCGTCCCTTACCCATATAGACCAACGGGTAAAAAACATAGAATAATCAACCACCAAGACATCATAATATGCATGGCAAACTTCAATCAAAATATCCATTTGATAAGTGATGACTTTATTCAATTTACCGCATCATTTCTTCCACAATTTGGATTATGCAGCTGCTGTCTTACACTCTTACTCTTACTGATGATTACATTTCAGCTGTTTTCACTTTACTGCCTTATGAACCTCTTCTGTTTTAAGGAGTCATGAAGGTGCCTTGATCCTAAACAAAAAGTTTAAAAACAATATCAATTAGTCACAACATTCTATATATAAGCATTGTAAAGTAACAGAAGGATAATTCAAGATAAAATTATCCCCAAAAGACGTTTCATCTACCATTTATTGAAATTCAATGAAATAGAAATCATATTTAAAGTAAAATTACATGCTCATGCTCCCATATCATAAAGAGCAAGATATATCTGTTGCTCAAACTCAAATTATCAGTTGAGTTGATGAACTAACTCGAGATGTCAACTCATTGAATAGATTTAACATCATGCAATTGGTCAATCACTATTCAAGTAAGAGATTGATTATTTTCTGTCATCAATGAATCAAGAAAAATATGAATTGTAACCTATATAACATCCGAGACCTATAGGTCACTGCCAACTTCTTTTAGAGAATATTATACTTCCTATTTCTAATAAACCATCTAAAATGATCAACCATAGCTTTCTGCCTTTCCCAGTTAAAATGTCAAAGATCAAAGACGACTCAAGTTTTGATAAATGGGCAAAATTAAATCAAAGTCATGTAAGTCCAATTACTCATAAAAACATACTTAAGAATAAATGTCATTTAAATTAGATTTTGCTTGAAATGTTTAAGTCGCTAGAACCTTTATGCCTCAGTTCCTTCGTCTCAATCATTTGGTTACCTTTAATTAAAATTATCCCTCACAAAGAATAAAAATGTTACACAAATAATTGGGACGGAGGGAGTATTTGTCAAACCTTCTTGCTAGAACAATCTGAAAAATTGTATACTTTAAAAAAACACGGATATATGAATGAAAAACTTGTATCACCTTTTCATCAATTAATTAATACCATCTTCATTTAGTATAATGATTAGATTATTGCATGCCTGTTAATATTGGAAGAGTCAACTTGCCAAATTAAGGAGTGGCAGATTGCATGTGAAATTTGTAAGTTTAAAAGGTGGGCTACAATATGTAACAAATATTACAAATCAAATTAGGAGTAAATGCAAAAAAGGAGCAGTATAATTCTCTAATTCATATTGCGTAAGTAGTTAAGCGTGTGGTACTTCAGTGTCTTGTTGTCAGAAAAAACTAACAATACACATGCGACACATAGTAATAACAAAATAAATTAGATATTATTTGTAAGGCAGTTAACAAAATCATTTCAATCATATCGTGCAATGAAATATCATCTTTTAATATGCGGAAGGAAGTTAAAGATTTGATTAACACTCCAATATTATATCAAAATCCTAAATTTGAACATACCTTGATTGGAATAGAAAGATAAGGATGAATGCAAGACACCGGTGTGAATGATGTAATGGATTGAACTTCAAACTCCATAATCGCACTATTCGCACATTCAGATTCGTCCTATCTAATATGTAGCAAATTTTACAAATCGAAGAATAAATAGCAAAAATAACATAACAATGAAACTTTCTCGATTGAAATCTGAATATGCATAATACAGGTAAAAATGAAACAATTTTTGCAGATTTTTTTGAAGATCATGGCTAACATTTGAAGTTGTTTTTCCGTGAATAAGTGAAGTAAAATCAAGACAAAGAGGTAAAAATCAGAATAGATGAAGGAGAAAGAGAAATTGCTGAGGCAAAATTGAAATTGTAAGAGAATGGGAAAAGATTTGTCGATGGGTGGCGGTAGAAAAAATATTCTTTCCTTATTGGCTTAGACAAATTTTAGGGTTAGACGCATAGGATTCCTAGGCGGGAAAACTTTTTATAAGAGAATGACACGTGTCCAGCCTAATGTATAGTGGTTCTTCTATTATACTTATAATAATATACTAGTTGAAATGCCCGTGCTTCGCACGTGACGGTTTGTAATTTTTTTTCTAAATCCTAATCTATACTTCTTCTGTCGCCCATGGCACATGTAACATAATTTCAAAAGTAATAAGGAGGTACGTCAAGGTTTTAACTCGGAATTATGAAATGGTTTATATGACTATAAAGTTCTTATACTACATAGTATTTTCCTTAGGTTTTGAGTTCGTATAATGCGTTGGCATTTACATGTGTAAAGAAACTATCTCAACCAGAACATTAAGCCAATAGTTGGAATTCCGAGAATGATTTTATACTCTAATACGCCCCCTTACACGAATGTCTTTTGGGTTTGAATTGTAAATGCAACGACACGCCTCCCTAGAAATGGTTCCAACATTCCCCACTAGCTATAAATGAGGGGTGGTGGTATTTGAACCAGTGACTTTTTTTGTCACACTAAACAAAGAAGGTCCAGCCTAACCCGTTACTCAGTGGGCTGAGCTTGGGATGGAAGAAGCTGGTCAGCCCAACCCGGTCTCATATTCGCGCCGTGGCTGGTCTGTTGCGAGCCCGACCCGCACCCCAGCCCAACCCACTAAACAAAACAAAAAGTGATTATTTGCTACTCTAAATCAACAAAGGGCCCCTAAAATCTCTCTCTATAGATAGATATTGTGAAAATGGTATACTTGTTTTTCTTTTTGAAAGGATTACTTAAATTAGAAGAATACGTGTATTGAAGTCAAAACAAATGAAGGTGGGTTGAGGAGAAGCATAAAATGTTTGTAAATAGGTGGTGTACAATAATATGTTTGGTAGGCTTATTTATACCCCCTTCAAACTTTAAAATCTTGTTGGACTTCTTTTTGTTTATTTTATTCCTGACATATTAAGTTTCATAATTTATCTAGGATATTGATCTTAGCATGTTTTAATTATACTATTAGTCAAAGTATATCTTATAACTACTAAACTTGATCTAATCGAATTGTAATTTACATAGTAGATAACAAAAGGAATATTATAACTTAAATGGATAACATCTTGTATTATTATTCTCATTATCTTAAAAAATTCTTATCATCTTTATTTTTTGCTAATTATTAAAGGAAGATTGCAGAAATTGGACTCTCTAATATGACTCGAAACCTAACTTTTAATGAGAGCACTCGAAAGTATTTTTCAAACGTTAGACTCTTTGTAATCGCTCGAAAACTTCCTGTTTTAATTATATATAATGATTGATCTTAGCATGTTTTAATTATACTATTAGTCAAAGTATATCTTATAACTACTAAACTTGATCTAATCGAATTGTAATTTACATAGTAGATAACAAAAGGAATATTATAACTTAAATGGATAACATCTTGTATTATTATTCTCATTATCTTAAAAAATTCTTATCATCTTTATTTTTTGCTAATTATTAAAGGAAGATTGCAGAAATTGGACTCTCTAATATGACTCGAAACCTAACTTTTAATGAGAGCACTCAAAAGTATTTTTCAAACGTTATGTTGGGTTCCTTATGTTGATGATAACATGCCCATTTGATTTGTGTTATCTTAGTTTACCTTTTCAGGATTAATGATGTAATCAAGCTTGGATTAAGAAGTGTTGAAGTTGTTTATCATCCCATTGTAATTAGTCGTGTGTCATCTAATGTACAAGTGAGAAAGTTAAGTATAGTAGCGTAATAAAAGCAGTCCAGGATGATGTTGCTTCAACAAGTAAATTTGAGTGGACTGTGCCACAACTCGTAAAAACTTGAAGCTTCCTTTTATCTTTCAAATGCTTTCACGTGACTCATATTTTCAAAGAGAGAAATTCAGATTTTTATTAAGGAGGTAGTATCCAATAAAGAGTGGTTTGAATTATTCAAAATGTTTCCTCTTTATGCAAATTCAATCCTTTGGTTTTTAAGAAAACAAAAATTGCTTTTTGCCATATTTGTATTAACTTGTCATCATGTGACTTGTCTCACATCCTTTGTTTTCTGATTTTGCATGAGCATTTAAGGTTATCTTTCAAACCTTCTTTCTCTATTCTTACCTTTGCAAAAGACTCCTTTTTTGTGCAAGTTTTTAGGTGGTTGCTATTGCCCTTCACATGTGAGGTCTTTGACCCTTCAAAACCCTAGCAACCCCTTCACTCACCTCCTCTATAAATACCGAGTCCCTCCTTCATTAACTCCCAAGACTTTTCTGATTTAATTCTTCCATATTTGCAAAGTATTTTTAAAAGCTTAAAAATCGTGTTTTACTTGCAAAATCCTTTAAAAGTCTTCAAGTGTCTTTAAGTTTCTACAGTCGTGGCTACTGTTGCTTTTCTATACTAAACTCTCTTGCTTAAAAGTGTTGATCTTGTAAAAGTTGTCCACCTCTATTCTTTGTTAAGAATGTGTTAGTGGAAACTTGATCCTTTACATTTTAAGTGTGTTAGTAGAGTTTAAGACGGAGTAGTCTTTTACTCTTGACAACCGGAGTAGGTTGTGAGTTGGCAATCGGAGTAGATTGCGAGTTAGCTTGTCATAAGAACGGAGTAGTTCTTGTACTAGCTTTGCAACCGGAGTAGGTTGGCGTCTTTTATTACAAGGGTCTTTTAGTTTTCGGAGTAGATCACTAAAGGAAAGTAATAAAAAGGTAGATTGGACGTAGGCACTTGAGTTTCTTGCCGAACCAATTCAAAAATCCCGTGTTCAAGTGCTTACTTTATTTCCGCTGCTTTATACTTTGTTTGTTTGTTTTGTTTCGCTTAAACTTAGAAGTAACAGTTCATCATACTGTCGCATTTGGTCTGCAGTCACACTTCACAAACTGAGACAAATAGATACAGTCAGAACGATTGTTGCTTTCATACTTCAGCAAACATTCATAGTGATACTTGTTCAATCTTTCAATATTATTCAAAGTATCCTCTCATCTCTTTTGTTCTTATAACTTACTTTAATTCAATAAAGTTGAAGTTATAAATTTTTAAAATAGTACCTAATTCACCCCCTCCCCCTCTTAGGTACTCGAATCCATAAACTCAACAATTGGTATCAGAGCCTCGTGCTCTTGATAGAGGCTAATCACCTTAGAGTTTGATTCGTGGGTAATGGATTCCGAGAAACACTCCAAGATCCCGGTCTTTACCGGTTCGAATTTTGGATGGTGGAAACTCAAAATGGAACATTACATCAAAAGTATCGATTATCAATGTTGGAACATCATCCAAAATGGACCTCTTGCCATTGAGGAAACCGATATTCTTAACGGTTTCACCAAGACAAAAGAGGAAAGAAATTACAATGAGAACGACTTCAAGCTTGCCGAAAAGAATTCCAAAGCAATGTCGATTCTTCAACGTTGTGTTGGTGAGGGGGAAGTTAGTCGAATCTCCGGGTGTCCTACGGCAAAATCTATTTGGGATTCTCTTGTACTTGCTTATGAAGGGACGTCCCAAGTAAGAAAACACCGTATTGACATTCTCATGCAACAATATGAGATGTTTAGAATGTCAAAGGATGAGTCTTTAAATAGTTTTTCTTCTCGTTTTTCTTGTATTATTAATGAGCTTAATAGTCTAGGAAGGAATTTCGAGTCCGAGGACACCATTTGAAAAATCCTTCGTAGTCTAACTCCTAAATGGCAACCTAAAGTCACCGCCATAGAGGAAGCCAAAGACTTGTCAACCTTATCTCTTCATGAACTAATGGGATCACTAATGGCTCACGAGTTTAACCTCGATAAGCATTCTAGTGAGTCATCAAAGGGAAAGAGTCTCGCCCTCACATCTTCTCCAAGTGATGAAGAAGATGAGGAGGAAGACGAGTTTGCTATGTTCACAAGGAACTTATAGGGGTTGGTCAATGGACAAGGCAACAAAAGGTTCACTAATAATTACTCGAAAAAACGCTTTCCTAAGAAACGACCTACCTCCACCGTGGGATGCTTTAAATGTGGTGATAAAACTCATCAAATTAAAGAATGTCCCAAGTGGGAAGAAATCAAATCTAAAGAAAGAAGAGAAAAGGTTAAAAAGGACTATAAACATAGAGTCATGAGTGCTATATGGGGAATGTCCGACTCCGAGTAAGATGAGGAACTCATCGAGGAGGAACTTGAGGCTAAAATGTGTCTTGCAAATCATGGTAAAGAAAAGGTCTCAAAAAACCCAAAACTTGAACACTTAAGATGCCTCATGGCTAACCCCGACGATTCCAACTCCGATTCCGACAACGAGGTAAATCATCTAAAGGCCAAGGCTAGAACTTACTCCAAAGAGAAAGTATGTAAGCTTCTTGACCAACTTTTTGATAAGTGTCGGTCTCAAACTAATAAGCTTGATTTAATGCAAAATGAGATTGAGGAAATTGCTCAAGAGAACTTTAATCTGAAAAATGAACTAAAAGCAACAGATGCATTCATTGTCACTTCGAGGCATATAATGAAGTCAAGAGAGTCAACAAGTTAAACAAACATTTGACTAAAGAACTAGAGCGTCTTAGGTTGACCCCCACGGACGTCTCTGACCTTGAAAATGTCAACACAACTTTGGTGATGCAAGTTTCCCAACTAACCAAGGAACGTGATGACATTTTGAAGGACAAAGATGCTCTTGAAAATGAGATCTATGACCTTATAGTTGAAGTTGTAGACTTAAGAGAAACAGTCTCTAAGACTGTTGCTTCTGACCACGATTTAGACAAGTTTAAAAGAAAAAGTGAATGGTTGGAAAATGAAAATGAGTGTCTTAAAAGTGAGGTTGTTTGTCTCAAGAATGAAATAGAAGATCTCCATGATAGGCTTACTTTCTTTCAAAAAGGTATGCCCGAATGTAGCACTTCTAGGTCTTCTCCCCACCATAGATCCGATGAAGTCGTTGATCTAAACAAAAGACTTGACAAGATGACATCTAAATATGAAGAGTCCAAAGAAAAAATCATATATCTTGTGTCTAAGCTCAACAACCACACCCATGACTTCATTGTTGAGAAAAGATTGTCCATAGAAAGTGACAACGATGATGAACTCAAAAGAGAAAAAGAAAAGAATTTGCATCTCCTCTCACGTGTCAACGACTTGACCAATGAACTTGTTAATGCTAAGAACATCACTGAAAAATGGGAAGGAAGTCAAACCGTGTTAAACTTCCTCACGAATCAAACCGAGAAATGTGAGAAATCCATTTGGTTTGGGGTTCAAATGGAACAGTCGGTGATTGTTGCATCCGAAGCCTAAAAACGATTTTAGAGGAAGGAAGTATGTAGGTCTTCCCGAATACATCATTTGCAATTATTGTGGTGACAATGGTCATGTTTTTAATGGATGTACAAAACGATTTGATGACATTGACAAGAACACCAAAGCATTAAATGAAATGAACATTAAGAAAGACACCACAAGTTATGTTGATCACAAAAAGGGACCCAAATTCATTTGGGTTCCTAAACTCAAAAACTAATCTTGTGTAGGGCTTGGTGAGAGGCGGCCGCAATTGGTACTTGGATAGTGGATGCTCTCGTCACATGACGGGTGATAGAAGCCAATTCCTCTCACTTAAAGCGTATGATGGTGGCACGGTAAGGTTTGGTGACAACAAGAAAGGTGAAGTAATTGGTATTGGAAAAGTTGGTAAGTCATCCTTACTTTGTGTCGACAATGTGCGGCTTGTCAAAGGTTTGAAACATAATCTCCTTAGCATTTCTCAACTTTGTGATAAGGGTAATGTTGTTGAATTTCGTGCTAATATGTGTCGAATTTTTGATGCCACTACTAATGAACTAATACTCGAAGGAAGACGTGTCAAAGATGTTTACTTAACTAATTTGAACTCTCTATCCGGTCACACCATGTCTTGCATGAGTGTAATGAACAATGATCCTTGGTTATGGCATAAAAGGTTTGGTCATGTTAGTACAAAAACTCTTAATACCCTTAAAAGACTTGACTTAGTTGAAGGCATTCCTAATATAAAATTTGATTTTGATAAAGTATGTGATGAATGTGCTAGAGGTAAACATGTTAAAAGTTCCTTTAAATCCAAAAGAATTATGAGTACATCTCAACCTTTGCAACTTTTACATATCGACTTATGTGGACCAATGAGAACTAGAAGTAGAGGTGGTAGTCGTTATGTGTGTGTCATTGTTGATGATTACTCTAGGTTCGTTTGGGCACTCTTCCTAAGCTCTAAGGATGAGACATTTGATGAGTTTCTAATTTGGTTAAGAAAAATTCAAAATAAACTTGGTTTAAAACTTGTTTCAATGAGAACCGATCATGAAACCGAATTCAAAAACTCATCATTTGGTGCTTATTGTGATGACAATGGTGTAGACCATAACTTCTCGGCTCCTAGAACCCCACAACAAAATGGTGTGGTTGAAAGGATGAATAGAACCCTTGAAGGAATGGCTAGAACAATGTTGTTAACTAGTAAGTTGCCTAAGAATTTTTGGGCCGAAGCGGTAAATACCGCTTGCTACATTCATAATCGTGTCATGATAAGGAGTATATTAAATAAAACTCCCTATGAATCATTACGTGGAAGAAAACCCAACATTTCATATTTTAGATGTTTTGGAAGCAAATGTTTTGTTCATAACAATGGTAAAAACAACTTGGGCAAGTTCGATCCACGTAGTGATGAAGGAGTATTTATTGAGTACTCCGATCATAGCAAGGCCTATAAAATTTACAATAAACGAACCTTGTTAATTGAAGAAAGCATCCATGTCATTTTTGATGAATCTAGTGTGCTTGGACAGGTACAAAACATGGATGATGATGATGAGGATGAGGACGATGAGTTTGAGATTGGTCTTGTTCGAAAGGACTTTGTATTCACGGATGAAGAAGCTCCCAAAGATGAATTGCAAATGAGATACGAGACTGTCGCCTTCAAAGGAAATTAGCAATTCAGGGGGAACACGTAGCACCTCTGCACTTTGTTTCTTCTCTCGAAGCAACAGACCAACGATCGTTGCTTCTACCTCCTAATCAAGAAAACCAAAACAAGTGAGGATGAAGAACCTTCCAGGCCAATAAGTGATCCATCGTGGATCGATCTTTGAGGGGGAACAAGAAACTATTGTTCCAAAGAAGTGGAAACATCAAAGCTCTCATCCACTCACTAATCTCACAAGTGATCTCAACTCGGGAATTCGAACAAGATCATCCCTCAACAATCTCGCTCATCTCAATGAGTATTGTGCCCACAATGCATTCCTTTCTCAAATCGAACCTTCAAATGTAGCAGTCGCCTTGACTGATGCAGATTGGGTGCTTGCCATGCAAGATGAGCTCAATCAATTCAAAAGAAATGAGGTATGGCACCTAGTCCCTAGACCGCCTAATCGTACCGTCATTGGTACTAGGTGGGTCTTTCGCAACAAGCTTGATGACTCGGGAGAAATTGTAAGGAACAAGGCTAGACTAGTGGTGCAAGGTTACAACCAACAAGAGGGTATTGATTACGATGAAACCTATGCACCGGTAGCTAGACTTGAGGCCATACGATTGCTTATAGCTTTTGCGGCTCACAAAGGCATTAAACTCTTCCAAATGGATGTCAAAACCGCTTTCTTAAATGGATATTTGGAAGAAGATGTCTTTGTAGAGCAACCACCGGGTTTTGAGAACAATGATTTGCCTAACCATGTTTTTAAATTAGACAAAGCTCTTTATGGTTTAAAACAAGCACCAAGATGTTGGTATGATAGATTGTCTAAATTTCTTATTGAAAATGGTTTTAAAAGAGGCTCCGTTGACAAAACATTGTTCTTGAAGCAACAGTTAGACGAACTGTTGGTTGTACAAGTATATGTTGATGACATTATATTTGGTGCAACAAATGAACTCCTTTACTTATATTTTTCGGAACTAATGAAATCGAAGTTTGAAATGAGCATGATGGGTGAGCTAGGATTCTTCCTTGGGCTCCAAATTAAGCAATCAAAGGATGGAATCATGATCCATCAACAAAAGTATATTAAGGAAATGCTTAAGAAATTTGGGATGACTAATGGTAAGCCTCATGATACACCTATGGTAGCCGGGTCCAAATTGGACAAAGATGAACTCGGTAAGAATGTTAGTGATAAGGTGTATAGAGGTATGATAGGCTCACTTCTTTACTTAACCGCAAGTCGTCCCGACATTCTCTTTAGTGTTTGTTTATGTGCTAGGTTCCAAGCAAATCCGAAAGAATCACATTTCAAAGCCGTTAAACGAATTCTTCGGTATTTGATTGGAACACAAAATCTTTACCTATGGTACCCCTTATATTGTCCTTTTGATCTTATAGGCTTTTCGGATGCGGACTATGCGGGGTGCACGGTGGATAGAAAGAGTACCTCCGGAATTGCAACGTTCTTGGGTCCTTGCTTGACTTCTTGGGCCTCAAAGAAATAAAACACGGTAGCTCTTTCTACGGCCGAAAGTGAGTACGTTAGCGCGGCACATTGTTGTTCTCAACTTCTTTGGGTAAAACAACAACTCTTGGATTTTGGTATTATTTTTGACTCCATTCCTTTAATGTGTGATAATACGAGTGCAATAAATATTTCCAAAAATCCTATTCAACACTCTAAAACCAAACATATTGATATTCGTCACCATTTTATTCGTGATCATGTGGAAAAAGGACATATTAAACTTATCTTTTGCAAGACCGAAAATCAAATTGCCGATATTTTTACTAAGCCACTTGCAAGAGAACATTTTGAGAAATTTAGAATAGAAATTGGGTTAATTAATAGCTTGTGATTTTTAGTGTGAGTTTTACAAAATTCCTTAATTGATTAAGTTAAAATTGGATATATGTTATTAAGTGTTCTAAGTGCATTGACATCATGTTTTGACCAAAAATTGACACCATATTTGTGAGTCGGTAATCACTCAACCTCATATCTAAATTTACGTTTATTATATGCTACCTTGCGTTTTTATTTCGAGTGATTAAATTTTGTCTAGTCGGGTCAACCACCTCATTTACCTCATTAAATGGGCCATTAACTACTTCAATCCACTACCTATCCCTACCCGTCCAAACCGCCTAAACCCACTTGCCCTTCCATCTCCCAAATCCATTAACTCCATCAAAGCTAACCTACCCTTAACCCACAATGGTAAAAACCTCCTTTAACACAACCATACCCATCAAACCCACAAAAATTACCTCCCCTGTCACATCAAATCCGCCTACATCACCAACTCCAACCATGACTCCAGTCAAAACTTCTTACGCATTCCCTCCACAAACCTCAAACACGACCCCTTCAACAAACCCAGATCCACCTAACCCCCAATCATCACAGAACCCCACTGCCACTCCATCATCCGACGACATACCTATCGCCACTATGGTAGGACGGCGCACACGAGGTGGTCGAAAGAAAAGTTCCTCTATTCCAAGCTCTTCCTCTGAACCAGTGATTGTTGAAGATGTTGAAGAAGAGTCCGAATTTGATTTAAATGAGAATCCGTCTAAGTCCGGCGAGTATGACCCGACTCCGGCGAAAAAGAACAACAAAAGGAAAGAAAAAGCCTCATCATCCCAATTACCCCCAATCTCAGAAAATGTTGAACAAAGTAACATCGAAAACCCCATTGTTGATACCCCAATTGAAAATCCCAGTGAACCTCCTCAGAAAAAATCGAAACCTTTGAAGAAAAAGCTTGTATACCTTGCTCCCTCTGATCCGGTCTCCCTAACCTCAAAATGGGACTTGGCCGTGGTTTGGGATCACCTTGAGAGCATTGACCTCCCTACTTCCATTTATAAAAATTGTGAGAGGTTAATGAACATCAAAGCTATTCACTCCCCTCGGGTTTACAACCAAACTTGGTTTGACCACCGCCTTTCACTCATCCGTGATATGGTTTTAGCTCAAGGATGGGAGAAGTCATTGGAAATGCGTGAGCCGGTGTTTGTGAGCGAGGTGATTCAGTTCTTTGCAACGGTTCGGGTTGAGAAGTCGGGTGAGGCTCTTACGGCTAAGGTGAACGGTAAGCCCCTTAAATTGTCTTAATATGATTTCGCTACTGCTCTTAATATTCCAGTCGGAGGCTATGACAAACTCCCCTCCGAAACTTGGGTTGCCTTACCATATGCCTCCCCTCTTAGCATTGCTCAAACTGTTTGTCCCAAAACTGTTTCTCCTGGACCCGTGAGCAACACTCAAATCCCACCTCCTCTCCGTATCATTTTCAACATGCTTTGTAGGTCTATTTATCCCTCGGGTGATAGGGGAAAACTCACCATAGCCCAACAATACTTAATCTATCATATTGCTACCCATAAGAAGGTGAACCTAGTCGGGTTAATGTTCAAACGATTTCACCTTATTTCGACCAAGCTACGTCGACCTTCTTCTAGTATGATTTACCTACCCTATGGCATGTGGTTATCGGTTGTGCTCAAGGCACAAGGAGTGTTGGTAAACACTAGCTTGGGTTCGTTGGATATGTGTGATACTATGAGTGATGGGCAAATGGGGAAGATGTTGATCAAAATTGAAAATGATGAATTGATTTCTGTGAAAATTAAGAAGGACCCGGAGGTTGGGTCATCAAGTCAAGTGAATACGGGAAATATGCGGGAAGTGCTTAATGCCGTGGCTGAGTTGGGTGCGTGGATTAGGGAAGATGCTCGTCAAAAGGACTTGGCAATCTCGGCTCTTGCTTCTACTTTGGACCTCATCCGTGGTGAGGTGGATATCATTTCCACCCTTGTGTCAACAAAAGAAGTTGGTGATGATCATGTGGATGATGATCCTTTGGGTAGTGGCTCGGATGGTGAACAAGCCTCCTCCCCTTAGCCTTTCCCTTCCCTCTCGGCCTATTAATATTTTACCCTTGCCTTCTCATTTTGTCCCACCGGTTGTGCCTTTCTAAGACTTGTTTTCTTGCTTGTTATTTTGAACATTTGGTGGTGTATGTTAAACTCTATTTAGCTTTGTTGAACTTTGATTAACATATGCTTAATCCTTGTTGATGTTGACCTTGTTACCTTGTCACATTTACATGTGTCTTTTTGTGTTTTCTTATGAAATATCTGCACTCTAATGCTTGTGACATCCCTATCCTTTTGATGATGTGAAGAGGGGGAAAAGGTAAACTCATGCTTTAAATCTCCTTGCTTATTGATTAAACTAATGTCTTGCCTAACCTTCTTAGCGTGATTCTTGTTTGGGGCAATGTAAAATTGTCATGATAGCTTGATTCTAGCTTTTGCCCTTGGTAAGGTAATATTGTCCCTTCTCTATCATTTGATCTTGCTTGCTTAAAAATCTTGAATCAAGGTGTTTACATTGTTTATACATTCGTTTGGGGCTTGTCATCATCAAAGGGGGAATTTGTTGGGTTCCTTATGTTGATGATAACATGCCCATTTGATTTGTTTTATCTTAGTTTACCTTTTCAGGATTAATGATGTAATCAAGCTTGGATTAAGAAGTGTTGAAGTTGTTTATCATCCCATTGTAATTAGTCGTGTGTCATCTAATGTACAAGTGAGAAAGTTAAGTATAGTAGCGTAATAGAAACAGTCCAGATGACTGTTGCTTCAACAAGTAAACAGCTGAGTGGACTGTGCCACAACTCGTAAAAACTTGAAGCTTCCTTTTATCTTTCAAATGCTTTCATGTGACTCATATTTTCAAAGAGAGAAATTCAGATTTTTATTAAGGAGATAGTATCCAATAAAGAGTGGTTTGAATTATTCAAAATGTTTCCTCTTTATGCAAATTCAATCCTTTGGTTTTTAAGAAAACAAAAATTGCTTTTTGCCATATTTGTATTAACTTGTCATCATGTGACTTGTCTCACATCCTTTGTTTTCTGATTTTGCATGAGCATTTAAGGTTATCTTTCAAACCTTCTTTCTCTATTCTTACCTTTGCAAAAGACTCCTTTTTTGTGCAAGTTTTTAGGTGGTTGCTATTGCCCTTCACATGTGAGGTCTTTGACCCTTCAAAACCCTAGCAACCCCTTCACTCACCTCCTCTATAAATACCGAGTCCCTCCTTCATTAACTCCCAAGACTTTTCTGATTTAATTCTTCCATATTTGCAAAGTATTTTTAAAAGCTTAAAAATCGTGTTTTACTTGCAAAATCCTTTAAAAGTCTTCAAGTGTCTTTAAGTTTCTACAGTCGTGGCTACTGTTGCTTTTCTATACTAAACTCTCTTGCTTAAAAGTGTTGATCTTGTAAAAGTTGTCCACCTCTATTCTTTGTTAAGAATGTGTTAGTGGAAACTTGATCCTTTACATTTTAAGTGTGTTAGTAGAGTTTAAGACGGAGTAGTCTTTTACTCTTGACAACCGGAGTAGGTTGTGAGTTGGCAATCGGAGTAGATTGCGAGTTAGCTTGTCATAAGAACGGAGTAGTTCTTGTACTAGCTTTGCAACCGGAGTAGGTTGGCGTCTTTTATTACAAGGGTCTTTTAGTTTTCGGAGTAGATCACTAAAGGAAAGTAATAAAAAGGTAGATTGGACGTAGGCACTTGAGTTTCTTGCCGAACCAATTCAAAAATCCCGTGTTCAAGTGCTTACTTTATTTCCGCTGCTTTATACTTTGTTTGTTTGTTTTGTTTCGCTTAAACTTAGAAGTAACAGTTCATCATACTGTCGCATTTGGTCTGCAGTCACACTTCACAAACTGAGACAAATAGATACAGTCAGAACGATTGTTGCTTTCATACTTCAGCAAACATTCATAGTGATACTTGTTCAATCTTTCAATATTATTCAAAGTATCCTCTCATCTCTTTTGTTCTTATAACTTACTTTAATTCAATAAAGTTGAAGTTATAAATTTTTAAAATAGTACCTAATTCACCCCCTCCCCCTCTTAGGTACTCGAATCCATAAACTCAACACGTTAGACTCTTTGTAATCGCTCGAAAACTTCCTGTTTTAATTATATATAATGATAGATATATAGATTCCAGTGACAGGATACCGGAGTATCTTTTAGGCCTCAAGAGTTGTGAGTGATAGAGATAACAAAGGTAAAATAGACAATTTTATGTTAGAATTTGGACAAATGCTAAATGTTTAAGTTCACTTCTTCTGAGCAAATAGTTTACTTTGTTGAACACCATTTAATGATTGTATTTATCAATCATGCACAATTCCTATAGTATTTAGTGAGGTAATTGCACACAGAAAGTCCGCCAGTAAATGGCTTGTATTGGCAGTAACAAGGGGTAATTATCGACCATGCATAGGACAAACAATGGTATTTCGGGTGCACAACACCAAGCATGTGCCGCATGCAAACACCAAAGAAAAAGTACGTGAATTTCAAGCTGTTCACAAAGTATTTGGCGTTAGCAAAGTTGAAAAAATTGTTCGTAGCCTCCACACCGATGAGGATCGAAGAAGAGCGGCCGATTCTCTTGCTTGGGAGGCCTTAAATTATGTCGTCAAAAGGACCCGATTCTAGGTCCCTTTGGAGAGTACCGAAAAATATATGATGAACTCAAGTTATACCAAACCCGATAATGACACAAAATGGGCATAGTAATGGGACGGGTTACAAGTCGGGTCATCAAGGGATGATAGGGTGGAATGTGAATGGTAACGGGTCGGGTCCAAATAACAATAATAAGGTGACTTATAATAATGGAGGTATTATTAATGAGAGTGTTGCTTTGGTGAATTGTATTCGGGCACAATGCGGCCCGATTGTTGATTCGGGTTTGTTTGGTAATTATGGGCCTCAAAATGATTTACATGGGGTAAATAAATTAAGGCAAGATAGAGATAATGCAAGTGATGGGTCGTTAATTATTCCTCCACAACAACATTTGATTAATGGGTTCAATCAGCATTATTATCTTCCAGGTGAAATAAATTGAGGGTTTTTTATTGAGCTATACAAATATTTATACAAGACGGTTTTATAATTAAACGAAGTTTGTTTAATTAACGGATTTTTCAAGTAACTAACTTTTCACTTAAATGGATCATTTTCTGTGTTAGACGGGTTTAGAGAAGAATAACAGATTTAACTAAAAATTTTTTTATTAGTTTAAGAGTATTTTGTTTTTCCAAAATGGCGGGAAAATGAATAATATTTTCTATTTCTTCTTTGTTAACATTGATATTGATGTTAAATCGTTAATTTTTAGTTATTATCGTCGTCGTCATTATCGTTGCTTCATAATCAAATATTTTATGATTGCAAACTAATACTACTCGGAGAGGTATTTTTGATTTAAAAATATGCGGTAGTCATATTATATTTTTTTTACTATTAGTTTCCTTGGTTAAAAATATTAAAGAAATTAGCTTGTGTTATTGGTGAGAATAATCAACAATAAAATAAAATAAATTAATAGTAGCCCGATTGATTCATAATCCGTGCAATTTACTTTGGGCTAGTTTTACCAACATTAATCTCCTTTTTGTTCAGCCATTTGTTTCACTTTTTTATTCTTTAAAGGATCGAGTCTGTTAAAATAAAAAGAGAAAATAAATGATCAAAGCGGATAAAATAATTATTAATTTTTCGGGCAGTGAAAGTGAGTTGGTCTAATTTGAATTGCAGGTGAATTAAGCCCAATGGATACGAAGTCGATTCAGAGCTCAATATGGGAAGCTGGTGTTGGGAAATTAACGCCAATCTCCCACGCGCAACGGAAGCAACCAATCGACAAGTAAACCGTAAAAGTAAATAAATGTAAGCAATAATAAGATGAGACGGTATTTTAGGGTCAAACCCAGGGCAAAACCTTCCAAACCGGAAGTAAAACCCACTAGCCAAAACGACTAGAATCCACTATAATAATATAGTACCAGTACAACGTAACCGTCCCGAATTAATACCAATTCGAAACCCACAATAATATAAGATAACAACCTCTAGCCCTCCAGTAATATTAGTCAATGCCACTAATATCACCCCTAGAGTAAACTCCTAAATTATTGTATTATAACACCCGTTATACTGCCTCTCACCCTCAAACCCCGACTTGCTCTTTACCAAGCTAAGTCACCTTGTTTGATTACATTTTGTGAGATACAATTTCCAAAGGATTTACGTCCTTTATGTATGTAATAGTACGAATATTTTGAGTTATTGTTGCGTTACCTTATGATAAGATTGACGTGATTGATAATCGTAAAATGCTTGATTGTGTTGGATGGTGCTTAGTTGTGAGGATGTTTATAAGTGATGTGGTGGTAGTTGTGGGCGAACTTCGGGACGAAGTTCATTTTAAGGGGGTAAGACTGTAATACCCCGTATTTTGATAATAATTTATGAGAATAATTTATGTAATTTAATAATTAGTTAAAGGCATTTCTAATAATAATTACAAGTACGACGTTAATTAAATAATAAATTAATGATACAATTCGGGAATTGGGCTTAGCTAATAGTACAGTATTGGGCCGTATGATATAATTGGGGGACGAGTTTTATAGGCTTAATAATTAAGTAATCGGATTTTATATCGGGAATTAATAATAATATAATATGGAAATAATAATATGTAAATGTAATAATAATTATATCAATAATAATAATAAAGTTATGGCAATAATATATTAGTAAATATTATATGAGGAAATCCTATTTATGGTATGATTAACACATGTAATAATAATAATAATAATAATATAATGGTAATTATAATAATGATAATTCCTATACTAATTAGAATAAGGTAAATTATATAGTTTCCTAATTGACCTCACATTCTCTATAATCCTACCCTATAAATACCCTATTATATCTGAGAAATAAATCACAAATTAAAGAGGAGGAGCTTTAGGAGACGGAAAGAAGAAGAATTAACAAAACCAATTAATCGCCTCAAGGTAATATTTCAGACCGTCTTATGTATATACTTTAGCATATTATAACTCGATAACTAGACCACCATAGGACTTGCTTTGACCGTGACTGTGACCGTGGACCAGCAGGGAGTAGCCGGACCTCCGTTTGACCACCAATGACCGGCGGGGAAGGGGTGTTTTTATTGGTTTTCGTGTAGGTGTTTGATGATGGTTGTACCGTGGGTAATGTGGGTTTTTGACTCTTGATTCGTATGACCCAGACCTGACCGAGAATAGGGTTGAGACCAGGGGTGAGAGTCGACCTCAGGGGTTGCATCGTGGCGGCTTAAAGTGGTGGTTTGTGGTGGTGGTGGCCGGAATTACGCAAAAACAGGGGAGATGCAGGGGTTTCGTGCGAGTTGTCGTGACCGTCTTAAGATGAGCTTTGTGACTTCGTTAGTTGACCATTTGGGAAGTTGGGACCATCCCTGGAATCACCGTGGTACAGTGGTGTCAACGGTAGTGTCCAGAGGTGGTGTGGTATTCTGTATTGTCCGTGGTTGAGTGTTTAAGATAGTGTGTCTGCAAGGGTGTTGTTGTATGTCGGTTTGAGTAGGGAGTTTGTAGTTTAATTGGGTTGACCCGTTTGTGACCGTGTAGGGTGGTGGGACTAGTGGTTTCACCGTGGACCAGAGGAGGACCACGATGGTGGCCACTGGTGGTAAGGTTGGTGGTTGTATGGGTGTTGCAAGTTGGTTAATCATGTTAAGGAAATTGGGTGTTTTGTGTTAGTATTGTTAGTGTCGTGTATGAGGGGGTTCTAGGGCTGACTCGTGTGGTGGTTGTAGAGGTTGCACGTGAGTGTCGTTGGTGTGGTTGTGTAGGTGGCAGTGAGGACCCAAGGTAGGAGTAGTTGTGTGTTGTTGTCGGTGTCGGGTTAGGATGAGAATAGGTGGATGAAAGTGGGTGTTTTAGTGCCGAGTCAAGGGAGTTTATGAATCGGGTTTTGGGTTATAATTGAGTCGGGTTTGATTAATTAATTGAGTCCGGATAATTAATTAATTAAATAGTTAATATATGTGTGTCGGGTTCTAAGTTGAGTTGACCCGGGTTTTCGTATATCGTAATAATTAATAATAGTAAGTAATGAATAAAATATAATATAATGATTGATAATGATAATTAATATTGAATTCTAAGTAATTAGTTTGAATAATTAAAAGGAATAAATAAATAAATACATAATTGAATTGAATTGAATTATAATATTTTGATTAGGTGACGGTTGTGAAGAATTATAATTGGATCGGATTGCTTTATTTATTGGATTGCTTGAGCTGCTTAATTGGAATTGCTTATCAGGTAGGGATAAATCCTACTCAACTTTTACTCGATAATGTTTGTTGGATGATTTATATTAAAGTGAATTGATCATATGAGAATTGTGTTGGTTGATATCATTGAAATTGTTGGAAGGGAGAAGTTATATTGTATATGTTGGTTGGATTAGTTATGAGGGAGTTACTGTTATTGCATTGGTTATTCAGTTTAATACTGACAGACATCCCTTCGTGGTGATGTAGATTATTATTGCGGTTATAATGGCAGACGTCATGGTAAGAGCCTTCGGATGACGTATTTCAGATTTATTCTGGCAGACGATATTTTATCGTATTTACTCGAGGCAGGCCCCAGATTGGTGCGGGCCATCCGTGGATATTTAATCAACTATATGTTGAGGCGACATTACCTTTGGTAATGTAGTGTGTGTTTACTCACCTTCGGGTTGAGGTCGCCCGCCAGGGATTGGCGGGATGATTAGTGTAACGAGTAAGTAAAAGAAAGGAGCACGTTGTCGGGGGGTTGTGCAATGAAAAAGGAAATTGGATTATTTATCGTATGTTTTTGTTGTTAGTATTTATTCCTACCCAACCTCGCGGTTGATCGTGTATTCGTGAACACTGCGGTGAACCGTTTTATGGGAGCAGATTTGGTACCAAAGATTAGCCGACTTGGGAGCATTGGGATGAGAGCCAAACTTGGAACCTTAGATGAAGTCTAGATCACATATATAGTTATATCACTTATTTAATTTCCGCTGCGAGTTGTATCAATTTTTATATTAAGTTTTAGTTGGATAATTTGTAATAAACATGTAATCATTAAAGTTTTAATTTAAAGTACTTTGGTATTGTTGTACTTTGTTATTCACTACCTCGGGAAACCGAGATGGTAACAGTCCTATTTATTTGGGAATGTCTAGCTAAAGGCTCCTGAATAAATGGGGGTGTTACAATGTAGCCACGTGAATTGACGTTATATTTTAATAACATAAATCACTTCACGTTACAAACAAATGAATTAATAACAATTCATATGTTTTTGCACGTAATGTTGAACATATGAATTAACATTCATTTAACATTACAATGTTACATGTGCATCATTTTAACATGTAACATTTCCCATTAAATCTTGTGTTGGATGTTATCACCCAACAAATCTCCCCCTCCAACACAAGTGACAACCACCGAGGAATCAACCATTGGCCTTATGAAATCACCAGCTGCACACCCGAGTTAGTATCCGGTCCCCACCCCTAACTCAATATCACGGCCAATGCACCGTGTACAGCCTAAGCCCAGTCAATGACGTTACTTGACTCCGGAGAGAAACCTCTTGCTCTCCACCTTTCTACCAGCAGGAATTTTACCTTTGCGTCCGTCTGTAACCTGAAAACATTCTACCTTCGTCGCCTCTTCCGCAAACGAAACACGTGCACGACTTTTCCGTTTCCAGCTATCCTTTGAGGTTTTTACTGCATATGCATCCAGACGGTATAAACCACGACGTAGCTCCCCCTTCATGAGGACCATAGAACCCTTAGTAACTTTCATTACTCCCCCATGAGCTTTACACCCATAACCTTCGGAGTATAGTTGACTAAGTGAAATTAAATTCTGCCGCAACTTTGGAACATATGCAACCTTGTCCAAAGTGTGCACCACCCCATTTGACAATTTTATTTTTACTACCCCAACACCCATGACATTAACTGTTGAGTTATCAGCCAAACTCAACTTCCTAGCCACGCCTTCTTGGAGCTCATCAAAATTATCTTTCCGGGTGCAAACATGGTTGACACAACCAGAATCTAATATCCATTCTTCCTTGGAAGATACGTCGTTCACATCCGTGACCGCAAATATGTCACTATCATCGGTAAGGAAACAACCACTACTTCCTTCACCGGCAACCAAGTTGGTGTCACCCTTGTTTTCTTCATTCCCGCATTTATTAGGACAAAACCGCCTAATATGCCCAAGGTCACCACACTTGAAACACTTCACATCATTATTCCTAGAAGCGTTCCTGGACCGAGACCTGCCATGCTTCGATCCATCCTCCCTGTTAAACGATCGACCTCTCCCATCCCGAGCAACCGCAATTGTACCCGTCTTGTCACTCCGTACCCTCACCCTTGTCCTTCTTCCTCGCATCAAAGGACAATAAAGTGTTTGTGCTTGCTCCACCGTGATGGTGTCTTTACCGCACAAAATAGTATCCACATAAGTCTCATATGTGTCCGGGAGAGAATTGAGGAGTAATAACGCCTTATCTTCCTCCTCAAGCTTTACTTCGATCTTCTTTAACTCGTCTAACAGTCCATTGAACAAATTCACATGTCCAATTAAATTATCATCCTCATCCATCCTCAACCGATATAACCGCCGCTTCAAAAGCAACTTGTTGGTCAAACTCTTCGCCATGTAGAGTTTCTCCAACTTTTCCCATATCACTGATGGAGAGTCGTCATCAAGAACACAATTGATGACAGAATCCGAGATGCACAACCTAATAGTACTTGCACACTTAGTGCAAACTTCTTCCCAGTCGGCATCACTCATCTTCTCCGGCTTACCGTCAACTCCTTTCAAGGCTCTAGCCAAGCCAAGATGAACCAGGAGATCCTTCATCCTTCTTTGCCAAAGGGTGAAACTACTTTTACCATCAAATTTTGGTACTGCAAATTGAGACCCCAAATTTGACATCCTTGCCAATTATAAATAAACCCACCGGACCGAGCCTAGTGGCTCTGATACCACTGTTGGGAAATTAACGCCAATCTCCCACGCGCAACGGAAGCAACCAATCGACAAGTAAACCGTAAAAGTAAATAAATGTAAGCAATAATAAGATGAGACGGTATTTTAGGGTCAAACCTAGGGCAAAACCTTCCAAACCGGAAGTAAAACCCACTAGCCAAAACGACTAGAATCCACTATAATAATATAGTACCAGTACAACGTAACCGTCCCGAATTAATACCAATTCGAAACCCACAATAATATAAGATAACAACCTCTAGCCCTCCAGTAATATTAGTCAATGCCACTAATATCACCCCTAGAGTAAACTCCTAAATTATTGTATTATAACACCCGTTATACTGCCTCTCACCCTCAAACCCCGACTTGCTCTTTACCAAGCTAAGTCACCTTGTTTGATTACATTTTGTGAGATACAATTTCCAAAGGATTTACGTCCTTTATGTAGCCACGTAATTGACGTTATATTTTAATAACATAAATCACTTCACGTTACAAACAAATGAATTAATAACAATTCATATGTTTTTGCACGTAATGTTGAACATATGAATTAACATTCATTTAACATTACAATGTTACATGTGCATCATTTTAACATGTAACATTTCCCATTAAATCTTGTGTTGGATGTTATCACCCAACAGCTGGATCATAACTTTTGGACATTTAATTGAAAACACAAACAAAAAAGTACATGTTATTTATATACCATTATTATTTTTTTTTGCTAAAATGTAAGCTTTTATTGATAATCATAATTAGCAAATACAAGAAACAATTCCTTCCATACAATTTAAGAGTGCATATAACTATATTAATTGCACCTTAGACAACCAGAGCTTATCTCGGAAGAGATAGCTTGAGGTTTAAGAACAATAAATCTGCTTCTAAATGATCATGGAGTACTTATTTTCTGTTACATGCTTTGCAAAAACACATAATTGGTTATATCATTCAAATAAATTTGGAAAATGTGAAAAGTATCATTTAAAAGCATCCGCAATGGTGGGAAGCTAACCTCCCCATATTACTCCTCTCTATTTTTGGTGCAATCTTGTTATTGTTACTTATGTTCACCATTAATGACATTCTTTTTTTTTTTTTTTGATATTATTTGATTTATCTTTACGAATATTTTCACTTTAAGAAATTTAAATTTTTTTAACGTCGAAGGTAAAAGCTTTACTTGACTCGAATATGATCTGTCAAGATACAGCTCACCCATGATAAACGCACATGTGAATATCCTACATTGGAAAAAGAGGAGAGAATTGTCTATCATATAAACCAAGGAGTTACTCCACCCATTGTCAATTGGTTTTGGGATGGAACCTCCTTGGACTTATAAGTCGGACTCTCTTTCCTCCATACGGGTGCGGCCCAGGCCTGATAACGGAACTTGACATATTTTTAAGCTAATGGAAGACCAAAAAGCAAAATAAAAAACCAAATAAAGTCGACTGTGGGTATTGAACCTGGGGCTACATGTCATAAGTCTCCTACACTTACCACTACACTAGTAATATTCCCTAGGTACTTTAATTTTTGTTTTATTTACTTATGTGGGTAATACTTGACTCGTCACAAGCTTATGACGGATATACTCGTCATAAGAGAGACTTATTGTTTCTTTTATCTTATGTTAGGCGAGATTTGATATTAGTTTGATCAATTTAATAGTTTGTCGTTGTTGATCAAGAGAAGTGGCTTGTTAACTGCTTAAATGCTATACTTTATACTAATCAACAAATCAGTTCACTTGCTCAGGCGTCTCTTCATCAAGCCTCCCTTCAACAAGGAAAATATTATTTTTAAATTAGGGTAGTGAGACCTCCGTCATAGTCATTAAAAGAAGGAGAGATCGAGGGGGATAGATAGAAGATAGAATAAAAGATCAAGAAGGTTGAAAAAAGAAGGAATATTCCATTTTTTTACACCGGAATGAGAGTAACGGGACAAAATTTGATCAGAAGTGTTTTATAATGTTTAAGATATTAATTTTTTTTTTATAAGGGTATAAATTTAGAAAAGTTGATTTTATAAGGGTGTAAAAATTAATTATCCCATTATTTATTTTTATCTTTTTATAATTGGAGTGAACTTACTAGCTACGGAGCATATATTAACTGAAATACGGAGTAATTATAGCCACTAAAAAGGTTTCTTCATTTCATTTGACATAAACCCACACATGATTACACACATGGTAGCAGTAGTACCCTCATTATTCATCATCGTACATAGATAACGAGTAATAATTAACACAAACTATTATGTAATAAAATCGCTTTACTATTATGTAATACAACCCTCTAATTAGTTGAACGTACACTCAATTAATAAAAGGGTTGTAGTTTTATAGTGTAAAACGATATTACACATTAATTATTGTTAATTTAATATTTAAGAAGTAGATAACTCTAGAAAATTGAAAGCTTTCTTGAAGGACACGGCAGTAGGATTATTAGTAAGACCTAAGAGCCCATCATCCTTGAATAAACCAACATTATAACCATAACCATCCTGAAAAGACCAATGCTTTAACTCATAGATATGTAGTTGATTAGACTCGTCCTCCTCAGTGATGATGAATGACGTGTCAACGTTGACGGACTCATCATCATCACTGCCGGCGGTGATGTACGCCTTCTGGGACGAAGGGTCCAGGATTCGTTTCCACCTCACGGATTCCCCGCATGGTGTGGGGACATTGAAAGTTAAGCTAATGTGGAGGTTAGGGTAAATGAAGGGTATTCTGAAAGGCGAGGAGATTTTAACAGGGGTACCAGGTGAATTTTCAGTTTTATTCGAGGTTATGTATAGTGGACATCCACCGTTTTTTTGGGTGTAGGTTAAACCGCCCTTAGAGGTTACTGGGATAATGAAATATTTCCTGCCATTCTGTAAACTATGGCCATCGGTATCGACGACAAAAGCAAAAGCAGTCGAAGATGGGAAGATCAAGAGTAGGACAAGAGTGATTGAAGTGAAGAAGAGTAATAAAGAAGACATTTTTAGGTTAATAATAATTAGCTTAGATGAGGGATAATTCAGGATGCGTGAAAATGGAGGGTTTATATAGTGAAGTGACCACACAAATAATATCCTACAACCAGTTGTATAGTAGCATTGTACAATCGTCTCAAAGTTATTGAGTTCTTACACATAGTTGTTGAGTTATTTTACAAGTTATTGAGCTATTTTACAAAGTTATTGAGCTTAATAATTATTCTATTAAGCTCAATAATTTTGTATCATAACTCGATAATTTTGTTAGTAGAGTTCAATAACTTTATAACAAAGCTCAACTAAATTGAATAAGTTGTATAATACATTAACTGAAGTGACCATGGGTCCCATGCATTCTATATTTATCTATTTATTTATTTTTTTAATTGTTTTTTTTTGTAATAATGAGGGGACCCGAAAATTAACTACGTGTATTACACGGGGAATAACAACCCGAAATATGTCCTCCCGAAGAACAGTACACAAATCGTTAAAAGGTATATCTAAATGCGTGAGAGTGATGCTAGAATTAACTCCGCGATTGGCCAATAAATCCGCTGCCCTATTTGCGGATCTATATGTATGCTCCAGCTTGCTTAGTTACCCAGTTAATATCTTTAAGCAAATCTTGACATTTTTTAACAATAAACTTGAGGTTATTGCTAACTAATTGGTCCTCCAAGATGATCTTGATACAAGTAGAGTTTATCCTTATTTTTTTAATTGGTGAAAAGTTATAAAAGTAGATAAAGAAGTGAAATGGCATAGAATTTGTTTTAAATGTTTAGGAAGTCTTAAAGTAAATGGAGGCTCGGTGCACCATAAAAAAAATGAGGCTCTCAAATATGAATGTATTACTGTATTAATTTGTGTCGAGGTTTGTATTGAATTTCATCTATAAAGCTTGTAAATTCGTTGATTAAAACCGGATTCACGGTTCCGCCGCCCGTAGTTACCCATGGCCTTAGACGTCTTTATATATGTTTACAACGTTCTTAACTACTTGAATATGTAGCTTATAAAGTATTTTCTTAATTTTAAAATTATTAATAAATTAGCTAAAAAAATTAGCTGATATTTCTTATTTGGTAAAATGAGAAAAAATTAAATGAAAATGTAGCATTTGTTATCCACACATGCAACATTTTACTATTCAAGATAGTTGAAAATGTATTTTTTTTTTAGTTTTAACTTTTAACTATCTTCACAGTTGAAAAAAATAAGCTAACTCCGCCACTGTCCCGTATTTTTGAACACTCGAGCAAAATGTGAGCAAAAATAAGATACTACCAAACACTTACACCTGTATTTTTAATTAATATTTTTTGAATTTATTTTAAATACCACTAATGTAATATTTTAATGTATTAATAAATGTAACCATATACTACTAATTTGGCCTAGTGCTTTCGTCCTCCCATACTCTAATATACAACACAAATGATAAAGAAAGACAGTTTTACAGGCAACTTATCCTAAATTCAAAGTATTATTTAATTAAAAATAATTTAGGATAAGTTATTTTTTGTAGTTCCGTTTTAAGCTCACAATAATTAACAAGTATTAATTAGGAATGCAGGAGTTAAACCTTGAAGCTTGCAGAAATGCAGGAGTTGAGAGGTCCCGGGTTCGACTCCCAGCTGGGGCGATGATCACTTGGCCACTGCAGCTCCGAAAGGGGTGGCTTACATGGTCCATGTGGTGGTGCGGGAATGCATGGGCCCGGGGGGATTCAACCCCTCGTCATAAAAAAAAAAAAAAAAAATTATAATTAACAAGTATTAATTAGGAATATATTATACAATCTTTGATTTCATTGTATATTTAATACTTTACTTGTACACAATTCTAGGGCTACATATTAGGGTTTAGGCCATGTTTTAATCTCTCGTAATTTATATATATAATATATATACTAGTATAGATCCCGCGCAAATGCGCGGTTTTTTAGATAGATATATTTGAGAATTTAACGATTTTACCACTGTAATAACTCAATTTGAAATTTAATTATGAAATTTACTTTTAGATAGAGATATCAGAGAATTTAAAATTTTTACCACTATAATAACTCCATTTGAAATTTAATTAAAAAATATATTATTAAGAGGTAGAAAAGAGGAGATTCAACACTTATACTTCCCATAAGATTAACTTTATTTTAAAAAAAATATTGTTATTGTATCATTATGTTCACTAAAGGCGTAATATAAACGTGAAGGAATGACATTGAAAATACAATTAGATAAAGAATAAAAAAATATTTTACATCACAAATCGGGATATGTGTTGTAATAATTAATAAATATATTTATGTATATGTTAAATTAAAAAATTAAAAAAATTAACCAAAGTTTAAATGTTCACATAGTATGGAGCAGAGATAGATATTAAGGTAAACGGTAAGAAAATGTATATTATTCGTAAGTTTCTCCTTTTAGAAGTAAAAAACAAAAACAATCTATGAATACTCTCAACTTGTAATACGTTTGTTTCAAAAGACAGAATAATAAAATTAATTAGAACGTATTTACTAAAAAAATGTTCGTGGCCATCATGTTTAGTTTCAAAAAACAATAATAATAAAATATTTCTATCACATCGTACCTATGATTAGTGCAATTTCATTTATGTAACAAAATTAAAAAATTGTTCAATATGTTTATACCAATTGAAAAAATATTAATAAAATTATCTATTGCATAGAATAGTTACCTCAGTTGAAGATATGATATAATTTATAATGAAGCATATTTATAGGAAGTCATTTAGGCGGGAAAATTTTAAGAAACTTTTATTCTTTTAGTATAAGGGGGATGCCCATTGTGAGTTAATATTACTTATACAATTCTTAATATAATTTAATCTTTCCGATCTCATAATCTCTCTATTCGATCTATCAACAAGATGTTAATGATATTTCCAACTATATATATCGACATAAATACGTGTATCTAATATCTAACTAATATGTGGTATTGTATCCTTAGACCCCATGCCTCTTACGCCCTTACATATCCTTGATTTACTTGTCACGCCTCGCTTCTCCGAGTAATTATTGAAAGATAAGGACGTGACATAGCTGCACCTACAGGCTACAGGAGCAAAGTGGGCACGTTTGATCTTTTTCCTTCCATGTGGTATTGTAAATTTGTGTCCTTTGGCCCCGCTCTATATTTGAACTAGCAAAAGAAACCGAATTTGAAAAATCGATCGAAAACATCTGAATGCATAATCGATCGAATACCCGATATGAGTAGTGTGAATAGTACCCGAACCCCAATTCGAATTACTATCGGTCGGGTTTGAGATAGGTTTTTGCCTAGTTTGGCTCCTAAATTCGTTATCGGGTCGACTTTTTCTGATTATTTAACTAGTTGGAGTTGATACGCGGATCAAGGCGGTGGTGCACATTCGATTACATGGCAACCTGAATAATGTTTTAAAAGACTATGCGATAGTTTTACAATGTATTAATAACGTAAAAACGTGATTTTGGCTCATTAAACGACATTATAAAGTATTATTGATTGATTAACAGCCTTACAATGAGAGAGGAAGTGATGAATGTCAAGGATTGTTAGTAAGTCTTCTTGGAAGGTTGTGTGGAGCATACGAATCAAAAATAGTTTCAGAATGCAACGTTTAGTATCGAAAGAATTTTTTGCATGAACCTTGTACTCCGTAGCTCATAATTAGAGATTTCAAGGCAAGATTATGTAATTGTTAATATATGACGAAGAACAAGTACTTTTGTCAACTATTTGTTTGTTTCGGTAAATAACCATATTCCGAACACATTAAAACAGTAGTTTGAAAATACAAAATTTAAATGAGCCTCAAAATATCGGGCGCATCATAGGACATTCATGTATTTTTAACATAAAATGATTATTGTTAATTATAAAATAATCACTTTTCATCGGTCACATTATAAAATGATTGTGAAGCATAATTCGCATGTATAAAAAGCTAAGGTGTACGGAAATGTCGCAAATTTTGACATTTCTCACGCTTAATAAACGAATAGTCAATACATAAGCCTTGTTCTTTTGGACTGGAAGTCATCACTTAATTTAAGTTCACTTCAGATTCTATATGTTAAGTTAAGTTAAGTTCAGATCATATCATATAAGTTCAGTTCAGATCATATAAGTTCAGTTCAGTTCAGATCCTATAAGTTCAGTTCAGTTCAGATCCTATAAGTTTAGTTCAGATCCTATAAATTCAGTTTAGAAAATTTATATACAAAGTATTATTTTTAAAAACTGACGCAAAAATATTTGACTTTATTAATGATTCGCTACATATATACATTATTATTTTTAAAACAAAATTATCACTCTTCTCATTATTTTTAATCGTAATGTAACCATAGTATAATGTATGAACTAACCAATGTATATAAAACGAAAAAATGTTATTATCTTAGCTTGTGTTTTAGACTATATTTTCTTACCAGTGTTCTCTCTTTGTTGTCCGCTAATTTCTTATAAAAGTTTGCGTTTATTATAATAATAATAATAATAATAATAATAATAATAATAAAAGTTGCGGTTTTATAAAAAAAATAAAAAAAAATAATAATAAAAATAACAAGAAGAACAAGAACAAGAACAATGATAATAATAACAATAACAAGAACAATAAGAAACAACAACAACAATAATAATAATAATAGCCTGGAGCGCATTGTCATTGCGTGCGGGCCTTATTTTGGAGACTGGCAGTGGCGCCTTGCTCCTTGCCCTTTCATTTTGGGGGGCTTGGTGTCTATGTTGTTGGGGATGTTCATCATTATGCCTTCCTGGCCTCCCGTTTGCAGTCTGCTGGGTTGTAGGCTAAGCTTCTCTGCCCTTCTGGCACCTGGACCTACCTTTGATAGTATCATGCGACTGTTTACTGAGACTATAGGTTCTGATCTTTTGAGTAACCCGAGCGAGATCGCTGCTCCAAAACTTATGAAGATTGGCAGACATATATTTCACGAAGGTTGCTGCTGCTGCAGAATCTGAGTTCTCTTAGCTATCGACAGGGTATTCCTTTGTTTTCTGTTCCTGGACCCTGTTCTGCTTGTTCGCGAGTCTTTGATGGGGATATCTACGGAGATCATGCCATGTCGTGTGCTGGTACTGTTGGTATCAAGCATCGACATAACCTTGTTCGCGACACCCTTTCTGACATCTGCTTCCGCTCTGGGATCTCTATTGGTAAGGAGGTGGATATTGGTTTGATCGATGGGCATGATAGGCCCCTGCATCCGGCGGATCTTTTGCTTTATTCTTGGGACAGGGGACGACATGTGTGTGTGGATTTGACTGGATCGTCTCCTTTGACGCAGTCCGGGATGTCTGGCTTTATACCCGGACGCGTGGTAGTTGATGCGGCTCAGCGCAAATGTGCCAAGTATCAGAGCTTGTGTGAGGCAGTTGGCTATGGGTTCTTACCTTTTTCTTTCTCTTCTTTGGGGGAGTTGGGGACAGATGTTGTTGCCTTACTCAAGTGGATTCAGAAATTTTCTATGCCCCATGATGCTGGTGCTCGCGCTGCTGCTTTTATTTTTACTAGACTTAGTTTTGCTATTGCTAAGGGAGTGGGCGCAATCTCGGTTGCCACCAATTTCTTGTAAACTTTTGATTGTTTAATAAAAGTTTGCGTTTTTTTTACTACTACTACTACTACTACTACTACTAATAATAATAATAATAATAATAATAATAATAATAATAATAATAATAATAATAATATTTAAGTTAAATTAAGGAAAAATTACAAATAACCACCACGTATTTACGCTTTTTTACAAATTACCACCTTGTATTTGCGTTTTTACAAATAACCCTCAGACTTTCACGTATACTCCCCAATCACCACCGTATTTTATTTCCGAGCATAGTTTTTCTTATTTTTCGCCTCGTTAAATTACGACTTGCTCATATTGCCCAAATTACCCTCCAGTACTACAACATTAATTACACACATATACATTTTGTTTGTTTCCTCCAAAATCAAGAACCCTAATTAAATCCCCAAATTCCTTATCTCTTCCCCAATTCTTTCGATTATTGACAATTCATTCTCTCTCCCTAATCATTCAATCCCTCAATTCTTAACCCTAATTCATTATCTCTCCTTAAATTATATTCATAAATAGATTAAATGCAAGTGCCTCCAAATATACAAGCTGCAGAAATCTAAGAGGAACATCATACCGTGAACGATGTGAAACAATAGATTCCCAATATATACTCCAGAATTCACTATGCCACTGATTTAATTGATTTCCCCTCTCAAAAAAAAAAGTTGATGATAAAATGGGAAAATGTAAGGTGTGTTCATTCATTTCAACAAATACAGTCAAAACAAATTATACTCTAAATAACTCAAACGTGTTTTGCAGGCTTGTATGCTTTAGGGAAAAAGAGAATGAATTACGGTTAGGGGTTGAGAGAGTGAATGATTTAAGGAGAGATAATGAGTTTTCAATAATTGATTGAATTGAGGAAGATTTAAGGAATTTGGGATTTAATTAGGGTTCTTGAATTTAGAGGAAAAAAAAACAAAATGTATATGTGTGTAATTCGGGTTGTAGTACTCGAGGGTAATTTGGGCAATATGAGCAAGTCGTCATTTAACGAGACGGAAAATAAGAAAAAAAATGCTCGAGTTTAAAATACGGTGGTAATTGGGGAGTATACGTGAAAGTCTGGAGGTTATTTGTAAAAACGCAAATACAAGGTGGTAATTTGTAAAAAGGCGCAAATACGTGGTGGTTATTTGTAATTTTTCCTTAAATTAATTTAAGTTAATTTAAGTAAATTTAAATTCAGATCGTGTAAGTTCAGTTCAGATCCTATAAGTTGATTCGATTCGAGATCCAATAAGTTGATTCGATTCGGATCTTATAAGTTGATTCGATTCGGATCGTGTAAGTTCGATTCGAGATCCTATAAGTTGATTCGATTCGAGATCAAATCGTTTACCCAAAAACAGGGGCCATAGTTACATAATGAAGAATAATAGGACCATTTTAGTGTGAGGGGTTGAAGTGGTTGGGGGGATGGTGAGTTGGTGGCCGACGAGGTCTATTGTGATTTGTGAGTATATATTATCAATAATTTTATTTTATTTTTTTAAAATGTACTCTAATCTAGTATTTATCAAAAATTATAGAAGTTAAAAGTCATACTATTAAAATCTTGTGAAATGCTTTATTTTTTTTACAATTCTTGTTTAAGGTTAAAGTAACCGTTTTAAGCTTAAGAGTTAAGAGTTAAGACACATTAAATATGCTAGATGAGACAAAAGTAAAATTAGATATTTTTCGTATTTTTTTTTTTAAGTTGGGATTGAAAATTAGAGTGGTGATTAGTAGCAAAACTATTCACAAATCCATTCTAATTTTTGGAAAAGTTGATGAACATTAACCAAACATAGCGAGAAAATAAATCAAACAAATTTCATAATACATTCATTCCATCTTAATTCAAAAGAAGTATTTTCCTATCGATAATCAAGTCGTAAATGAAAATGAGTTAAATGATATAGAATCACCCAAAACCTCAAATATGTCCATAAATGAAAATGACTCAAATCAAGAAACACAATATGCTGGTGAAAATGATAATTAATCGTCATCTGTGAATATACCCATAGTTATATTTATATTGATTCTAGCAACAAGTACGTTAAAAAAGATATATTTATATTTTAATGCAGAAATTAAATTCAAGTAAAAATTACAAAAACAACATATATTTTAATTTTAATGCAGAAATTAAATTCTGGTAAAAATTACAAATACTATGGATAGACATAATTTACAAAAATGAATGGATAATAACAACTTATTGATATCGACATAATTTACCTACTTCCTACCAAATTTTCAACTCATATTTGTCCAATTTTGTGTGCTAAATTTGATTAATTGATCATTTTATGGCTAATTATGAGTAACCAAATGTCATGTTTAATTTGGGGAAATATAGCAAATCACCCCTATAAGTTTGATACTATGTGTAATTCAACCCTTTAACTTATAAATGTAGCAAATAGGCCCTATAAATTTCTCTTAATGTGCAATTCACCACATATCTTATTTTTAATAATAAAATTAATGAAATTTACTAAATTAAATATATTTACTATTATTAAAGGTCAAAATTATTGATCAAATATTAATCCTAAAATTCCTAATTATTAGAAAGCATGTTCAATTTTACTTTTTTTGTATTTTGGTGAAAACATATTCAATATGAGAATTTTTATTTTTTTTAGTCAAATTGCAATGAAAAGTTACATTCCCGAATTTTTTTTATCTTAAATTTTTTTTCACATTTTTGTTGAATATATATTGTATTTAATTTTTAGTAGATATTTTAAAATAATTTTTATAATAGAAAATAAAAGGCTTTAGTTAAAAAAAATGGTAGAAAAATTGATTTGAGCTTAATTGTACATTTTAGGAAACTTATCGGGGGTAATTTGCTACAAGCGAAACTCAAGGGGTTAAATTTCACATAGTAGATAAGTTATGGGGGATAATTTGCTACATCCCCAATTTGATTTGCTACTCCCTTCGTTTCGGTCAATTGTTATCTATTGCTTTTGCACAAAGATTAAGGAAATAAGTATGAACGAATTTAGGCCACACATATCGCATAACCCCACATGCAGTGAAATGTGATCCACAAAAGGTTGCCAAAATTGGAAATAGATAAGAATTCAATGATATACCCCAAAATGGAAATAGATAACTATTGACTGGGACGGGGGAGTATGTTTTAGTCTCCAGGGAAGTAGATGGAACTCTAAGCCATCAAGACAAGAAAAAAGGAGACTTGGAAAACACATGATTAATGGAATGTTGGTGTTGTTATTAGACATTACATAAGATAGCAAGAAACAAATGCAAGTTTTTTAGCAAAGAATACAAAAACAAGATCAAATATAGGTTATTCTCGGACGACGGCATACAAATTAAGCAAGCAAGGCTCTATTCGAGTTCACTTCTTCGAGCCCATAAAAAGACCCCATCGCTGCTCACCCGATGCACTCCTCATCAGCTTGGCCTTCCAACCACCAACTATATCGTCATAATCATTCTGTAGATAATTGAGAAGAACAGAAAAGCTCACCAATGGTATCACATGCTAAATAATTTCGAATACAATGGAGAAAAAGAAAGGCGAGTATAGTCCGAACCTCAGAGAATTCCTTAACGAAGCCATCCTTGTCATTCTCGATAGCATCAAGTTCTCTTTTCAGGACTTGGATGAACTAAACGCAACCAGTAACAAAAACTATCAGCTGTTTTCACATAAGACCGCTCTCAGGAGACTAATTGATACTCATTTCTTTGGTTCGAGACTCATTTAGCATCAAAATTACGCTAGAGTAGTCAGTAGACGGCTTTCTTTCAGGAAGAAGAAAAAAAAAGTTATGAGCAAAGTGAAATATTAACCTGATCTGTCCGGTCCTCGGCAATGACATCGTCAAACCCAGCATCTTTAAGCATCTGGTGGAATATAAACCAGGCAACCTATGGTTATTACTCGTAATATCAAGAAGTTGAGGGGTACTAACAAAAATAAAGAAGCGGTTGAGCTTGCCTGGCCATATGCTTGCACATCATGGAGATCATAACCCCTCTGCTTGATATACATTGCAAATTCAGGAGAAGGTTGACCACTATTCTTGCAATAGTCACTAATCAGAAGTTTGCCTCCGGGCTTCAACCAATCATAAAACGACTTGAACAACGCAGGTTTGTCCTGAAATAAGTGACACGCCTAAATTAATTTACCTGAATTTCATAAAAATTTACTCGAGGGGGAGGTCCATTGTGAAATCTCCAACGGTTTGGTCATGGTGAAGAAAAAGTCAAAATTTTGGGTAACAAAAAACCATCTTATGGTTGAAAAAACCTTCTAAAATAGTTTAAATCGAGAGTAAAGTACGTTCACAAAAGCATTGTACCTGGATATGCAGAATTGTATCACGGCTGTAGATAACATCAAAACTTTGCGTAGGATAAGTTTTCTTAGTACAATCTGCCACTTCAAACTCAACCGCACATCTAAGACCAATAGCGCGCTCAAGTGCAAAAGAAATCATATTTATGGAGAGATCAACGCCAACAACATCAACGTCAAAGTTCTCAGCCATGTAGAAATCACCTCCGCCTATGCCGCAACCTACATCCAAGACTTTCTGGCCAGGCTTCAAGTCAAGTTTTGAAACAAACTCCTTAGTTGTTTCTGCAAAAGAGGTCATTTATGCTGTAATTTATCAGAGAAGTAAAAGCCATAATTCATCAACTACTCCCTCCATGCAAAAGAGATCATTTATGTTGTCTCCCAGGTAAAATTTATTTTCTTTTTTGCGGCATTATTTAACTCATTTGGGTTTGTTACTTTATTTTAGCTCTCAGGAGACTAATTGACTAGCTTAGTCAGGCATTTCAAACTTAAACAAAGTCGTCGATCAAAAATGAAGCTCATTAGTTACGGTATTTGGTCTGCATATCATGGCTTGGTTCTTCATACAGTAACATTATTTTAAAAAAACAAGTCGGTCTTGCCTTCAATTGCTACATACAAAATATGAGGGCAATTTAGCATTGAAATTAGGAGCAAAGACCAAATGCCTACCAAGTCCCCCGGTGCTCACAAAACCAGGGCCAAATACACGCTCATAACGCAGAATGCTACTGCACTTGTACTGGCTAGTATCCAAGAACTGCTGAAAGCCCTTATCTCCCTCCGAATCAACTTTTTGCCACAACCAGCAAATCTGCAGTCAGAAGACACAGCTCCTGTGTCAGGAATTCTAGTTTGGCGATTGTGATCAGAAAACTATCAAACTGAAAACAAGCAGAAGGGATATGAAGACCTGATTTTGATTCTTCTTGTTTCTGACATAAGCTCCGATGCATTTGCAGCCAATTAGGGAGAGCTCATAAAAGTTTTCAGAAGCATCTTTTGTATGGCATTCTTTGAAGACCTGCATCATTTATGATTGTATTAATTAAATTCAAATACACAGATGCCGAAGCATTTTATGCACAAAGTCGAAGAAAAATGATAAGAGGTTCTTTATTTGTAACACCCAACGCCAACTACAAAATCTACAAAGAGAGAGTCTTTGGTTTGAATCTTTTGACACGACCCACAAATTGGAAACGGCATCATCTTCCGTGTAATCGGCCCAATTACTTAAATCAGATCTTAACCAAAAGAAGCAGCTTATCCACCGTCGGGTGATGATGTCAATTATTTAGAGCTGAATTTTGAAAAAATAGTTTTGTTGCAAAATGTTCAGCATAACATTTTCATAAACGGTCAACCCTAACCTAACTCGCATTGAGTACCTAACCAATATGTTTAATCCTCTTCTCAGCAGTATGCCATATTTCATGTCTCTCCACTGAGATGAAATGCATCACAACTAAAATTGAAACAGAACAAAATCTGATTATAACAATTGAAGCACAACCTTTGTGTAGAACCTTGGTTCACGGTAGTGCGTAGGATTGTTTTTACGCTTGTGATCTCCAGACTGATGAAAACAAGACTCCCTGAAAAAAATGAATCCACCTGGTTTCAACCAAGTCAGCATCCTTTCAGCCAGGTTTTCAACCTGCAAGCCCAAAAGACGAATACAAGCCATTAAGCAAATTAATTACAAGAGAGCATGTTACAAAGGAACACAACGTACCTAGCAAACGGTAAGACGCCCAATGTCGCCCATCTTAGTTTTAAGAGGTAGGGTAAAGATGTGAGCCTAACGCACACAAGGGGCACTGTTTTCGCAAAAACAAATCTATTCTTTAATATAAAAATTTTGTGCAACAATACCCTCTTTCATAGATTTCAAAACGGCTAACTGACAAGAACTAAAACATAGGCATGGGCCAAAGGGAAAGGAGTGAATAAAAATAACATTGAATTCGCACAGTAGTGTGCCATGTAGGCTTGTAGCTGTGCCATCTGCACAAGATTCACCAAAGCGGCCTTAGGCATTTCACCTCATTGGTTTATTTATGAAGTAAAGAAATGTTTTATTTACAATGTGATTGTATGATGCTTCCTCGAGAACATTAAATTCAACTCAATTAGCAAAGCAAGCAGTGAAAGCACAGTTTAAAACACTAAGCAGGGATAAATATTGGTACCTCATTGTCAGAAAGATACATGAGTAACCAGTTCGAGAATATTATGTCTACAGAGTTTGGTGAAATGTTGAGGCTGGGAGATGTAACGTCAGCGCACATAAACTTCACATTTTTGTGATGTCCATTTACCCTTTCATTCTGCAATCAACATGTACACGACCATATATTTGTAACTGCCAGTGTAAAAGAGTTTATACACACTTAACTGAAGATTAAAGCGCACTCATGAAAAAAGTAAGTCACCTTCTTTATAGCACTATCAATAAAATCCAGAGCTATAACCTGACCAGCCTTCATGGCCAATTCACCAGTAAATCGACCAATACCAGCGCCAAGTTCTAGGACTGACTTCCCTTCACACGATGGAAGCAGAGAAAGTATCTGTGCCAGAAAAACAAATAAAAATAAACAGAGTAAAAACAAGATATTCATCAACCAACATAGGCATTATCATTCTTCACAGTTACAGTATGAGCGTTGAGCGTGCATATACATGTGCGCATATGAAAGGTCTCGCAAATTTGTCGAGAATGACAATGCAATAGCCTCGCAAATAACTACTGATTCAGTTTGTGAAATATTATGAATCAACTAAAGGTAAGTGTAAAACAGCAGCAGCAAAACAACAATTGAGTAGCAATAGCAAGACTTGACTCCAGCCCTACTGCAATTTTGGAATAGCCTCAATTCACTTAATTATCGCAAAAAGACGACAACCAGAGAACACTAAGAAAATGGCAAGAACCCTACGCAAAAATTTCTCCGCGTTCTTCCCATTTTTCTCAGATTCCTGTTATTTTGAAAAGTGACAAGAACCCGATGCAAAACTAGTGTGAGTTTTAACTATACATAATCCAACCAAGGTCAGCTAGGTGATCATTCATACCTAGACGAGTCAATATTTACAGATTCACGGCTATAAAAGACTGGTCTTTTACTAGTCTAGTATGTTATTTACATCATACATTTTGTATCCGAGATCCCAAGATTAGATCTAACTTGTATTGGATTGATCTCCTTGTAACCTAGATTGATCTAATCCAAAATATACCCAACCCGCATTTTAACCCGATCCACCAACATCCCTTTGATAATGTATCTTCATCGTATCACTCACATATTCAAATGAAAGACATCCAATCTCATATAAGCATATACTCCCTCCGTCCTGGTCAATTGTTGTCCTTTGGTTTTGACACAAAGGCCAAGGAAAGATAAGGGGGCTAATTATAAGATGACAAGTGGACCAAATTGATTGTCAAATGCAATCCTAAAATAGAAATGACAACAATTGACTGAGACACCCAAAATAAAATAGGACAACAAATGACCGAACGGAGGGAGTAACACTCTCATTTCATGTCATTCAACACATCTAATTCACCTTACACCTCTAAACAAAAAAAGGACAAACATATCCGTTTAAGATTGAAACGGATCAAAAAAAGACATTTTTAAAAAGGCACAAAGATTATAAGAATAAATAAACCTCAGGACGCTCTTGTTTATCAAGATCAGCAGCTTGTGAATCAAGCATCATCGATTCCACAGTCAAATCAGTCGTATGTTCAATCCAATATTTCTTCATCATTTCTCTTTCTCCCATCATCCTTCAAATCACATTACAATACATTACATTTCATCATTTTATAATCATCACAAACAAATACAAATAGATCTTTCTATAAACTTCGAAAAAGCGCCCCTGCTAACAACCCATTTCATTTTTAACATTGTTTAAATCGATTGTGAGTGTCGTTTTAACTTTAAAATGATAGTTTGAATCAATAGAACAACAACATTACCTTAAAATTAAATAAAAATTCTTGATGCAAAAAAAAAAAATGAAGAAATGGAGGAACTAAGATCCTTCAATGGCGAGACGAGAACGAGAGAAAGTTCGGGATCTAGAGTTGGAAGTTTTTCCTCTCTGATGCATGAAATTTGGATCTACAAAATCTGCAGAAAATTAGTTAATTTTGAATGATTTTATGAGATTGGATGAATGGACGACGTTTTGTTTTTATAAGGTTAGATGATTGCGAGTGAGTAGGTGACTGATATGTGGTGATTTTTAAGTTGATAGATCCCGAATATTTGGTAGCATGAAAATTACATATTTCAGGTAAATCATCCGATAATGACAGATTTGAAGTCTACTGGTCATAAATACTTCAAATTGCTTTGAAGAAGTCTTGAATCTGGGGCTCCTATGAATATCACTCGAGTTTTAACTACTACCTCCACTCTTGTGCAACCCGATAACTTATTAGTATGATCAAATTGACATTTTCATCATTCTTTTTACCTTAAAGCTTATACTTACTAGGTAAGAATAACTTGAACATTGAATTACTGGTCCAAAATTGAAAGATCTAAACTCAACCCGGACTTACAAATAACCCAATAATGAACGACATAAAGCTGACTCGATGGAAACCTGACCTAGCCCGATTCTAGTTATTAACCCGACAAAATTCGAACCCGTTATCACCCGGTTGTAACTGACCCGATCGAGTGACTTGATTGTCATCTCGCTCCAAATGAATGTCGTATATTAAAAAAAGGGAGTATATGAGACATAATTTGTCATTCCCTATGCATTTTGTGTTTTTGTCTTATTTATCTCTCTGATCTGTTTCGTGTTTAAGACAGATATACCCATCTTAAACAAGAATTTGATAATTTAAATACTCTCTTTCTTCATTTATATTATTTTTGCCCGCTTAATTTATCCCCAATTAATGAGATTTTCTTGTACCCCTATGTTTTTTCCCAATTCTACCATATACCCTCAATTTTTAAGAAACTTCTATTATACCCCTAAACTCCTATATTTTAAATACCCAAAGTATCCAAATTTGGGTTTTTAAAGATTTAAATATTGTCACATAAAAATGTATATTAATGAGTAAAAGATGTTTAAGTTGATGGCTCAACGTATTTTTGATGAGTAATCAACTAAAACCGACCAAATATAATATTTAAAATTGGAAAGTTTGGGCATTTAGGGTATTTCTAGAGCATTTTATAGAGTTTAGGGGTATCTTGTGTATTTTTGAAAATCTAAGGGTATATCGTCGAATAAACACTGGGTACATCATAGAAAAACCCTAAACTAATTAATCAATTTTACTAACAATAGTCACTTTTTATTCAAAGTGTTCATTGTTTACCTTAATGTTGATATTATTATTACACAAATGGGTAATTTATGTTATTCGTAGTATTAAAATTATTATTGTTGTTGTGTATTATTATTATTATTGTTATTATTATTATTATTATTATTAAACCTTATTATATTATTTATTATTACCTGCGAATAATACGTCTAATTATATTCACATTAATTAAACTTATTTTGGAAATTAAAATTCTGAAAGTAACCTATGCATTTCTCAATCTCATTTACACTGTTCTACTTTCTATTTTGAGATGTTTTTAAAGAGAAAAGGTAGAATGACAAGACTACACCTAACAACGTGTAATAATCGAAGTTCTTTTTTTCCTATTAAATTTAAAAAATATAACTAATTTGAGATAGATTAAAATGAAAACAAGGGACAATGATAATAAAAATAATTTGAATGATCGAATCACTTAATATTTGATTAAAACACACAATGAAAACTTGTACACGTTCTTTATTCAACAGTAGTAAAGATTAGACAACATAACCAGACACAAGTAGAAGTTTATATGAAAATTACAATTACAATAGGGCATATTATTTGCAACGACGAGTCTCGCTTATGACGACACTATCCATTTTAAGTTTAAGACTGGCCGGGTCAACACAAATATTATCCTACAACTGGTTGTATAAGAGTTATGTACAACCGCCTCAAAGTTATCGAGCTCTCAAACAAAGTTGTTGAGTTATTTTACAAGTTATTGAGCTATTTTACAAAGTTATTGAGCTTAATAATTATTCTGTTAAGCTCAACAACTTTGTATCATAACTCGATAATTTTGTTAATAGAGCTCAACAACTTTGTAACAAAGCTCCACGACACTGAATAAGTTGTATATACAACCGGTTGTATAATCCATTAACTGCCGGGTCAAGCTAAGCATTATACATATCACTTGTGTATATAAAAATGCATGCATAGAAAATGAAAACAATATATTTATCTTATATATACACAAGTGGTATGATACTTGAACCGTTTTAAGCTTAAGACAGAAAATGCCGTCTTAAATGAAAATTTGTGTATAAGTAAAGACCATGAAATCCAAATATCTTGAGCACCATTTCTTCATTGCTTTGATGATTGATCATTCATCTGTTACATGAAGTAGAACCTTCACTTGGCAAACATCGTTTATTACGAGTGTAAAACCTTCCCGGACGGCAAGTAAAATATCCGCAACAATCAGAGTTGTCCTCGCAACTTTTGTGTATGTCCCTACAAGTAAGGGGACGGATGTACGCATTATCAAAAATTATGTTTGACCAAAAAACGACCCAACCAAAATACCCGAAAAACACCCAAAATCCCAAATAACCCGACCCGACCCAAACTAATCTAATAATGTGACAGACCCGAACTGACCGTCCCAGACCTAATTCGATTGACAAGTTTAGCCACAACAACGCTCGTGCACTTGCGATACTTTATTATCATAATATATTGCGCAACCAGGAAACAAGCATTGAATGTACTGTTAAGCTTTTGGTTGAGATGGTTTCATGACATGGTACTTTTGGTTGAGATGGTTTCATGACATGGTATCAGAGTCAGTGTGACCAACATGTCATGGGTTCGAATCTCACCACCCTCAATTTTAAAGTGGAATTAGCAGCATGGGTAATTTATTGGTGATAATTATGGATCCGGGATTATTGTTGAAACCAAGATAATAAATGACCTGGACCAAATTTTTTTAGGTCTGGTCCTCGGTTCACTAAATTAATTTTCTCGGTCTTGATCCGGTCCGATCCAGTTTTTAATCGTTGCTCAGCCATAGGTTCAAGTATGGTGGCTAACACCGTTTTCATGTAAAATTTTATCATAATCAATGTTAAATCCCATAATATGCTCTCCGAGGCCTCACTCTCAATTATACGGTTATATATTTCTTTTATTTTGAGTTGTTTGAAGTAGAAGTGTTAGAATACAACTCTGCACGACTACACCTAATTACGTGTAGTAATCGAAGTTTTTTATTTTTCTCGTCTTAAATCAATACCATCATAAGGAAGACTAGGTGTTGATAACTTGTACTTTATTCAACTGTAGTAACGATCACACAACAACAAAAACACACAAGCAGAAGTACATAAGAAAATTACAATAAAGAAAGTTTAAACATATCACCGGCACAGGGATAGTACATATATATCTTAAACACCATCGCATTTCTTGATCGCATTGAGGGTTGAGCATTCAGCAACTGAAACTGAAAAAACCGGTGGGCTTGCACTTATACGCAATTTGGAAGGTACTTACCGCTTGACAAGTACAACTTCCACAACAAACTGTGGTAGTCTTACATATCCCACCGTAGCCCGTACAGGTAAGAGGGCGAATGTAAGCATCATCAAGCATAATGTTGAAAAGGGGATTAAATTGGCGAGTAGCAATCACGGGTTCAGGTGTGATGGCTAAAACTACAATAGCCAAAAACACCATCATATTAACCACCTTCATATTCTTGTTCATTTCCATACTAACTTCCACTTAATTACTTATTTTAGGGTTTAAGATTTTTTTTTTCTTAGTTTGATGATTGATGTTTGTTTGTTTGTGTGTTGTATATGCCAATTTTAAGATGTTTTTATAGCCACGGCCAGCATTAAGTCGGCAGTTAATGTATTATACTACTGGTTGTATATACAACTTATTTAATATAGTTGTGCTTTATTATAAAGTTATCGAGCTTTACTAACAAAATTATCGAGCTATGATACAAAGTTATTGAGCTTAACAGAATAATTATTAAGCTCAATAACTTTGTAAAATAACTCAATAACTTGTAAAATAACTCAACAACTTTGAGGCGGTTGTACAATACTACTATACAACTGGTTGTAGGATAGTATTTGTGTTAAGTCGGCAGGTAATCAAATTTATTTTATACATTAAGTACATGCTACTTAATAAATTAATAACCTTCCGTTATTCACAACACTCGAAACACTCACTAAGAGATTGTTTTCGGATAAGCGAGAATATATAATCCTTATAATAAGTTGTAAGTAAGTTACATCATCGATTACGTCAAAATAAATTTTCCTCGCTCTTAGCATTTAATCATACGCAGAAGAAGTGAATGAAGGGAACGTGGGAGAGAATGGCGAAGGTGATGACGCGACACGAACCTCGGGAGTCGGGACTCTTCACTGTCCCTCCATGCATTTGATAAGGCAAGCTAACAGCAAGGTTGTGTGTTAAGAGTTCCATAGAATGAAGGGTATGTAGTTGTTGACTATTTAGTTTTGATGATAATAACTTCATGTTTATTAGTTAAAGGTTTTTTTGACAGTTGGATAGATAAATAATAACCGTTCCTATAATATTCTAGCCTTCTTGATAAATATCTTGAAATTATGTGTGTCATGGTCGTAAAAAAATGTTGTCTAAAACCTAGTTGATACGAGTTCAAGCCTAGTAATGGCCAATTTGTTTTAATTATTTTACGTGTTGGATCAACATAATTGATGGGCAATGAAGTGTGTTTTATTCGTTGATAAGTATTTTACTTTCTTTATTTGATCTCGTTTTCATAGTATTCAAGCTTATCATTATCAAATAATTTTGTCTTAACTTAAGGTAAGATTATCAGTGAACTATGAAGGGTAGTTGTTGACGATTTAGTTTTGATGATAATAACTTCATGTTTATTAGTTAAAAATTTTTTTGACAGTTGGATATATAAATAATAACCGTTCCTACAATAGTTTAGTCTTCTTGGCAAATATCTTGAAATTATGTATGTCATGGTCGTCATTCATTTTTGCATCTTTTATAAAATTGAAAGACGGGTCACCTCAAGTTTGCATGGAACTATTCTAACATTTATTTCGTTATCAATAGTTAGACAATTAAAAATACGTTATATTACAACTTGCATTTGATCGACTACCTTATTTTAGTATTAGTGCGCAATACATGTAATTTAATTTAATAACCTGTTGTTTTATATGAGGAACTAGTCTAGATCCCGTGCAAATGCACGGTATTTTAGATTGTAATATATAGAAAAATGATCATTATTAATAATTACACTTTAAATTTAATATTAAAGTCTACAATATTGATGTGTTCTATTAATTATTAAGATAGAAAAGGGAAAATTTGAGTACAATTTTACATACGAAAAATCAAAATAGCATTACATTTACTAATTTTAATAAATATTGTGTATTTGGTGTTGTATTTTAGGGAGATTTTAGTATTTTATAAAATCACACTAATTAGTATTTCGGCGATGTATTTTTCAAATAAGAGATCGAAGATATTTGTGATGGAGAAAATTCTTTAATATAATAATTAAAATATATTTATGGTTAAAATGTGATAGTAATAATAATAATAATAATAATAATAATGAGTAAAATATATAGTAATATTACAAACTGACATATATCATGGAATATAGCATATGTAAAATATTAAAATATATGATAGTCTAATGTATTTAAGTGTAATATATTTTTCTACAACTATTGGAAAATAAGAATTATAAAGTAGGCCAACATTTCTATAGAATAAACAAAAGTTTAAGCCCAATATTTGAGAATAACCAAACCTATTTACTATTAAGGTCCAATTTGTAATTGAGGGTGATTTGAGCGGGAAAATTCCTAGTTTCACCTATTCATTTAGTAAATAGAAGATTGAAGTTTCCTAGATAAAATACATTTTATGCTCAAGTAATATACATACAATAATGAAGTGTGTATATATAGAACAAGAATTTATTTATGTATGTCCTCGTCGTAAAAAAATGTTGTCTAAAACCTAGCTGATACGAGTTCAAGCCTAGCAACCGCCAATTTGTTTTAATTATTTTACTTGTTGGATCAACATAATTGATGGGCAATGAAGTGTGTTTTATTCGTTAATATTTCATTATTTGATCTTGTTTTTCCATAGTATTCAAGATTTTTATTATCAAATAATTTTGTCTTAACTTATAAGTTATAAAGTACTCCAACGCTATATAATTCTACTGGTGACATTGTTATTTTCTTTCAATAGATCCATAAAATTATTAACTTGACTCAAATATCACAAAAGTGACAATCCATTTATTACATAAGTACTTAAGTTGTATAATCTCTATACTATAAAAACTATAGCATTTAGAGAGTTGGATGATAATACTATGAAGGGTAGTTGTTGACTATTTAGTTTTGATGATAATAACTTCATGTTTATTAGTTAAAATTTTTTTTGACAGTTGGATAGATAAATAATAACGGTTCCTACAATAGTTTAATCTTCTTGGCAAATATCTTGAAATTATTTCTTTCGTTATCAATAGTTAGACAATTAAAAATACGTTATATTACAACTTGCATTTGATCGACTACCTTATTTAGTATTAGTGCGCAATACATGTAATTTAATTTAATAACCTGTTGTTTTTTTAACAAGTCTAAGCGCGCTATCACAAACATGCTTCTGATCTTTCACTTATCCATAACTTGAATTAAGATACTAATTAGCAAGTCTCATATCAAACAATGATATTCATCTTAAATGTGCCTATTTTACGAATTATGATAAAATGTTAACATTTTCTGATAAAAAGTTTCCACACGTTTATTGTTAGAGAGTCACAATTTTAGTTATTTTTTATCATTTAATTGTCATCACTTTTTATTATAAAATGACGACAGTTTTCTCATTTTAAGTTAAGGCATCTGAAATAGAGCTGATCAAATGGCCCAAGGCCATTGGCCCTACCCGACCCGACCCGCTTTTTTGAAGGGCTTGGGCCTTTAGTTTTGGCCCCAAAAAAGCCCATGGGCCGGCCTAAAAAGGCCCAAAATATTTTGGGGCCGGGTTTGGGCCAAGCGTTTGGCCCAAATTTTGGCCCGACCCGGCCCATATTTATTAGTAATGAATATTTTTTCTAATAAAACCTATTAAAGTAGCGTTAAAGTTATACCCAACCCTTTACAAACTCAAGTATATTTTTTTAGATTTATAAACAAAGTATACATAACATAAATCATATCTACGAATGCATGATTAAGCATTCTAAAGTAGCGATGTTTATCTTTATTTTATTTTAGAGATCAATTCATATGCATTTCATCATATTTTGTACAATTTTATACACTATGTATGTTTTAAAAGTTGTAACTGAAGGTATTACGCTAATTATTTCCTAGTGTAAGACGTAAATTTTAGGGCCCGAAAAAGCCCATTTAGGCCCAAAAGCCCGCATTAGCCCATAAGGGCCGGGTTTGGGCTTGCTAAATAAGCCCACATATTTGGCCCGATCCGGCCCGGCCCACGCAAATGGACCGCTTTTGTTTGAAAGGCCCGACCCAAGCCCACATTGGCCCGGCCCATGATCACCTCTAATCTGAAATGAGGCATCTGAAATAAGGTGAGTCACTTGCATCGGGACGAGGGAAATGAGCGACAGGATCATTAGGCTCCGGACTTGGCGAACTATAGCACCCCATGCTTTGGGTATCTCCGGTGGCCGGCTGATGCACGTTCTTTCTGTTATCTTGCATCTTCTTACTCCTTTCGTTTTTCTTTGTTTTGCCATTTGATGAACTCAAGGTTCTAAGTGTTCCATAGACTATCATTTTTTTCATAATAAAAATTGTTCATATAATTAAATAGATTGATATTGGATCGAGTACTCGTTTTGTTTTCGTACTTGTATAATCTTGACTTATGTGATAAGCAAGTTTCTAAACTTTAATAATGGAATAGAACAACAAATGACCTAGACGGACGGAGGGAGTATATGATAAGTGCAATACAACGGTGCCAGTCAGTGTAATTTTTGATCCCAAACATTTGATAGTTTCCAAAAGAAAGACTTCTGTTTTCGAAAGTTCATTTGTTTTATATGAGGAATTGGAGTTTCCTAGATAAAATACATTTTATGCTCAAGTAATATACATACAATAATGAAGTGTGTATATATAGAACAAGAATTTATGTATGTCCTCGTCGTAAAAAAATGTTGTCTAAAACCTAGCTGATACGAGTTCAAGCCTAGCAACCGCCAATTTGTTTTAATTATTTTACTTGTTGGATCAACATAATTGATGGGCGGCAATGAAGTGTGTTTTATTCGTACGGCGTACCCCTGAGGTTCGCATTGTTTCCCCAAATACCCCTATTTTTCTCCAAAATAACTTTAACTGCTCGTATCTCCTCGCCACGAGTTCATAAAGCCACGATTTATTTTTCTAAATTGTAGAACTCGGAAGGACAATTATTTCGGAAAAAAAAAAAATCGTTTTATGAATGAGTGATCGAAAGTTACAGTCGGTCGAAGTTTCTTTAACGAATAAACTTTGACTAGTCGTAACGCCTGTCTAAGTTATCAAAAAAACGCGATTTTTTTTCGAACTAAAGATCTCGTAAAGATAATCAACTTAGGAAAGACAATTGCAGCTTTTTGATATCGTAACTAAGAGATACAACCAGTCAAACGTTTTTATTAACAAAAGTAGGGGTATTTGTGTAATACCCCGAAAAGAAAATATATTATTAAATTAAATGACTAAGATGACATATTTTTCTATTGTCCGCTAATACGGAAATATAGTTAATATCGGATAGACGGGTGTATGAGATGGACCGGAGCGTGTTGCTTTTGAGGCAACGTGTTGATCAATTAATTGTGCATGATTCATCATTGGCTAGCTACGTGCCTTTTGCTTACGTCTTCCTTAATTGTTAAGGGAATGAGTCACTGAGCTTATCTTAGGATTGTGCCTTGATGGCCAAGAAACCTTTGCTATAAATAGCAAGCTCGCTCACAAGTTTAATAGAAGTATACAACAAGTTTGTTATAGAAATATGTCTCGTATAAATACAAAAGTGAGAAATGTTTATAGTATTTTGTATAAATACAATTACTGCTCTGTATATATATAAATAAGGTATGATTTCGGGACCCTTCGTCGTAGAAATAAGTAATAATATAATGATTATTATATACTATTATAAACCGTCTCATGTTATCTTATCATAATAGTACTCACATGATATATTAACTGTCTTTATCTGAACATATGGTTGTCATGTTATAATGTACTATTGACCAATTGTAGCATTCGGGATACGATTACGGGGGAGAGATGACATTACAAATTTGACCTGTGTACATGGAAGGGGGCACTGCCTCATGTGAACTACGGTTCTGATTATTACTGGTAAAAATGCCAGGGGGTTTACACGAGTCTTAGACTCGGGATCCTGTGTACATGGAGGAGGGCTTAGCCCGGGGAGTTTTTACTCCGTAATGTGTCTCATTTCAGTAATAGTAGACCGGTAATCTATATTTTGCATATTATGATAAAATGACAGGTTGTGCAGGTCTATTTAATAATTTATTTGATTATGTTCATGTGACCTATTTTTATACTTGTGAGACTGAAAAGAACTGGAATATTAAAATGGAGGTAAGTAGGGCCGGTGGAGGTGACCGGAGTCATACTCAGCCTGTGGTTGGCTGATTCCGTTACTCTCATTCTTTTTCAGGTACAAGTGTCGGGGGAATGACAAGAGTGAGGAATTTCATATAGGATCGATGACCTAATAGGATGATATATGTAATCGAGTTATGAGTTTTTAGCTTTAACAAGTGTATTTATCTTTATTTTTGTATAAGCCTTGTATTTTCCGGATGGGAAATACGGCGGTGACGCCCTTGTAATTCCGCTGCTGTCTGTTATTAATAAATAGAGCCATTTTGAGCTGCCTGTCTGCTTTCCGGGGGCGTTACAATTTGGGGAAAAAGTGCAAACCTCAGGGGAACCATGAGAATGGTTCAAATTTTTATTTTTATTTCTTATATATTATTAATTTTTAATTTACTAATTATTGTCACGTCATCAAAATTTAACATTACGTTAACGACCGTTACATTAAGGGGCACAAAAATGGAACCTCAAGGGTACCATAGGCAGATTCTTAAAAGCAGGGGTACCATGAAATATCTGACAAAATTAAGGGTTATCATGGAAAATTTCCGAATCTTTATTGAATGAAAATATTGTAACGATCTTATTGGGCAACACCATCCTCAAAGAAGAGGAAGAAAAAAAATTAGATATTTCCTCCGCCCCGGTCAATTGTTATCTATTTTTATATTAAATTAAAGCCATTTGCTAATTATGAATATCAATAATGGAGGGAGTAGAAGAATAACACTCCTCTAAATAATCCCGATTAGTTTTCCTGCCCAAGTATTTTTGTTTGAGGGAATCCTGCCCAAGTATTTCACATATTAAAATAAATCAATTTGCTATATCAATTGGTCTCCCTTGTGACGGGTTACCATTTGTGACGGATATTTTGTGAGATAAAATGGTAACTGTTCCGGGTGTAATTCCAGAGCACATATCCGCGTACTCATATCCGCGTACTCATATCCAAGAACTGGTTAGAATTTGTGACGGATATTTTATGACGGATATCTTGCATCGGCCTGTCACCTGGGTCTCGGCATGGCAACCAGCCAGCCGGGGCACATATCCGCGTACTCATATCCAAGACCCCTCGGCCGGCCTGCCACGGGTCCATCGGCCGAGGGTAGAACGGTCTTTCCACCTGCTAACCAGTTGGCCACTACGTGACAAAAGGTGAAAGTCTATAAATACTCCTCAACCCTCATTGAGGAAGGGATCCAGAATTTAACCTAAGAATCACTATTCATCTGGTAATATCTTCCTTATCTCTCTACAATATATACTTCGCCAAGTAATAACAACTTCTCTCTAAGTTTACTGACTTGAGCGTCGGAGTGAGTTCGCTCGGTCCAAAGCCGAGCCCTCAGTTTGTTCATCGTTTCAGGAGACCGAAAGGAGGTGTTCCGGGTGTAATTCCAGAGCAGATATTTGTTACCACCCGTGGCTTGTAGAATGTCGTTTTCGGTTGAATCCTTCTTCCCTTAATTGTTCCTCTCGGCCTCTCCTGCAACAATGAACAAACTGAGGGCTTGGCTTTGTGCCAAGCGTACTCACTCCGACGCTCAAGTCAGTAAACTTAAGGGATAAGTTGTTACTTGGCTGAATGTATATTGTAGAGAGATAAAGGAAGATATTACCAGATGAATAATGTTTCTTAGGTTAAGTTGTGAGATGTTTTCCTAAATGAAGGTTGAGGAGTATTTATAGACTTTCACCTTTTGTCACGTAGTGGCCAAGTGGCCGAGTGGCTATCAGGTGGAAAGACCGTTGTACCCTCGGCCGATGGACCTATGGCAGGCTGGCCGAGGGTCTTGGATATGAGTACGCGGATATGTGCCCCGGTTGGCTCTGGTTGCCATGCCGAGACCTAGGTGACAGGCCGATGGGATGCATCGGCTAGGCTGTCTAAGTTGTTGACTTTGCTGTGGATATCTTTGACCTTGCTCAATATGTTGACTTGGTCAGCGGTGCAGAATATGCCCCGTCAGGAGGATTCAAGCAAGGACATCATTCTATAAGCTACGAGTGGTAACAAATATCTGCTCTGGAATTACACCCGGAACAGTAACAAAATGAGTTAGTGGAGAAAGGGGACCACATGAATAGTGTTGCAGAGAGAGAAAAAGTGGGTACATTGTGAGGTAAAATGGTATCCGTATTCAGCTTGTGACGGATATGTCATGTCTTCAATGAGAATTTGTGTTGCTATATATAGTTATGAATATCAAGATGTCGGCCACTTTATTTTACAATATTTACATCCCAATTATAAATAAGTGGCAAAGCAAGTTAATGCAGAGAACGTGCGAGAGATGACAAAGGTGATGATGCGACGCAATCTTTTACAAATTCGTTACAACGCACCATTTATCCACAAATACTATCCTACAATCAGTTGTATAGTAGCATTGTACAACCGCCTCAAAGTTGTTGAGCTCTTACGTAAATTTGTTGAGCTATTTTACAAGTTATTGAGCTATTTTATGAAGTTATTGAGCTTAATAATTATTATGTTAAGCTCAATAACTTTGTATCATAACTCAATAATTTTGTTAGTAGAGCTCGATAACTTTATAACAAAGCTCAACTACATTAAATAAATTATATGTACAACCAGTTGTATAATACATTAACTGCCATTTATCGGGAACCTCCGCTGCACATGCATGCCATGCATGATATCGCTAGACTAAAGAAAACCCATGGCTCAAAAGAGGCAACAAGAGTTTAAAAAATCATAGTTGACTTGATTACAAGTTGTTGCCTAAAAGGATTGAGTGAAAAATATCTTAAAATCTTCTCAAAGTTTTGGCTAATAAATCTCACGTGGAAGATGGATTCAAAATCTTCCAATATCTTCATCTTACTTTTGACCAAATCTTTATTGAATGAAAATATTGCAACGATCTTAGTGGGTAACACCATCCTCGAAGAAGAAGAGAAACAGTGCGTCTCATTAATTATAGACAGAAGACGGATAGTGTTTCTGTTGAAATATCCATATCACGGATATCAAGCTGAACTAGCTAACTCAAGTAGTTAGTTAATATCTAACCATCCTGTGTAAAGCTAATCATAGTCTATTAGTGAGTTAGTTAGTCTGTATATAAATACTATACATCACACTTAATTATGTAACAACTTCTGTAACAACTTTTGATCAATATAACAAACTACATTTGTTTACTCTTGGATTCTCTCTCTATGCAAGCTTACGTCAATCATCAATAGAGGTTATGATTCTTAAGTGTTCATATGGTTTCAGAGCAATCTTCCATTCCCAGATCTTTAATGATGTCTAATGTGTATTTTCTCTGATTGATAGTGATTCCTGATTCATTTCTTGCAACCTCCAACGCTAAGAAATACCTCATGAGTCCAAGGTTCTTGATAGTGAATGCTTGGTTCAATCCTACTTTCACTTCCTGTATTTCACTTTGACTGTCTCATGTCAATAAAACATCATCTACATAGACCAAAGCTACTAAGAATGTCCCTGATCTCTTATTCACCCTTGTGAATAATGAGTAATCATGTTTGGACTGTATGAATCCCAAGCTTACCAGGTATTTTGTAAGCTCAATGTTCCATTGCCTAGAAGCCTGCTTCAACCCATATAAGGACCTCTGTAATCTACACACATGACCTTTCACAGGAACAGTGTAACCTTCAGGGGGTATTATATAGACCCCTTCATCTAGAAAGCCATGCAAGAATGCATTGTTGATATCTAGTTGATGCAGTGGCTGTCCCTTGATTGAAGCTAAAGCAATAAGAGTTCTGACTGTTGCTAATTTGGCCACATGTGAGAATGTATGCTTATAGTCAAGGTCCTTTATTTGATTGTAACTGTAATACCCCGTATTTTATATCGCTAATTGAGTCGAGTTAATTTGTTAGTCATTTTGATATCATAAGATCGAGTTATTCGTAAACTTGTTGAGACGGGTTTAACTGAACTAAGTCACGTTAGCTTACCCAATCACGTTACCCATGACCCATTTACCAGACCCATTTATCATCTAACCTAAATTTAACCTAATTCTACCCTAACATTTCTCTACTCCCTCAACCGCCTCCCTTCTTCACCAACACCAAATCTCAGCCTTTCACGCCTAGAGAGGGAGGGAGAGTGGCCGTGGGTGTTGACGGCGTAGCAAGGAGGAACTAGGGGTGTTTGTCGACGTTCCTAGGCGGCTCTGGTGGCGGCAGTGGTGGCAGAAAAGGTAAGAACTCAACCCACCTCCTCGGTTTTCTCTTTTTTGTCAGTTTTTGTGAGTGGTTACGTGCCTTAGGGAGGGGTTGCTGGTGGTTGTTGACGGGGTATATGGGTAGTGGCGTGTGTGGCGAGGGACGTGGTGGTTGTTGGGGTGGTTGTAAGCGGCTAGGGTGGCAGAGGCAGGCAATATCGATTAAGGGGACAACACGGGTTTATACACGGGTTTCAGGGGAGTTTGAGACGGGTAGGTTTTGGGTGGCACCACCGTGGACTATGGGGAGTCGAAACGGTGGTACTATGAGGTCTGTGTGCGTGGGTTGGCGGCGAGAAGAATGGTGGTGGTTTCACAGGGGTTCGGTGAGTGTTGCGGTGGTGGTAAGTCACGGACAGAGGGTGGTTGGTGAGGTTTGGCGGTGAACCAGGCCAAATGCCAGCCCTGGTTCGACTCGCCGTGGCAATGCGATCGACCAGTGGTGGTGGTGGTTGTTGGTGGTGGGGTTGAAGTGGGGACCACGGCTGGTGGTTGTCGCGGTGGTATAGGTGGTGCGTGAGGAGAGTGGGTGCGTGTGAAGGGGGTAGTGTTGATGACGGGCTGTTTTGTTTTCGAAACGAGTTTTTATTAGTTAATCGTTATAATTCGTTAATCGGTCGTATTCTTAATTAATTAATTTACTTCCCGAGTTGATTAAAATAATTAAAGACGGGTTGTTGAGTTGTTCAAATGTTTGAGTCGGGTTTCTTAATCGTATAATTCGTTTAACCTTTAATTATCGTGTTGGTTATTCAATTTAATTCCCGAGCCAGTTAAATAATTCAAGTCGGGTTTTGAGTCGGGGTTTGTTAAAATGAAAAGTTACTATATCGGGAAAGTTTCCACTTTGGGAGATTTCTATATTTAGTAGTTAGTAATTATAAATATTATAATTGTTTTAGGTGACGGATTCGTGAAGGATCGATAGTCAGATTCGTTGCTTTATTTTGGACTGCTTGAACTACTTAATTGGGATTTGCTGGCTCTTTGAGGTAGGGAAGTACACTTGACCTATTATCATTGTTGTTAAATTGTGTTGACTTGATCCGTGAATTGTTGATTTACGTTATGATTTATATACGGGAAGGTGATTGACTGAATTGATCGTGTTGAGTATGTTATCACAACATTCGGTAGCTGGCATGATTTCATTCATTAATATACATATTATGTTGCATTATTACTGTTGAGCATTTCATATGCATTGGAGTTGGAGGATGGTGTAGGAGTGACGATGTTGAGATACGATGTGAGTTGTGATAAGGCCCAGGCGGGTTCTGCAGGACTTGCCCTGGTGTCCTCAGCTGCGAGCTGGCAGATCGGCTACGGTCGATATATATAGTCTACCGGGGATCGGTATGGCTGGGTTGTCCGGGGTATGAGATATGAGATATGAGTTGAGATGGAGATGGAGGTGACGGAGGAGCATGCATATCATATTTTATTGTTGCATTGTTTTCCCTACTCAGCTTCGCGGCTGACCCTGTGTATTCGTGTACGCCTGTGGTGATCCAAGTATTGGGGAGCAGATTGACAGGTATTTCAGAGACTGATGGGAGATGACCGGGAAGAGAGAGCTTGGATGACTGACTTAGTGCCTAGCCCACCTTAGTCTTATTAGGAGTTTTATCAGACTTTATCTTTTGGTCATATGTTTGGAAGCTTTGTTTTAAATCCAGTTGTAATCTCACTATAAACATTTTAATAAAGTACTGTGTTTCTTTCCTTTGTTATCTACTGCCTCGGGTTTCCGAGATGGTAACACCGTTATTTATCTGAGGAGTCCTAGTTCAGGCCCTTAAATAAATGGGGGTGTTACAAAGTGGTATCAGAGCGAACGATCCTCAGGCCTAAACCGATGAACCCAATGAACATAGGAAGAGTCTAAATAAAATGAACCCCGGGATAGAACTGTTAGGAGCACACTAAGGTAAGGTATGAGTTAGGGGCCCCCTCACACCGAACCAGCGGCCCTCTCAGTTTGACCCGGAAACCCTGAGTGTATATGAGAGAAAGGGTAGCAAAGTTGCTTGAGGTTGAGCATGAAATTCCTATATCGTTGCCTAAGTGTTAACTGATTGATACATTGATTATTGCATAATCGAGTTGATGTATACCTTGAGACCCATATATTCTAACCATTTTGCAGGACAACGCTACGGTAAGTATTTTGTATGAATGATGACGTGAGCATATGATGTTGTGGAAATGAGAAATAAAATTTTCGAGTTCAGGTTAATAATCAATGAAGTGTTGTGGTAGCCGTGAGTATGAAAATAATTGCGAGTCGATGATAGTTACCTAGTTGGATGTTGAATGATGTGTTGATTGTACTATTATGCCTAGTAATATGCGGTTATGTGATCCCGAAGCCATGCTAGTATAGTAATTGTGATAGTAATTAGAAACACTGTTGAATTGCATGTTTTTAGTCATAGCAATCGTGATTTAGATGTAAGGAGTAGATCGAGATGCGAAGGGATTCTACAGGATAGATGTTTACGAAAGTACAGTGTGAGATTTAAGTTAGGATGAGTTAGTATCGATAGTATGGTTGTAAGAGTTTGAAACATAGAAAATGAATGACCTAGTGCTGAAACACGTTGTTTGATTTTACTCTCGAATTGATCTTACTGCCATTTCTTTTCTGTTTATTGTCTATGGATGAAAATTTTATGCGAGATAGCCTCGTGAGTTAGTGCCCATTTGGCGTCGGTTTCATGCTTATATGATATACGGATTAGGAGTAATAAATATTTTAGTAAGATGTGGTTAAGAAGTTCTGTGCAGTGATGTTTGACCAACGATTTTGTAAAAATCCTCATTTAAATGGTATTAATAATTTTTGCATAATTACAACTCCATCGATCAAAAGAGTCGCATATGTTTTCAAATTAATAAGCCACGAAAATTCTTGATGTCTTTATATTAAACGGTAAATTTTGCAAACTGACCCAAGTTTTGAACCTATTGTTGCCACGTGTTTGGTTGGACCGACTGAGTTGTAAAATTCTTTAAAAATGGAATTCTTGTGCTTTAAACCTAATTCTTTTTCCCTGTGTTTTGAACTCACCGTGTTTTATAAAAGTAATATGAATCAAGTTTTAATCGGACGGTTATTTATTCGTGATCTTTGAAAGTTACAACGTGAAACATGACTTGTAAAATGTGTGTTCCAGGTTGAGTTTCATGCAGTTGTTTGAATAATTCATGAGCCTTAGTAATGTGAATTTATAATGCTTTATATGACGAGAGTAGCACGCATGTTCAGTAGTTATGTATCTTAACAAGTGATAAAATTAAAACTTAGTTGACAACATTGTTGGCATGATAGCGTGAGTAAAATTGGATAGCTTAAATTGATTCTTAATCAAGGGTGAAATATTTTATACGAATCCAGTTGTTGCATATTTTATGTATGTTGGCATGTTGTACTATCTCTAGTATGTTCATCATATTTGCATGATGGTCGGATAAATATAAATATCAAACTATGTTGTCATATCTTGGTAAAGTTGATGGCGTTAAAAGCTAATTTGATTGTTCTAATATACTCGCATGAATAATTATAATAATTATGTCTAAATGTTTACACATGGATGATAGTAATGAGTATGCTTAAATGTTCACACATGTAGGATGCATCTAAGTTCTAATGTCTTTCATATGAGTTGTGTGCCAATAGTTATATTTATTACCTTCATCACATTAAATAATTTCAGTTGGACCTAAAAACTATAACATGATAATAAACAATGTTGTTATTCCTTATTGAATATGTTCGTTATTACAATGTCGTAAAATGCTAAAGGGATTCTTGCAATTGTATGGGTGTGATATAAAGGAAACTGTTTGATATAACACGACAATTGGCATATCTATAATCTCGAGTCGTTACTATCAATTATAATATAATAAAGATTGTTATGATAACTATGTTGACAATTATAATAGGATAACCCTTTGATGATTCCCATGATATGCATTGGTTTAGATGATAAGTCATTATAGTTACATTTAATTGAGCCTACGAGTTGCCTAATTATTCAATCATGCAAATCAGAGAAGTTGTTCAAGTTGCTAATTTTTTTATCATAGCTAGTGTTCTACAAAGTATATGATGGCAAATGTATATGTTTAAACTATTTATACAATATCTCTCGTTTTGCTGAAAATGAATTATACTAAGTTGTTGGACACAATTGAATGATACGGTTGCTAAAATGTGAAACATAGGTGTGATATGGAAGTAATGTTGTCGTTGTCATCGATCATATGTAGTTACTTTTATTGGGAAACATGTTTTCAGAATTGATATCGTGCAAACAATTTTTATAATTTAAAATATGAAATATGAGTATGTTGTTGATTGCTTAAATTCATCGACCTAATTCGTGACCGAAACCAGTGAGTGAGTAAATGGTTGTATGGACATGTCAATAAGATCCTGTGATTGTGATAGATAGTAGTGCTAGATCTATTTCTGTGATATGTTTACAAATGTGAGAAGTTCTTAAATTGTTTTGTTGATTTTGCTCTCGCTCGTTCATAGTCTATAATTGATCATCAAATTTATTAGTTGTGAAACCGTGTAAACCATGATTCCTTTCTTGTTGTTCTTTTAGTTGATGTTGTGTTTTTAAGTTACGCATGAGCTAGTAATAAATGTTACGTGTTGACACTCAGTTAATTCCTTAATAAAACCTTGTTTCGACCTTAATGTTGATGCGCAATCTCTTATCATGTATTCTTTCCTGTCACGTGTGGTTGATAATGATTTTGTTGCTTAGGTATATGAAAATTTGAAAAGAGGTTACGAGGACGTAACCATGTTTCTAGTCGGGTAGGATTGTAAAATCTTAATGTTTATATTGCACTTGTTTGTAGATTGTAGTTTTGATCAAGTTGATGTTTCGTTGTGGGGTACCTATGCAAATGAGTTCTATATGTTTTGTTCCTACTTCTGTTAGTTGGTGGATGTGTAAAAGGAGAGTGTAGTTAAACTGTTGATATTGAGATTGAGATTGGCCACTAGTTTTGAGTTGTGGGGCCTTTGTGCCAAGTTACGTTTACGGTTCAGTGTGACCTTGGTTATGGAGTTACTTGAGTTGAGATCGGAATTTTGATGAAAGATGACGGTGTTCTCAGATGATTATTTAGTTGTTATACATTTGTGTTCTCAGGTAGTTATTAGTTGTAGTTAGTTGGGTCAAGTGAAGATGAGTTAAACTTCGGGACGAAGTTTATTTCTAGGAGGGCAGAATGTAACAGTTCGTGTCTGTTAGGTTTAAGTGATGTGTCAAAAGTGTGTGTTAACTGTGTTAGAAATGCGTGACGTCCGTATGTACGATATACAATACCCTTCTGATGTTGAGTACGGGAGCGAACTTCGGGACGAAGTTCATTTTAAGGGGGGAAGACTGTAATACCCCGTATTTTATATCGCTAATTGAGTCGAGTTAATTTGTTAGTCATTTTGATATCATAAGATCGAGTTATTCGTAAACTTGTTGAGACGGGTTTAACTGAACTAAGTCACGTTAGCTTACCCAATCACGTTACCCATGACCCATTTACCAGACCCATTTATCATCTAACCTAAATTTAACCTAATTCTACCCTAACATTTCTCTACTCCCTCAACCGCCTCCCTTCTTCACCAACACCAAATCTCAGCCTTTCACGCCTAGAGAGGGAGGGAGAGTGGCCGTGGGTGTTGACGGCGTAGCAAGGAGGAACTAGGGGTGTTTGTCGACGTTCCTAGGCGGCTCTGGTGGCGGCAGTGGTGGCAGAAAAGGTAAGAACTCAACCCACCTCCTCGGTTTTCTCTTTTCTGTCAGTTTTTGTGAGTGGTTACGTGCCTTAGGGAGGGGTTGCTGGTGGTTGTTGACGGGGTATATGGGTAGTGGCGTGTGTGGCGAGGGACGTGGTGGTTGTTGGGGTGGCTGTAAGCGGCTAGGGTGGCAGAGGCAGGCAATATCGATTAAGGGGACAACACGGGTTTATACACGGGTTTCAGGGGAGTTTGAGACGGGTAGGTTTTGGGTGGCACCACCGTGGACTAGGGGGAGTCGAAACGGTGGTACTATGAGGTCTGTGTGCGTGGGTTGGCGGCGAGAAGAATGGTGGTGGTTTCACAGGGGTTCGGTGAGTGTTGCGGTGGTGGTAAGTCACGGACAGAGGGTGGTTGGTGAGGTTTGGCGGTGAACCAGGCCAAATGCCAGCCCTGGTTCGACTCGCCGGCGGCAGTCGACCAGGCTGGTGGTGGTTGTTGGTGGTGGGGTTGAAGTGGGGACCACGGCTGGTGGTTGTCGCGGTGGTATAGGTGGTGCGTGAGGAGAGTGGGTGCGTGTGAAGGGGGTAGTGTTGATGACGGGCTGTTTTGTTTTCGAAACGAGTTTTTATTAGTTAATCGTTATAATTCGTTAATCGGTCGTATTCTTAATTAATTAATTTACTTCCCGAGTTGATTAAAATAATTAAAGACGGGTTGTTGAGTTGTTCAAATGTTTGAGTCGGGTTTCTTAATCGTATAATTCGTTTAACCTTTAATTATCGTGTTGGTTATTCAATTTAATTCCCGAGCCAGTTAAATAATTCAAGTCGGGTTTTGAGTCGGGGTTTGTTAAAATGAAAAGTTACTATATCGGGAAAGTTTCCACTTTGGGAGATTTCTATATTTAGTAGTTAGTAATTATAAATATTATAATTGTTTTAGGTGACGGATTCGTGAAGGATCGATAGTCAGATTCGTTGCTTTATTTTCTGGACTGCTTGAACTACTTAATTGGGATTTGCTGGCTCTTTGAGGTAGGGAAGTACACTTGACCTATTATCGTTGTTGTTAAATTGTGTTGACTTGATCCGTGAATTGTTGATTTACGTTATGATTTATATACGGGAAGGTGATTGACTGAATTGATCGTGTTGAGTATGTTATCACAACATTCGGTAGCTGGCATGATTTCATTCATTAATATACATATCATGTTGCATTATTACTGTTGAGCATTTCATATGCATTGGAGTTGGAGGATGGTGTAGGAGTGACGATGTTGAGATACGAGGTGAGTTGTGATAAGGCCCAGGCGGGTTCTGCAGGACTTGCCCTGGTGTCCTCAGCTGCGAGCTGGCAGATCGGCTACGGTCGATGTATATAGTCTACCGGGGATCGGTATGGCTGGGTTGTCCGGGGTATGAGATATGAGATATGAGTTGAGATGGAGATGGAGGTGACGGAGGAGCATGCATATCATATTTTATTGTTGCATTGTTTTCCCTACTCAGCTTCGCGGCTGACCCTGTGTATTCGTGTACGCCTGTGGTGATCCAATTATTGGGGAGCAGATTGACAGGTATTTCAGAGACTGATGGGAGCTGACCGGGAAGAGAGAGCTTGGATGACTGACTTAGTGCCTAGCCCACCTTAGTCTTATTAGGAGTTTTATCAGACTTTATCTTTTGGTCATATGTTTGGAAGCTTTGTTTTAAATCCAGTTGTAATCTCACTATAAACATTTTAATAAAGTACTGTGTTTCTTTCCTTTGTTATCTACTGCCTCGGGTTTCCGAGATGGTAACACCGTTATTTATCTGAGGAGTCCTAGTTCAGGCCCTTAAATAAATGGGGGTGTTACAGTAACCTTTGGCCACAAGTCTAGCCTTAAACCTCTCAACTGTCCCATCTGCTTTGTGCTTGATCTTGTACACCCATTTGCACCGTATTGCTTTCTTTCCCTGTGGTAATTCAGTCATTGTCCAGGTCTGGTTTGCTTCTAGAGCAGCTAACTCTTTATCCATGGCCTCTACCCATCTCACATCATGTCTTGCTTGTTCAAAATGAATAGGGTCATGTTCAAGAAAGACATTGTTTAAAGATGCCAAATATGAATTATCAAACATTGGCAATTCAGCAAGAATACTAGCATGTAAGCTAGTATGACTTTTCTTACTTAATTTTGGGCAGTAATAATCATTCAGCAAAGTAGAAGGTCTTCTTTGCCTATCTGACTTTCTTACGGTTTGCTCAGGTTGTATGACATTCTGTATGATATCAGAATTATTATTGTCACTAGGCCTGGATGTGGTACAAGAACTATCTTGTGTGAGACTGTGAATTTCAGTCTCTGTGTCTGGATGTGAATTATCAACATCATTATCATTGATAATGGGAACCTGTTCAGTAGCAGGTTTATCACAAATATTGTTTTCTGTTGTGTGTGGTTGTGAACCCAAAATTCTTTCAGTAGCATCATTAAGAGCTTCAGTAAAAGATTTGTGATGCATCTCATCAGGTTCATTAAGTTCAGTTATGTGCTTATGCTGAACCAAATTATCATGTAACTGAGGATGTCTATAAGGAAAAATACTTTCCTTAAATATGACATCTCTACTAGTAAACATTGTATGCTTCTTAGGGTATTTCTTAGGGTTGGAGGTTGCAAGAAATGAATCAGGAATCACTATCAATCAGAGAAAATACACATTAGACATCATTAAAGATATGGGAATGGAAGATTGTTCTGAAACCAATTTTCCTCTTCCAAAGAGATTGAAATTAAGCACAGATCAGGGAGAAATTCTGCATACACCTGAACTGTACAGAAGATTAGTTGGGAAGTTGCTTTATCTGAATTTGAGCAGGCCTGATATATCTTATGTAGTTCAGCATCTCAGTCAGTTCCTTTGCCAACCCAGAAAACCCCACTTACAAGCAGCTACACATGTGGTGAAGTTTTATCCAGCAAACAGTTCATTAACTCTCAAGGCATACAGTGATGCAGATTGGGGACAGTGTGTGTTCAGTTGCAGATCCTTAAGTGGCTATTGTGTCTTCTTGGGAAATTCTTTGATATCATGGAAAACGAAGAAACAGAAGACAGTTTCTAAGAGTTCCACTGAAGCAGAATACAGATGCATGTCGTATACTACAAGTGAGTTGGTTTGGTTGGACAGACTGTTAAATGACTTGGATGTTCATACACCTAAGCCCATAGTGCTGAATTGTGACAACAAATCAGCACAGCACATAGCAGAGAATCCAGTCTTCCATGAGAGGACAAAACATCTTGACATAGATTGTCATTATGTTAGAGAAAGACTGCAAGAAGGTTTCCTAGCCACCAAGCATGTGAAATCAAATATGCAGCTGGCGGATATTATGACAAAGCCTCTAGGAGCTCAGCAACACAAATTCTTATCAGATATGCTGGGAATGAAGTTTCTGAACCCTGCTCAAGCTTAAAGGGGGAGTCTTGATAATATGGTTTTAATCTTGTTCAACTTGAAGGGGGAGTGTTGAAATATCCATATCACTCAAGCTGAACAAGCTAACTCAAGTAGTTAGTTAATATCTAACCATCCTGTGTAAAGCTAACCATAGTCTATTAGTGAGTTAGTTAGTCTGTATATAAATACTATACATCACACTTAATTATGTAACAACTTTTGTAACAACTTTTGATCAATATAACAAACTACCTTTATTTACTATTGGATTCTCTCTCTATGCAAGCTTAAGTCAATCATCAATGAAGGTTATCATTCTTAAGTGTTCATAGTTTCTCTCACAAATTAAAGTGGATAGTGTAAGACCTCGTTTGGTTGATGGAGAAATTAAATTCATGTGTTAGTTTGCAATTCACATGAATTTAATTACTACATCACAATTCACATGAATTGCAAAAAGTATGTTTGGTTGTCATGTGGGAATTTCTTTATCCCATGAATTAAACTCCCATGGGTTGTTTGGTTATATTATTTCAATTCACATGATTTTGATCAATAAATACAAATATACCCTTATTTAATATAAATTTCTATTTTTTTAAGGGCAAATTAGTAAATTTGGTGGGAAATGGATGTGAGAGTTTCCAATGACCATGAAGGGGGTGGCCGGGTGGGTAATTAAACTCCCCCATAATGTAGGAGTTGTAAACTCCAAGGGAGTTTTAAATTCCACCATTTTACAAGATTTATGGTGTGTTTGGATTGAGTGATTTGGAGGGAAAAGAAAGGGAGGGGGAATAGGGGATTTAAAATCCCTTGTTTGGATATGAAATGAGGGTGAGAGAAATGGAGGGGGAGAGATTTGGAGGGATCCAATTTCCCTCCTCCAAGCCTAATCAAAATCTCTCCATAATAGGCAAGATTTGAAGGGAAATTGTATCCAAACACCTACACCTCATTCCCCCTCCCCTTCCATTCTCTCCCTTTCCCTTCCCTCCCTTTCCCTCCACTTTTGCTACCCAAACATACCCTTAGGGGAACCAAACAAGCATTCAAAAACACAATTCATAGGATTCTAAAACTCCCATGAATTAGAAGAGTAACCAAACGAGGTCTAAGTGGGGGGATCCGTTTCCCACCCACTTGCACTACCCATTTTAATTTATGAGAGGGACACTATCCGTCTATAACTATAAACGGATAGTGTCCGTCTATAATGAGAATTTGTGGAAGAGAAATTACCTATTTACTCCGTCTCGGTGAATTGTTATCTATTTCCTTAGATAATGTTATTGTAGAAAATAATTCCATTTATATGGTTCATCCAAGTCTTAGTTTTAGGTCCCTAAGGCTCGGTTTGGTAAAACGAACTGAAAAGGTAGCTGAAACCTGAAAAGGTACCTAGAAACTGAAAAGCTAACTGAAACCTGAAAAGGTAACTGAAAATTAGGAGATGATAAGGTGACTGATTATATAAAAAATTGTTTGGCAAACTAACTGAAAAGGTAGCTTATTTTGGTAAAATGACGTAAAAGGATATAATAATTATTTAATATATTATAAATTGAAAGGGCAAAAAGATAATATTACCAAGAATCAGGTACCTGAAATGTGAAATGCTACTCTAGGTAGCATTTCATTTCAGGTAGCTTATTTGGGCAAAAAAGCTACTTGCCAAACACATCCATAAAAATAAGCTACCTGAAAATTTTATCAAAAAACCTAGTTCAGTCAAAACAGAGCCTAAGTGAAGAAAAGAAAATAAAAAAAATTCTCTGGGTATAAAAGCCAAGTTTTTTACAAGGATATGATTGGTCCTCATAATTTTTAGTGGGCGAGGACCACTGCAATTTCTCTTCTCTACTTTTCATTTCCTCTTTTTCCATGACATAACTTATTGATTTCATTATTTTCCCAATGTTTCTAATTTTAGTATAAAGTAGATATAAAAATATGAACTATTGACTTCAAAATAAATGCAAGCAAATATTAAAAAATCAGATATAAGTGACGGATCGTACTTACATGAACATATTTTTGTCTAGGCGATATAACTATCGATTTAATACTCCATTTATATTTATGTCGAGTTTCAAAACTATCTAAATTTTTAAATGTTAGATATATTTTTATTTTATTCAAATTCTTGCATATTAAATCCCGTACAATTCTATCCGCATTAGCTTAATTTATAACAATATTATTATTGTTATCGTAACCCCTGCATTATTTTGCACGAGCTTAAAACTAGTAAAATAATGTATACTATCTACCACTTTACCAATTGAGAATTTATGGTTTAGTTCTCATATGGAACTATCAATATACCCTTATTTCTTAAGTCTGCTATTGTTTGCGATGAACTGCAATTGCCCTACTATGACCGTTACACAATTTTGTTGGTTGCTTGCCAGCGTTTTTCTACCTAAACATTTAAAATTCTAGTTTTATTTCTCTTAATTTCACCTAGTATAGATCCCGCACAATAAATGCACGGTATTTATAGAGTTTTTACTTTTTAGTTTATAACTTATTCATTCCAAATTTATGGCTAAATACTTCCAAACTAAACTGTAAAAATAATATAAAAAAATTTTTGAGTATGTCATGAATTTTTTTAATCACAAAGTTAATGATTTCAATTTATAACTTTTCTTAAATTATCTTAATGAATTTTTTTCACAAAACTAATAATATTAGTTTATTTTATTGTTTTTTACAGTGTAAAATTACATCAAGTCATTTTCTAAGAAAAATTAGCAATTTTGTATTTTATAATTTTATACCCCTTTATTTTATTTTTGTTAGAGACGTAAGATGGAGAATGATAATTGTATCTTCTTAATTGCGATTTACAAATGAATATTCCACACCTTATATACTATGTGCTATGATGTAAATACAAAAGGAATAAATCAAAGGCTCCTAGAATATTTACAACGACTATATTATCTTCTATTTGGGGTAAGGAGAGAAAGTTGTCGTATTGGAGTAATAGAGTCGTTCGCTCGATATTCTGAGTATAATGTATTAACCCTTCCCCCCTCCCCAAGTTGGAGCGTGGAGATTTGAAACGCCCAACTTAGGTAAGAGATCGTCGAATGAAGTGCGTCGTAAGGCTTTTGTAAATATGTCAACCCGTTGGCTCTTCGTGTGAATGTAGCTTGGTTTTATAACACCTTTAAGGATCTCGCCGCGAATGAAATGACAATCCACTTCGATATGCCTGGTGCGTTCGTGGAACACGGGATTGCGAGTGATGTATAACGCGGACTGACTATCACAAAGGAGTTCGATGGGTTTGTCTTGAGTAAGGCCGAGAAAACAGAGCAAGCCTTTGAGCCATTTAAGTTCACAAACCGTGTATGCCATAGCGCGGTATTCGGCCTCGGCGGAAGAGCATGAGACGGTAGTTTGTTTCTTTGTCTTCCAGAAGATGGGAGCATTGCCGAGAAAAATAAGATACGCGGAAAGCGACCGTCGACTCGTGGGACAACTTGCATAGTCCGCATCACAATAGGTATGAAGAGCGAGATTGTTTGCGGAGCGAAATAGAATACCTTGTCCCAGATTATTTTTAATGTATCGAACAACTTGTAGGGCCGCGTTCCAATGATCGAGTCTTGGAGCGTGCATAAATTGAGCGAGGATGTAGATCGAATAGATGAGCTCTGGACGGGTAATGGTGAGATACACGAGGCGCCCGACTAACCGTCGATAGGATTGAGGTCCTTGAGGATCATCCACCAAAGACGTTTCGTATATGGCCAAGCGCTGATTGGGCTCCATTGGTACCGTGGCAGGTTTGGACCCGAGCAAACCTGATTCGGTGAGGATATCGAGAGCATATTTCCGTTTTGATATGAAGATCCCATTTTTGTTCCGAGCAATTTCGAGCCCCAAAAAATAGTTGTTACCGCAAATGACGAGATCATCAACGTAGACGAGGACATGGATCTCGGTGTCCGATTTGGTCATGGAAAACAGAGAATGGTCGTAAGGACATTGCTTGAAACTGTAGGTAGTAAGTGCGGAAGCGAGCTTTGCATACCAACAACGAGGTGCTTGACGGAGACCGTATAATGACTTGCGGAGTCGGCAAACGGTACCATTATTAGACGAGGGAAAACCTGGAGGTGGTTTCATATAGACTTCTCCACTTAGATCACCATGGAGAAAGGCATTATGGACGTCCATTTGGTGGAGGTCCCAACCTTTTGTTGCAGTGGCTAATAAAGTACGAACTCTAACAAGTTTTTGACCGTCGTAGCAAAAGTTTCATTATAGTCAACTCCCTCAACTTGTCGATTTCCCATGACGACAAGTCGTGCTTTATATCGCTCAATTGTGCGATCGGCGTTATATTTGATCTTATCCACTCATTTGGAACCAATTGCCTTTTTGTTGGCTGGTAATTGTTTTAGTGTCCAAGTATGGTTACATTCAAGAGCATTGATTTCACTTTTATAGCGTAATAAATACACCCAAGATGCACGAGAAAAATCGTCAACAATAGTTAATAAATAGGTTGAACCACAAGAAGCGTTTTCAGAATAGGGCCCCCATAAATCATAATGTATAAGTGAAAAAATATCATCCGCAATGTTTGAACTTAAAGGAAATGATTCACGAGTTTGTTTTGCACGAAGGCAAATATCACAATGTTTACTATGAAAGGAAGTATGAATATTTTTATTATGAAAACAAGGTAAAAAACGAGATATAGTCGAGGAAGGGTGCCCAACCTCCGATGCCAAAGTTCCAACCGTGTCAATGGTTCCCACTGTATGTATTTGGACCTCGTCATTTCGGACCCCTTTTAGAAAGTAGAGCCCCTCGCGTTGCTCACCCGCACCAATCACCGTCTTCGAGGTACGATCCTGAATTAAACAAAGATTATTAGAAAATTGAATCGTGAGAGAAGTGTCTATTAATAGACTTGAGACGGAAATCAAATTACACATAAGATTCGTTGCATATAAAACAATTCGTAACACAAGTCGAGACGACAAGTAAATGTCGCCACTTTGCGTGCCTAATGTGAGGTCCCCATTAGGCAGTCCAACGGACAATGGGGTAACAGAGTGAATATTTGTAAAATGAGAGAGACATCCCGACATGTGGTGGGATGCTCCTCTGTCAATAATCCAAGAGATAGAAGAAACGTTACCACTAAGACGGTCATTAGCAGATTCGGTCTTACGAGCGTGCCAATAGCTGGTTATTTCCTCCAATTCTTGAGGAGTTAAGTTATTAAGATCAAGCTTGTCGAGATGGTTTAAGGAAGAGCGAGAGGATGATGAAACGTTACCGTCTGAGGTGGGTTGGGCAGACGTCATATGAGCCTTTGGAGAGGGACCAGAAACAAAGTTCTTACTGCGGTCTAACTGCCCTCGACCACGAGTATCCGGTACAAACTTTGCGTTACTCAAATCCGTATCATTTGGGTTAAGATAAATGCGGTCACGAGGGCGATCTCCCCACCACTCGAGAAACTTTTTTTTTTTTAAGTTGTATTTGACAAAAAAACCGTATTTAGAACTCATTTCGGCATATTAATTGATCATTTAATAGTTACATTGTCTATTTCTTTGTATTTTTTTACCAAATGTATCCGACATTCTACATAATTTTATTAGGATCACATTTTAATAACTTTTTTTTTATAACTTGGAGTGTCTAACATCGACAATATTACTTGCCTTTAGTAGCAATATAATGCAAGAAACCATCTCAATCAAAAGTTAAGTTTCAACTGATGGTTGGAGTACCATGATCGATTTTATATCTAACATTCAACAATAATTCATTGTACATATAGGCTCTGTTTGGCAAAACTACCTGAAAAGGTAGCTGAAACTTGAAAAGGTAGCTGAAAATCGAAAAGCTAACTGAAACCTGAAAAGGTAACTGATAAGGTAGCTGAAAATTAGGAGCTGATAAGGTAACTGATTATATAAAAATGTGTTTGACAAACTAGCTAAAAAGGTAGCTGATTTTGGTAAAATGACGTAAAAAGTTATGAAAATTATTTAATATTATAGAATAAAAGGGGTACAAAATGGAAAATAAGTCATTTCAGGTACCTGATTTCTGAAATGCTAGATACCTTATTTGACCTAATAAGCTACTTGTCAAACACTTGCAAAAAAAATCAGGTAGCTGAAATTTTGGTCAAATAAGCTACTTTGGTCAAATAAGCTACTTTGGTCAAATTTGACCTAAGTGTCGTGTTAGCTCCGTTTGGCACGACACTTCAGGTAGCTTATTTGACCAAAGTAGCTTATTTGACCAAAATTTCAGCTACCTGATTTTTTTTGCAAGTGTTTGACAAGTAGCTTATTAGGTCAAATAAGGTATCTAGCATTTCAGAAATCAGGTACCTGAAATGACTTATTTTCCATTTTGTACCCCTTTTATTCTATAATATTAAATAATTTTCATATCTTTTTACGTGATTTTACCAAAATCAGCTACCTTTTCAGCTAGTTTGCCAAACACATTTTTATATAATCAGTTACCTTACCAGCTCCTAATTTTCAGCTACCTTATCAGTTGCCTTTTCAGTTTTTACCTACCTTTTCAGGTTCAAAGCGTCTTGCTTGTGACGGGCTAATCCCGTCACAAGCTGAAGACCTCTCACAAAAAGGGAGAGGGGACAAGGTGGGGCACCCCCCATGTGCTTCCCCACTCACCTCTCATGGGTATTTTGTGAGAGGAAATGGTATCCGTCACAAGCTTGCGACGTATATCACCGTCTTCAATTAAATTTTGTGTTTAAGGTTTCAGCTACCTTTTCAGGTAGTTTTGCCAAATAGAATCATAGTCTCACGACACTATGTTCTTTTTTTTGGAAAATTTTTACACTATGGTCGATGAATGAAAGGTTAGTATTAAAATAATTAAGTTGCTTGAATAATAATAGTATAAAAAAATTATGATTACCCGGGAGCTTAGGTGACTTGCCATTGCTATAAAAGGGTCTCAAAATTGCCATATACAACACACAAAAAACCATCAATCAAATTAAACTAAGAAAAAAAATCAAAGTGTTGATATGGAGATGAACAAAAATATGAAGGTGGTTAATTTGGTGGCGTTGTTGGCCATTGTGGTGTTAGCCACCACACTGGAACCAGCGATTGCTACTCGCCAATTTAATCCCCTCTCAAACATAATGTTTGATGATGCGTACATCCGACCCCTTACCTGTGCGGATATGGGTTCAACGTGTACAAGCAACGCACAGTGTTGCGGGTCTTGTACCTGCATGGGTCGTCTCTTTTCGTCCGAAAGCGTCTGCGTCCCAGCCAGTTTGTACGCATTTAATTGTTGAATGCTCAATGCGATCTACCAAGAAATGGTGCTCGGATGGTGATAGGGCGCCACCGGGTGACGCTCAAATTGGGTGTCACCCTCTCACAACAATTGTTTATTGAAGGGGTCCCCACTCACCCCATGTGAGAGGGTGGCGCCCAAATTGGGTGTCACCCGGTGGCGCCCTTTCATTTTCCCTCAAGATAATACTATATGTTCTATGCTTTATTATCTGTGGGTCTTAAATTATGGTCTTTTTGCATTTTTCTACTTTGAAGACTTGTATCCTTTTTTACTCGAGTCTTTTTCTTGTTTTCTTGTTGCTATGGCTTGAATAAAACTTTTATACGGAGTACTCCCTTCGTCCCGGTCAATTGTTGTACTTTCGTTTTGGCACAAAGACCAATAACTAAATGACAAGTGAAACAAATTGAATGAGAAAGATCAAATTACTAATTAAGTTCATTCTTAAAATAGAAATGACAACAAATGACTGAGACACCCAAAAATAGAAAAGGACAACAAATGACCGGAACAGAGAGAGTACTATTTATCAAGTGTTTTAATACGGGGTTCAACATACGTTTTACGAGGTACAGAGTATATGTTAAATCATTAAACTTGCTCTAAGAAGAATTTAAACTTAAACTTTAAAGCTTGCAGAAATGCAGAGGTTGAGAAGTTCCGGGTTCGACTACTAGCTGAGGCGATGATCACTTAGCCATTGCATCTTCCGAAAGGGGTGACTTACATGGTCCATGTAATGGTGCGAGAATGTATGGGTTCGGGGGATTCAACCCCCCGTCATCAAAAAAAAAAAATATTAAACTTACTACTCTAATAATAACTTTACTAAAATTTTAAACAATAAATTGTTAGACTTAGTCGTAGATGATCCATCACTGAATTGAACGCGGTTCTAACTGTGCTTCGTATAGGCTTAGACGGATGCAACGGAAATTTCACCTGAGCCATACCAGTCATCGCTACTTCCTACCTGATCATTCACTTACTCACGCACTCTTAGTCTAATTTATACAGCCACCTGCCCACCTCAATCCAATTTCAGTTGTGTTCTAGAATTGAGAAAATGTGTCGTTTAAATTTTTAACACAAATTCTTGTTTAAGAGGGAGATATCCGTTTATTATTACTGTATGTAATTGAACACCATGCATATATAAGACTTCATCGATGAAAACACACAAAGATAACTTGCAATTTTATTCAATTTTAGTAACAAGAAGACAACACATCACAACTCAAGTAGGAAAACACACAATAAGACCCACATAAGATAGCACAAATTTTCATTTGTAACGTGTCACAAATATATAAGGGAGACGTGTGACCGTTTTATGATAAAATGTGATCATTATCTGATTGATAATAATTTGTACATGGTTATTTTTTATCATAAAATAGTTACATTTTCTCAATCGCATTGAGTCTTGAACATTCAACAAAAGGGATACCAAGGTCTGTCGGACGTGCACTCATACCTACCGGGTATAAACGGATTCCTTTCACAAGTACAATTTCCGCAACATTTTTGACCCCAACAAGGCTGATTCCAGCCCAAGCAGGTAAGGGGGCGGATGTAGGCATCATCAAGCATAATGCTTGAAAGGAGATTAAATTGACGAATAGCAATCACGGGTTTGGGGGTGGTGGCTAACACCACAATAGCCAAAAACACCACCGTACTAACCACCTTCATACTCTTCATTTCCACACTAATTAGGATTTTCTTTTTCTTAGTTTAATTGATGTTTGGTTGTGCGTTGTATTACTTGTATATGCCAATAAAACGCTTTTATAGTGTAAGGAAGTCTTAAGGGTGAAATGATGCTGACGGTTTTTAAACCCAAGCAGGTGCAAAGCCTAAAACGAAATTTCGAGACAACAAACTTTCTTTGTATAGTTTAATATCTTTGCTTAATAAAAGCGTAAATGGGTATAATTGGACGCCATCTAATGGTACTAGTTTGTAAATTAGACCAATTTATACTCTGTAGTTGCATTAAACTATTCTGACATTTATTTCATTATTATCAATTAATTATTTAGACAATTAAGCATATATACATCATATTACAACTTGCGTTTCACCGACTACCTTGTTTAGCATTAGTGCGCAATGCATGTATAATTTAATTTAATGACGGTTGTTTTTTTAATATAAGTCTAGTTGTCAAGCATGCTTCGTTTAACTTGTCCATAACTTGAATCAAGACACTAAAATTGTATTTTTGTTTACTAATTAGCAAGTCTTATTTCAAACAGGTGATATTCATTTTAAATTATTAAATAAATAAAATATGTTCATTATATGTTTAAATGAAAATATTTTTTAATAAAAAGTTTTGATCAGATTATTGTTGGTAAATTACAATGAGTTATTTTTCAATAATTAAATGATCACTTTTTATTATAACATGACGATATTTTTTCTCGTTTTAAGTTCAAACGTTTAAAATGAGAATTTTCTTATAGCCATGGGCCCATGGCCATGCAATAAGGTGAGTCACTTGCATCGGGATGAAGGGAACTAGTGACACGGTCCTTAGGCTCCGATTAAAATCTAACATTAATGAAATATAGTCGGGTCAATTTATGTTTCTGGTCAAATTCAAATCTAGTTGTTTTATCAAATCTACTACCTTATAATACGAGTACATCAATTTAACACTACTACTATTACTATTACTACTTCACTTCACTCACCTTTTCATAACATTTTTTCATAATCGTAACTTCATATCAACCTACATTGTTTAAATATCGTCAGGTTATCATATTATATCATATCATATATCGTATCATATAAATATTATCGTATTATTAACGTAAACTGAGAATTAAGAGTAATAGTTAATAGTGATGGGATATAGAGCTGACGACGATTACGACTACTTATTCAAAGTAGTCTTAATCGGAGACTCCGGTGTCGGAAAATCGAACCTTTTATCCCGATTTACTCGTAACGAGTTCAGTTTAGAATCTAAATCCACCATTGGAGTCGAATTCGCAACTCGTAGCATTCGTGTTGATGATAAAGTTGTTAAAGCTCAAATTTGGGATACTGCCGGTCAAGAAAGGTATACTTCTCTCGCTATAATCAATTTTGTTGATTTTTATTCTTGATTTTATGCGTAGATCAACTGCATTGTGTATTGGATCTGGATTTGTTAAGGAATTAGTGATATAATTGCTCGATCGATTGTTTGTTTGTCGGTAAAGTAAATGATGTTGATTGAGTTCATTAATGTTAGATTTTATCTAAGATCGTAATTTGTTACGGAATTAGTGATCTAATTGATTGATCATGTGTTCTCATTGAAGTAGATGATTTTGATTGATTGCATTAATGTTAGAATTTATTTCGGATAGTAATTTGTTATGGAATTAGTTATATATTTGATCGATCGTTTGTTCTTAGTTGAAGTAGATGATTTTGATTGATTTCATTTATGTTAGAATTTACCTCGGATCGTAATTTTGTTGCGGAATTAGTGTTAAATTTGATAGATCGTTTGTTCCTCAGTGAGGTAAATGATGCTGATTCGTTTCAGCGCTGTTACATTGTTTCTCCGATCTAGATTTGTTACGGAATTAGTGATATATTTGATCGATCGTGTCAGTGAAGTAGATGATGCTGATTCATCTCATTGCTGTTATATTTTACCTCGGATCTGAATTTGATTAATTTGATCGCGGTTAGATTGCGGACTTGTAAGGTTTTAAGGTATTGATCAATTCCAGAATTAGTGATAAGAGTACACGATGAAATTACCTACAATTGATTTGTTTGTTTTAGCTGTGGTGATCTCGATATTCGATTTTATCAATTGCTCATTGATAGAGTAGGCGATGAAATTACTTGCAATTGATAGTTTGATATATGAGCTGATAGATTGAAGATCTGGTATTATTGTTATTGTAATTTTCGATACATGATTAACTTGACCGCTCATTTGTTTGACGCAGTAATTTTGTAAGATGAGAAAATGTATGAGCTGGAATTTCGATTTGATTGTGTAATTGTGTGTTTCTTGGCTGTTTTTAAGTTTGACTGAGATTTGATATTCGTATAAAGTATGAATTATTTGAGCATGTGTGAAGGCGGTAGTATAGTCTTTTGTATAATTTGCTGCATTCTGTATTAATACTTGACTGTAGTACTGGCACCAAAACATCAGTCACATTTTACATCCTTTTCATCAGGTACCGTGCAATTACGAGTGCATATTACCGTGGAGCTGTAGGCGCATTACTCGTTTACGACAGTACCCGTCATGTCACATTCGAGAATGTTGAAAGATGGTTGAAAGAACTCCGAGACCACACAGATTCCAATATAGTGATAATGCTAGTCGGAAACAAGGCAGATTTGCGGCATTTAAGAGCCGTTTCCACTGAAGATGCACAGGCATTTGCCGAGAGAGAGCAAACCTTCTTTATGGAAACCTCCGCGCTTGAGTCTATGAACGTTGAAAACGCCTTCACTGAGGTGCTCACTCAAATATACAAGGTAGTCAGCAGGAAGGCTCTCGAAGCCGGAGACGATCCTGCTGCGTTGCCCAAGGGTCAAACCATTAACGTGAAGGATGATGTTTCTGCTGTTAAAAAGGTCGGGTGTTGTTCCGCATAGTCCATTAATATACTGCCCAGAGAATTATTACAGTAGATTAGCGGGGAGCGTCACAATTATAGAGCTTGTTGCGGAATTTGTTAAGGTTTATGCCAATGAGAATTATTGAAGCGGAATTGATCTGGATTCGCTTCCAACTTCTCTTATCGTCTCTTACGGGATCTTTCTTGTTATATGATCTCGGCTGTATTTGTAGCTTTCACTCTGTAATTGATTTTTATTTTGGTTTCAGAGAAAAGACTGTAACATTGAAAATTTGAAGTGTGTATTACTCGACTACTCGAGTCTGAACCCGATCAAAACAAACTCGAGATGATCTAGCCCACTCAAAAAAATACTCTATATTTCCATACAAATCTGTTCCTTAAATACATCTCATTGGGTTGTATTTATCATTTCCCTTAATATTTTATCATTTGTTACTCGTTGGAGTTGCTTAGTACATGAACATGCATAGCACACATTTCTATATTAAGACGTTCGGCTCGAACATGTTATTATAGGGAAGGGATAAGGTAAACGAGTTAAAGAATTCAACTAGACTTATTGAATAATTGAAGTTATTAAATTAGACATGCAGAGCGCATGAGACTCAAAAAAATATAATATTGCTCAAAAATTATATTTATAAATGGTAATATACTCAGAAAAAATGTGTACATGCTCAAAAACTACAAAATATGAGGTACTACCTCAGATGCGTAATCCTTTTTCTCCTATAGTAGTACTAATTACTAGACGAACCAGTTAATTGCAAGTTGTAACATTTGGTATTACATGTATCGTTGGAATGATTAATTGAAGAAAAATATCGAAATGCTACACTATGTATTTTAATACTGTTATAAGTAAGGGGGCGTTTGTTTCGTGCACGGGTATGGGGTTGGAATCAGGAATCATACCCGGGTGGTATGGGTTTGGAACTTGATTCCTAATACCTTGTGTTTGGTTCATTTTTGAGTGGTATGGGTTTGAACATCAATTAAGGTTAAAATGCGTAAATTAAAGTATTATAAATAATAATTTTCAATATTATAAAATCATGAAAATGATTAGTTAATCAAATAAGTATATAAAAAATTGGATTTACAATATGCTATAATTTGTTTTTTCATATTTTTGATCAATTTAGTTTGATATCCGTGGGTATCAATCTCATACCCACCCCCTCCTTGGGTATGAGAAACCCATACCTCATGGGTTTGAGGTATGGGTATGAAACCCTTGTATTTGTCAAACAAACACTTGGTATGGGTTTGACTCATTCCAAACCCATACCTCATACCTTTTTTGGATGAACCAAACACCCCCTAATAGAATCTTATATTCTAATCATTAAATATATATTTTATTTATCATTTAAGAGTTATATTTGTTATCATTGTTTTCTGTATTTGTAAAATACATCTCTTTTTTTTTTCATAAGGAGAAGTAATTTAATTAAAACGAAATAAGATAGGCTTTGTTTGGGACAACTAAACAATAAGATAATTGTTTTATAAGTAATTTGCCTAATTAATGGTAAGATGGAGGTACCATGACAATGTCAACAAGTTTGTATCCCTTGTCCTATGTACTGTGCTGACCGACGTCTCCTTTATAACATACACATGCAAAAAAAAAAACACTATTAAAGAGGTTTTGTGATCATTTATATGATTAATTATCCTTCAACCTAGCTACAAAATTAAACTTTCTTTTTTAACAGTGTCTCTTGAGTGGTTTTCACTAAGTTAATGTTTTGAACCAAATGGGTTTGGTGTAGTGGTTGCTCACTTCATCCCTTAACCATGAGGTCAGGGGTTCGATCCCTACCCATGGGAATGAAGCAAACTCTTTGGCCAGCCGTTTACCTCTTCGAGAGAGCACCCGCGGCGAGGGGATTATACACTATTGCCGACGGTGGACACCCCGGTTTACACCAAAAAAAAACTAAGTTAATGTTTTGACTATTTCGCTATTACAGAGAACGGGTTACTTAAATTTAAGGGTTGTTCAAAGAAACCTCATATATTATAGAGGGTTTATATCCAATATTGATAAAGCAAATGACTAGATTATATTTAGAGTAGGAGGAAGTATATTGTTTGGAAATTAACCCCAACATCAAAGTATTAATTAAAATAAATTAATATAACTTTTGTACATTTTGTACATAGAATACTAATGTTTTTATTTAGTAATTTATGTTTTTAAGCGTGTAAATATTAGGAGTTGGGTTAGTAGACACGACATTAAGACACTTAAAGTGGCTAGCTATGTTAGAGTAATGGCTCGAGACTTTATAAATAATGTCATTAGTCATTGTCAAAAAAGTGCGAGTGTAGTGCTTAATATCCCGAGCTGAGGTTCATTAGTCGTCATTGTTGAAAAAGTGGGAGTGTTGAAGGATTATAATATTGTTACCGTTGAATAATAATACAAGATAATGGGATGTATGGGTTAATCCAAAACAAAATATTGTGTACTTTACAAGGCTTATATTTTACTCTTTTACTCCGTATATTATTTGTACCAAAAATCCCAACACATACAATAATTATCAATCAACTTGTTAAAATCCTTATAATACTTTTAGGTAGTGTTTGGGAACCCTCATTCATTTGAATAATTATATTTGAAATCTGAAATTTTAAATGAAGAAATTGAATTTCAATTTCACTGTTTGGCAATATGTAAAATTCTAAATAAAATATAAGTTGCCAAAGAGACCATTATATATAAGATTCAAGATGCATGGATTGATATATACTTATAGAAACAAACAATTTTGCAATTTTAAGTTTTATTCAATAACAACCACGAGAAGACAACATCGAGGCTTAATCAAAGTTACAAGACAAACACAATCATGCATAACATATATAGGAAGACATAAACATAAAGTATGTAGTTGATGAACAATACTAGCAAGTTTTAGGTAGATTATTCATTGATAATTCAACAAAAAAAAACCCAAGGATATTTGGGCGTGCACACTGTAATTAAAGTCATTGTCTTTGAAAATTCGCATGCACATTCGCCACAACAGTCGAAGCTATTCCTGCAAGTTTCAAAAGCTTCTCTACAGGCGGTCGGGTATGGATAATCAAGCATAATATCGGAGAGGGGATTAAATTGGCGAGTAGCAATTGCGGATTCAAGAATGGTTGCTAGCACCACAAAGGCCAACAATGCCATCATACTCACCATTTTCATTTTCTTATTAGAAATGTTGTTGATTATATTGTTTGTTGTTTGTGTGTTTGTGTTGTTTGTGGCAAGCTTAAGACTCTTTTTATAGCCATGTAATCAAATTATTAATATGATGATTAATAATCATTTTCAAGCTACCTAATTATATTGTTTAATTTCTTTTTTTAACATTATCTCATATAACGGTTTTCGTTACGGTAATGTTTTGACTATTTTGCCATTACTGAAAACCGGTAACCCATATCAAGGGGTTATATGAAAAAAACGGTTTTATTTAAATAGGCTCTTTTATCAGAATGGAGGGAGCAATATATTCTACTAATATACTCCCTCGAATTTCCTATTATCTTCCCTCTTTCCTTTTTCACACAAGTTTGATTATCTTCCCTCTTTCTTTTTTTGGTAAGTTTTATTCATTTTTTATTAATTTCTCTCTCCTAAAAAATCAACAACTTTCATTACTTTATCTATTCTTTATTCATCATTCATTCTTTATTATTTTCTCTCACCTATAAATTTCACAACTTACAATACATTATTCTACTTTATTCCTTCTTTCTTCCCCTTTCTTAATTTTTGTGCCCAAAAGAAAGGGAAAGATATAAGGAAATAAGAGGGAGTATAACCCTAATAATTAGTCATTCTTTCCGCTCATTTATTTACCAGTTTATTTTTTTTCCCAAAAGGTGAATGGAAACTTTTCAATTAAGCCACAAAAAAGTCAAACTAACAGCTTTAAGTTTTTATTGTTTGTTATTCGTTGTAGTAGCTTAGTGGTGCTCGGAATTTTTAAATAGCGAAGGGTCAAGGTTATAAAATGAGACATGCACAAGGCACGACCAGTGGCGGAGCCAGGAATGTAAGTCAGCGGGGGCGAAAATTTTCAGCAGGGACGAAACTGTACTATTATAAGGGGGTCTCAAAAAAATTCGAAAATTTTAACTAAAAATTTCAAAACTTTCAAACACTAGCGGGACGACCGCCCCTACTAGCCCCTCCTGGCTCCACCACTGTGCACAAGGCACATTTGACATTTCTACATTAAGACGTCGTGCTCGAACATTTTATATAGGGAAGGGATAAGGTGAAGGCTAAGTTAAAGAAGTCAACTAGACTTATTAAATAAACTGAAGTTATTAAATTAGACATGCATTGCATCCATTACTATATTAGTACTAAACGAACTAGTTAATTGCAAGTTGTAATATGGCGTATTCTGTATATTGCCAGATGATTAATCTATGAGATATATAATAGGAATAATATAATGTGTTAGCGTATTTTAATACCCTAGTAAGTTGTAAGTCATATAGATATAATCATATATTCGAATTTTTTTCCAAAATGGGCTCAAACACAAACAAATTAACGAAATGGGTTGAGTTTCAAAGTATTTATCTAAAATGGGTCCACTCATCACCGAAACTAGGCTCGGATTCAAGTCGCTTTCCCGCTCAACGACCTTAGCCAAAGTGTCGCTTAATGGTCCACCCAAACCTCAGTATGCTACTTCAAGGCAAGTCGCTCGGGGAGTAAGCGATTTCACTTCAAATCGCCCTCCCCCGCAGCGACTGGGTCTTTGCCAAAAAAAAAAAAAAAACCTTGTTACATAGAATCGAACTCAAGACCATGCACAAAAGTGATACTTATTGTCTACTAATAACCACCAGAACAATCAAATGTATAGTGCTTAAATAAAATATTGAGTAACTATTTTTCAAGTCCCAAAACGTATTTATTAATGTTAACATTAAATATGTAATTTTAATCCCCCTAATAAGTCATAACATTATTCTTGGAGTTATGGTTAAGGGTGTGAAGTTATTTCTTTAAATTCTGGGTTCGATTCCCATCATCAACACTTTTGTTTTTTTTTTTTAATTTTTTTTTGCCAAGTCGTTGAGCGGCTGAGCGGTTTGGCCTCAAGTCGCTCTCCCGCTGAGCGACCTTAATCTGAACATAGTATCGCCAAAACCGAGCCTATATGGACCCATTTTGGGTAATTAGTTTCAAAGTCACCCCACTTCATTAAATTGTTTGTTATAAAACTCCATTTTGGAAAAAAATCCTATTCGTTCGGTTGTTACTTGTTAGATACTTATTTCATCCCGATTATTTGTTTATCTTTAGTTTTGGCACAAAGACCAATGAAAGAGGAGTGAAACAATTATTGGATGACAAGTGGATCAACTTGACTGTGGAGTATCAAATTACCCATCAAATGTATACATAATATAAAAAGGTAAATAATTGACTGAGACACCATAAAATGGAATAATTAAATAATTGACTGGAACGGAGGGAATATTATATTTATTACTCCCTCCAATTTCCTATTATCTTCCCTCTTTCCTTTTTTACACTAGTTTGATTATCTTCTCTCTTTCCTTTTTTGATAAGTTTTATTCCTTTTTTTATTATTTTCTTTCTCATAAAAATTCAACAACTACCACTACTTTATTTATTCTTTATTTATTATTCATTTTTTATTATTTTCTCTCTCCTATATACTTTACAACTTACATTATTATATTCATTCCTTCCATTAGTTCTTCCCCTTTCTTATTTTTTGTGCCCAAAAGAAAGGGGAAGATAATAGGAACTTGGAGGGAGTATTTAGAACTTTTATTAGTTATATTTTTTTTATTGTTGTGTAGTTGTGTAAAATACTATCTCTAATATATATACTCCGTATTATTCTATTTTTTTAGATTTGTCCTTGACTTTTATGTATGTATGTATGTATGAATATTTTACTAGGATTAGTTTTACTATTGCCAAATGAGTGAGTAACCAGGTAATATTTCGGCTGTAAATTGTTTTGTGCTTAATAAAATTTGCGTTTAAATTTGTGCTATAACTTTGTAAGGTAGTCGTTTGAATTGTCTACCTCTAAACTTGAGATTTTGTTCAGGACAACTAAACAATAACATTATTGTTTCGTAGTCAATTTGCTTAATTAGTTGTAAGAGAAATGTATCGTGACAATGGTTACGACTTCGTATTCTCATCCCCTATGTATTTTACTACTGGACTCACACCTCAATTAACCAAAAATAAGAAGACTCGTAAGGAGTTGGTTTACTATTAAGCCTATAACAAAATTATTACCATAAAATATGGAGAACAAACTAATTTCGAAAGTATCATGTACATAATTTTTTTCCTCGTCATTTATGCAATAAGTGGATTATACATCTCATATACTACCACCAGTTTATACTTCTAAGCATTATAACAAAGTTTTTGAGCTTTGTTTTAAAAATTATGAGTCTTACTATAAAGTTTCTGAGTTCATTTACTAAAACATTAAGCTCAAAAAAATTACAATAAAACTCAAAAACATTATATATAAAACTTACATAAATTTGAGTTTTGATGGAAAAAAATTAAAATCTAAATTATAAACTTTATTAAGCTCAAAAAATATACACATATGCTCAAAAATAAATAGATTTGAGGTAATAAGCTCAAAAAAAATAGAAAAATGCTCAAAAACAAATAAAATCTGAGGTAATACATCCGATGTATGTTCCTTTTTCTCTCATTTATGTGGTGACTTTAAAACCAAAATGAATAAGGCTCTACTGGTGAATACATTTATATGCATAACTTTTTTCAACGTTAAGTGAACAAGGATCATTCCGAAGGTTACATATAACAGAAGAAAAATTAAATCCATTGCCGGTTGATCTAAATGTATACGGTACATAGGAGAATCAGCAATTCTTGCGTACGACGTTGTACCCGTGTTTTTGGAGAAAAAGTGACCATTTTGTGGTAAATAGTAATCACATTATGGTAAATAGTCATTATTTAAAATAAAATGATCAATATTTTATCAAAAAAATGATCACTTTTTTTATCGTCACACATACGATTTTTTAGGGTAGGTTTTGCGTAGGAGAATTAGTCATGATCATTATCCCTTCTCTAGCATGTACGAGTCAGTACCTCTTCCAGGCTGCAAGTGAGTCATTTATGTGGTGGCATTAATAATTCTACACAAAATTTTGTGCTAGATGCGGTGCTAAAATTAATAGATCAAATAAAAATTGGCCTTAAAACAAATAAGAAATCTTTCATTCCCATTTATTTTAAAAAAATGTTGTTTACCCACTTTTAATCTTAAGTTAATTATATATTTGCGTTAAGAAAATCATTATGATACCGTCTCATATAAAAAAATTAGTAATTGATCATACACCATCCCTTCTATAATATAACCTACAATAATATATGATTTTTCTAGGTCAACAAATATAATAACAAGCTCATGAATTTTACGGGTTTAAAAAAATTATTAAAGATTAATAATTGAGCTGGTCGAATGCTTATTATATAAAAAATATAAAAATACAGACGAGCCTTTTCGGTCTGAAATGATAAGACAGGATTTTGTAACCATTTTATAGTTAGATCAGATATGACCACTATTGAAAAACCAGTTATCCTAAACTGTAACACTGCATATACTATTGTGGTTACATTTAACAAGAATATCCTACACTGTATGCTAAGTTGGTTTGCCGGCAGTGGCGGATCTTGAAGATATTTTCTAGGGGGGCCGAAAAGTAAATAACCGAATTTTTAATTACGATTAAAAAGACGATCATTTATATAATTTAAAGAGAGGCATTATAAACACAGTTTCTTATATAAACACATCTTTACACACGCACACAAAAGTCACACATGTAAGAAAAAATAAAATCTTAAAATCTTAACTCAAAATCTCCATTATAGTAAGAGAAAATTGTTGATTACAGCCTTTTAAAAATCACTTTTTGAAAATTACAGCCTTATATAATTTTTTTTGAAAATTACATCCAAAATATTACTTTTCTTCTAAAATTGCACCAACTTGAGATTTTCGGTGAATTTTGATGATGTTTTTATGATGTTTGGGGTGATTAATTGGTTTGTGTCAAGGAGAGGTAAGAAATCTGGGTAAGTAGGCTCTCAAATAATAAATGATACATCATAAAAACATCATCAAAAATCACCAAAAACCTCAAGTTGGTGCAATTTTAGAAGAAAAGTAATATTTTGGATGTAATTTTCAAAAAAAATTATATAAGGCTGTAATTTTCAAAAAGTGATTTTTAAAAGGCTGCAATCAACAATTTTCTCATAGTAATGATTAGTTCAATAAAAATATACTTTGACACAAATAAATAAAATTTAAAAATTATATTAATGACCAAAAAAAAATATTGCACTATCAAAACGAAATTCATAGTTAGCTTTTAATTTGTAATTCCTCCCGTGTCCTGGTCATTTGTTTTACATTTTTATTTTAGGCTATCTTATTCATTTGTTTACTTTTTTATATTAGACATGTCTTTGATGAGTTATTTGATCATCCAATTCGATTAAGCATTATCATCTAATAATATTCCCCTTAAATAGTTCCATACCCTTTCTTTAATCTTGTGTCAAAAGTAAAGGTAAATAAATGACCGGACGGGAGGAGTAATGAAAATTAACGATAATTGATCATATATTTCCTTAAACATTATGAGAAGTGTTTTCAAATGCTTAAAAATTCAAAGTCACTAATAATTACAGCTAGTAAATTATGAACACATTATGATTCCCCAATCACTAATCAAGTTTGGGAAAGATAGTTATAGTCATTGATTTTGTAACTTTGTAATCAACGAATCATCATTAATCATTATGCAAGTGGGGGAATGTTTCTATTTTTTATTACTTTTTTTCATATTACAATATAAAATTGTAAATTCTAGAGTAGGGTCTTTCTTTGGGCTTTTATTGAGGGGGGCCAGCCGGTTAAAATACAAAAAGTTTTACACAAATTGTTTAATAAGGCGGTCTTATAGTATAAGACCGGCCCATTATTTAAAAGCCCTAAGAAATCAAATATTTATCACAAATACAACCCCAACCGAATGGTATCTCCGTATGTCTTCTTTCCTGATTGAAAACCAAATTTTCTAAGCCAATTAACCTATGCCAGCAACGGCTACCTCCACCCTGGCTCAGATGCGACGATACACAACCGACTATACACTTCTACACCAATACTTAACTCAAACAGTCAAACACATAAATTTTCAACTTACAACATAAAGTTTTCAAACTAAATTTAGTAGTTATTAAACTAAAATCTCACTCAACATTAATAAAGCAGTACTAAGAATTTTTTTGGCAAAATTGAAAGCCTTGAGTCTTCATCTAATCTAAGAGGTTTTCAAATTAAAATGGTGAGTTTTGAAGTTAAATATAAGCGGAAACTAAAGAAATTCAATTAATCAAAAATCATAGACCATAATTTTCAACTTAAAACACAAAGTTTTCTATTTAAAAACACAAGTATTCAACTTTAAAAACTGGAACATGGAAATCAAATACGAAACCTAGTTGTCAATTGTTGGAGTCGAGGAGCCGTCAGCGATGCTTATCGAGATCTTAAGCTTTGAGCTTCGATTGATTGATGGAGAGATGAGGACTGGACTTTTCGTGGCCGTGGAGGAGGAGGTGGTGGTAGTTAGGACGTGGGCTGCAACTCTGCGACGGAGATGGAGAAGTTGGGGTAGGGAGGAGTTGAGGACATGAACGGAGAAGGAGAGGACGCGGCTTGAAAATGCAGTGGACTAGTGGATGGTTTTATATATTTTTTTTAAATTTCATCCTTTTGTTGGACTAATCTCTTCTATGTTATAGGACGGTCTTATAGGAGAGTTAAAAGTTTTATATGCTTCTTTTGAGATTTAGTAGTTGGGCCACAATTACAAGGGGGGCCTGGCCCCTGCGCATGATAATGGAGATCCGCCCCTGTTTGCCGGCCGTATTATTTAGATCGGTATTGCTGAACGGATCAACGCAATGAAATGGTGTTCAAGATGATACAAGTTCTAGAATTTGTTTTTTCGTTTTAATGTTATTTAATAAACTAATTATCGTTTCAGCGCTTATTTGAAGCTATTTCTTGTTAATGGATCAACTTTAAGTAAAAGCCGCTTCTACTTGGTTGGTGAACCCATTGACAAGAAATAGTTTAAAATGAACGCTAAAACGATAAATAGTTTCGTTAAGAACTACAAAACGATAAAAATTAAAAAAATTCCTAGCTACTTATTTATTAGGTCAAAATATTGCATGTGTGTTGTGTCTTGTTGTTATTGTGCATAAACAAAACTGAGAGTATTTCGTTGTATGTTTGTTGTTAATTATATTTTGTTGTTTGCTAATTATCTTGTGCGTGTATTATTTCTACTTCTTGTTATTGTTCATGAATAAAACTCGAAGTATGGTTGTTTGTTGTTATGCAAATCTTGCTTTTATGTTGTCCAACGTATTTATTAGGTATAAGAATACATTGGGAGTAGGTCTTCTGAGAGACGGTCTCTTAATAAGCTTTATTAAGAGACCATTGTACAATTTTAGAAAAAAGTGGTACTAAATGTAATAAAATAGGTACAAATCATGGTTAATGATAAAATTGGTACATTTATTATGTAAATAGGTACAAAATTACTATGTTACGATCAACAACAAAAGGGTACGAAATACAAATAAAAAGGTACGAAAGATTGATCTCTCAATAACTTAGTGAGAGACCGTCTCTCCCAAGTTTTAGCGTTACTTAAAATAAGTGCATTTGATCAAATGAGTCAAATGTCATCTGTATAAGGTACTATTTTTACGGCTGAAAAAAAAAACTTATTTATTAGGTCAAAACATTATTTGAAATGGCCTAATAACTAACATACGTCTAATACTTACTCATTCTTTCCACTTATTTATTTACCAATTTGTTTTTTTCATAAGATAAATCGAATTTTTTCAATTAAATCACGAAAAAGTCCAACTAGAAGCTTTAATATTTCATCGTTTGTTACTTTTTATAGTAGCTTACTTGTGCTCGAAATTTTTAAATAGGGAAGGGACAATGTTATTAAATGAGACATGTAGGCCCTGTCGTCCTAGATATTTCATAAATTCTCATTTGCGACGGTATTATTCTGTCACAAGCTTGTCTCCTCTCACAAGGAACAAGTGAAAGGGCAGGGATGAGGAGAACGCTAAGTTAAAGAAGTTAACTGGATTTATTAAATAAACTTAAATTATTAAATTAGACGTGCATAGCCCACATTAGTAGACACTAGAGCTGATCATTTGGCCCAGGCCTGCTAGCCCGACCCGGCCGAGCCCGATTTTTTCCTGGGCTTGGGCCTCGATTTTAGGCCCGAAAAGCCCACGGCCCGATTCAATAAAATAGGGCCGGGTTTGGCCCGCCTTTACGGCCCGAATTTTGGCCCGGCCCGGCCCGAACGTATGCAAAATTTACGAATATGTACAATTTAAGAATGTTAATAAGCAGTTAGTAAAATAATTAACCAATCAATTGTTGTATTGTAAATAAGCCGTAGTCACTTGTTTACATGTATTAATTTTATAAGGCTTAGTATTTTCTTTTACCAGTATTTATATTCTAAAAAATGAGCTAATGATTTTGTATCACACTAGTGCCGATAAATTGTTTACCATTATCGGCGTGCTAAGTCAATGTTTTTGAGACTAAAGAACAACAAATATCAAATCAATTACAATACTACAACATACAACGAGCACCACACTAAAATATATTATTACACTACTAAAAATTATGCATTTAGCTTGTCTGAGTCACCTCAAGCAATAGGTTCATAAAAGTTTACATTAGGTTACTACTTCTTAATTAACAATACTCGAAAAAATCACATAATTCTAAACGAAAATTTTGATAACAAATGCACAAAGTATTCTAAACTTATTTCAAGAGGAAAAATATTTAGCCCGAATTGGCCCGAATCGGCCCGAAGCCCGCTTTAAGCCCGCATGGGCTGGGTTTGGGTCGATAAAATAGGCCCGCACTTGTAGCCCGACCCGACCCGGCCCGCACACTTGGGCTTAATTTAATGCATGGGCCCGGCCCAAATCCGGCCCGGCCCGACCCATGATCACCTCTAGTAGACACTAGTTTACTTGCCCGTGCGTTGCACGGATACTAAAATAATGTATGATAAATTTCACAATAAAATGGAATATAGACATATAGTACATCGTTCATGTCTAAGATTTTATGTATGCCGTATGACCAACAAATAATTTCTGATAACATAATATTGACATAAGAATAAAAGTGTGTTTTTTTAGGAAAATAAAACAAATATGAAGTTTATATATATGATACTTGGACTGATAGTTTTTGGATTTTGTTCATTAATACTTGTTTGTTTTTCAATTGGTCAAGGAAAACAATAATATCTACTCTGCATAATGAACTCAATGATGCAACAAATCTCCTTTTTTCGAATAACAACCATACTTTAATCATTGTTAAATCAAATTGTAATTATGTAAAAACATTTAGAAGTAGTTACAATGTTATATCTCCCGGTCAAACTATAAAAGTACGTTTGAATGTGAACCAAATTCCGACACAATACTACATGGCTAGGGCTGCTTATGACCCCCCCCCCCCCCCCCTCTCTCTTTCTCTATAGCAATAGCCTTGGCCCCATATTCTAATTTGAAACAAAATCTTTCACGCAGACCCCTATTTTTCTTCCCTATTTATACACATGATCTAAAACAATCTCATCCCTTGAAAGATCGATCCTTATCTCCGAAACATATCTCAAATTTATCCAACCAAGTGAAAAACTAAACCCCTACTTCTAGAAAAATCCACCATCCAATGGAAACTAACCCTTGCTCTCGACAATGTTATTTTTTTAGGAAAATAAAACCAATATAAAGTTTATATATGTGATACTTGGTACTGAGAGTTTTTAGATTTTGTTCATTAATACATGTTTGTTTTTCAATTGGTCAAGGAAAACAATAATATTTACTTTGCACAATCAACTCAATAATGGAACAAATCTCCTTCTTTACTATAAAAATCATAATTTAATCATTATTGGGTCAAATGGTAGTTACGTAAAAACATTTACAGGTAGTTAAATGTCATATCTTCCGATCAAACTATAGACGTGCCTTTAAATGTGAACCAAATTCCAACGCAATACTACATGGCTGAGGCTGCTTATGACACCCCCTTATAACAATAGTCTTGCCCTTCATCTTCCCATTTAAAACAAAATCCTTCACCCAGACCCCTATTTTTCTTCCCTATTTACACACATTATCTAAAACAATCTCATCGCTTAAAAGATCGATCCTTATCTTCGAAACTTCTCTCAAATTTATCCAACCAGGTGAAAAACTAAACCCCTCCTTTTAAAAAAAATCCACAATCCAATGGAAACTAACCCTTGCTCTTGACAATGTTGTTAGAATTAAGATTTTACTTTAATTTGGATTGATGGGGTCAAGATTATTTTTATCAGTATGATCTTTTGAGGTTTCTTGTTATTATTCATGTTACATATATGTTTTAATGCAAGCGATATTTTGCTGATAAATAATCTTATTTATTATCACTATCCTCGGTAAACTCATCACCCTCCATAAATGCACCATCCCTCCATCCCACTAATTTACCCGCAAAATAAAACATCAGCCACTGTGATTAGTTCTTACTACTTGAAATAACCTCCAATCCACTACTACTATCACTACCTTTCTGCCACGTTTTACATCTAAGAAGTCATAAATCACATTCACCTCCACGAAACACCAATCTTTACTCTAGATGATATGGATCCCCGTCTCCCTTATCAAAGTCAATTTATTTCTCCTTCAACAAAGAAAAATTTAAGAAGCAATCTTCCCTCTTATCTTTCTCTCTCTTTCCCTTCTTAGTCTTTTTCTCGTCCCCTCCCCTTCCTCTATTCCAGATACTCAAACAAAGTGTTTGGGTACTATATTTGTAAACTGAATAAGTATGAATATTATATATATGCACGAACTTTGCTATTTATTTCATTTTGCATAAATAAATCTTACCACCTCCATCTCATTTTTATTGTGCTTTTTTCTTTAAATTTTATTATCTCGTAATTATTATCTCCTTTCTCGATCTAGTAAGGAAAAACTTTAGTCAACCAACTCGTCGCAATTAACCTCGTTCCCACTCAAAACAACCTTTAGCCCACTACATAATCCCTTCGGTTCACACATAAAACGGTCTAAAATGCAAAGCTTTCATCACTCTCTTGAAAAGTCCATCTAACTCAGAAAACTAATTGCTACTTTCTGAATGTCATCATTTTTACATCCCGTAAAAATTAAGTTGAACATGACAAAAAAAAATGCAGAAACTTAGGTTTTATTTGATAACCAGGATTGGACATTTTTATTAGCATTTTGAGAGTTTTTACACTATTTAAATAACAAATGTGCTATTTTGAGTATTGATCATCGACATATTGAAATAGTAGATTGCGGTGTAATTTCCTATTTTACATTATGATATTTAATTAGTATATTATAGGAAAATAAAAATTGAGTTTTTTTTTATCTCTAAAGAAATTAAAGATCAAACTTTATCATATTTATAACTAATGTTATTCACTTAAAATATATAAATTTAAGCAAGTTCAAATAAGATAGCTAAAAGTTATAAATCACAAATCATACGAAGCAGTATAATCATTTTTTTTATTAGTATGATATAAAAGTCATAAACTTCAAGAGAATATTAATGAGGTAGAGAACTATAGAAGAGTTGGCAAGTACGTGACCTCCTTTTAGGTTTAAATTTTTTCTTTTATTTTTGTATTTTTGTCTAAAGGTGGTTAAAGCATCGTATTAACTATTACGCATGACGAATATGTCTCCCCCTTCCCCAATTTGTATATCTCCCTAAATTATAGTGATGATGTGCTCAATTTACACACACAAAAAAAAAAATTATAGCATCAACAATAATTATTTTGCTCCATATAATTGAATAGTACCGTTTTTTTATGCATGTAAATTTGTCAGAAGAAAAGCTTGAGAGAGACGGTCTTCACTATGTTAGGGAAAAACTACTCTTACCCTTTTATGTGTTTTTCATGACTTTTTTTTTAATGTTGATTGTTGCTTGAATTGAATCTTAACCTTATACATATTTCTATAATAAGTGTATCTAATTTACCTTCAGGTCTCATTCAAATCTATTTTATTACTCGTGGTACCATTTTTACTTTAAATTGTAAAACAATCGCACAATAAAGTTTTTCAAACCATTTACTCATTTGTCATAATATGATATTTCGATTCGCAAATTAGCAGCAACTTTATTTATCTTTTAATACTCCTTGAAAAATAGATATCAAACTTTGTACTTATCAATAATTTGTGAATATCGTCTTATTTAAATTTTGATTAATATACTTTTATATAATGACAAATGAATGTGAATAATATAATAATAAATTATCAATAGAAGTTGAAGTGTATTGTGAGGGAAATAACTTTAAAATTAGTAGGAGAAATACTTCTGACATTTGAAAAATAAACTTCGTATTATGTATAATTAAATATGACATTAGCAATAACAAAAGACGTAGGGGCATATTTCAGCGCTCATTTTACTCTTTACATGAGTAAATTCCATGTAGTACGTATTATGCATGCACATTTGTCACAACCCAGTTCGACATATGGCCTTTTAGCCGAGAAAAAAGATTACGCATCTAAGGTAATACCTCAGACCTTGTAGTTTTTGAGCATATACACATTTTTTCTGAGCATATTACCATTTATAAATATAGTTTTTGAGCAATATTATATTTTTTTAGTGTAATGTTTTAGTAAATGTGCTCAAAAACTTTATACTAAAGCAGAACTCAAAAACTTTAAAATAAAACTCTGAAAATAAGCAATAAGAGGTACTACCTCAGATATATAGTCTATGAACTGCCTTTTAGCCTCATAATACCTCATTTTTTTTAATTAGAAGTTGTTATAAAATTGGATATTATAAATATATCAAAGGGTTTTTTTCCTTCTAATTTAATAAAAAGTCAACAAATACTAATGAATAATTTTTTAATATTAATAAATTATAGATAATTAATTTATTTTCTATTTCTAATAATAAAATTATAAAATAATTAATTGATTCTCATTTCTAATAGGGAAATCATATTCCTAATTATAATAGAAAAGTTTGAAATAATTATTATCTCCTAATTTTAATAGTATAATTAGGAAAAAAAAGCCTTAATAAATTGTTAATTTATTTCCTATTTCTAATAGGAAAATTCTAATAGGAAAATTATATTCCTAATTATAATAGAAAATTGTAAATAATTAATTATCTCCTAATTCTAATGCTGATAGTATAATTAGAAAAAAAAGGCATCCTATTTCTAATAGGAAAATTCTAATAGGAAAATTATATTCCTAATTATAATAGAAAAATTGTAAATAATTAATTATCTCCTAATTCTAATGCTAATAGTATAATTAGAAAATAAAAAGCCTCATTTAGTTATATACTAGATTTAATGCCCGTGCGATGCACGGGCCACTTGTAATATTCTATCTCTTAAACTACGTACCGTTGAACGTCAAGTTTTAAAATAACTACTATTAATGTCAACTCCAATCTACAAAGAAGTTTGATGTGAATTCCAATTGTTTACCTTTTATTAATTTATTTTCTATGAGGGATATTTTTAATTAAGTTAGTGCTAAATTTTGAGGTGGTTAAAGTAAAACTTCATAGTGAGTTGCATTTAGGTTATTCGGGTTCGTGGTTTTGTTTTATGACCCTTGTTTTTTTTTTGCTTTTTATTGAATATATTATATATGCCTTTTTCTTCTTTGTTTTAGCAGTTAATTTAATATTTAATTTTCAACTTATTATCTAATTCGATGTTTTCTTTGAATAGTTAAACTAATGCCTTGTCTCTTACCCCTTTCACGTGAGCTCTTATTTTTTTTTAAGAGTTTTTCTAGTGTTTGACCCTCATATATACAAATTTTAGAGTACTCCATAAATTACTGGAAATCCTCTTATAATAAAAGCATGTCACAAATATATCTTATATCCTACTATTTGTGAAATTAAATTTATATATTAGCATCACAACTTTTGATACGATGATATAAAGAATAATCATGATAAAATATTTTTTTATAAAATGAGAAGAATATATTATCTATCACACAAATTCGAGCTGTTCATGATCTTTTCGAGCAAACATATTATTGTATGAAACGGTCAGATCATACACTCTAAAACAGTTACTTTATATAAAAACACTCATATATTAAAACAATAAAACTACACACATGTATGTTTCTTCAAGGATGCGATACTACTATATACTTCGTATCTAATAGGCTTAATCAATTCAAGTCAGTCGTATATACTTTTTTCTTTTCTAGTTGAAGGAACATAGTCAAACGGTAAACACTCAAATTCCTTAAAAAAAGGAATAAACACCCAAATTTGCTTCATAAATTACATTTGTATTTCTATTACCTTTACAAATTACAATTGCTCATGCTCAAATATTTAATTATTTTTAATAAATAAATAATTGTCTATACAGATAGAAAAGTCTAAGAGCAACATAAGACGCCGGAGAAACTAAAAAACCCTTAAAAGTTCAAACCGGCTCCTAATCAGATATGAAGAATCAGATAACAGAATATGTTGTAAATTTGTAAAACATACTCCCTCCGGTTCATTTTTTTTCATTTTTATTAATTTGTGAAGAGTGTTAATTTTAATCAAATATGAAGAAACAGATAAATCGGAGGAACTATATGTATTTTAGTATATGGCTATATGCATTAATGCATGCAAATAGAAGTCTTATAAAAGATCGATGACTTGATAAGACTTTTATGTCTTTAGTCCACCTCTCACTTTTGTCGACATTAAGCGTTGCTTCCCTGAACAAAAGACGATACGTTAATGATATTAAACGGTTTCATTGTAAATAAGATTATATACATAACATGGTATATTCTTACGTGTATTTTATTTACTTTCTATCTTTTAATTAGAAAATAACAGCTTGTTAGACTTAATTTAGTTCTGAAACCCTTCAAAAATAAGATTACCAAGTGTGATAAGAAGGCATAATGACTTACATGACAACATTATGTAAATGACGTGCTTGCTCCTATGTAAATATATGAAGCCATGCATACATGATAAAGAGATTACCATACGTTGATGTGAATATCATCAATTACATCGATTATGCCAAAAAAACTCGAAATATCGATGACATGGCCGTCTTGAAAAGGTTCGAGAAATTAATAATATACCTGTACGTCAAACGAAAAATATATCATAAAATATTAGTCAAGAAAAAAAGCTTAAACAAATTGAATACAAAGATAACTTAACTCTAATATAAAGTTATGTTTAACAATGTAATTATGCAAATAAAAAGTAATAGACGATGAATACAAAAGATGTGCTAAAGAGGTAGAGGGTCATAGGTGAGGCGAGTAGGAACAATAATAAAGCATATATATATGGACTTATTTGTCATAGAGAGTTTCCTTTCTTAATCAAATTGTATTTAACCACGGATCTTAGGAGGCTACAACTTCCATACTAAAGTAAAGATCCAATTTTCTTTTTAATTGGTTTGATTATTTTAATCTTACAATATTATACTCGTATTATACAAAGTAGGCAGTAGTAGTTCAATGGAATTCATATATTTAATTCGGATTTATGATTTATGATAATGCATTTTAGCTAGGTAGTTTGTAAAACCCTTTCAAAAAAAAATCTTTATTAATATAGATAAATATAGATAGATAGATATATTATATATTATACTTCTAATTCTAATCAATTATGTCTACAACTTTATGATAGAATTTTATTAGCTTAGTATTATCTCCAAATATACTTTTAGTTCTAATCAATTACGTCAACAACTTTATGATAGAATTTTATTAGCTTAGTATATTTATAATTGTTTTAGGTAGTTTCAAAAGGTTGGAGTCTCTCTCGTCGCTCGAAAAAAGCTTCCTTTATTAATATAGATAGATAGATAGATAGATATTGATTACCATATTAGTACCAAACGAATTAGTTAATTGCAAGTTGTAACCTGGCGTATTTACACATTGTCTGAAGGAATAATCGATGAGATATATTAGAATGAAAGAACATAGCCCACATTATATTAGAATGAAAGAACATAATCACTGACACGAAAATTGAACCAGACAAACGGGTTAGTCCGTCGGGCTAGTTTGGGCTTCTGGTCTGTTTCAAGTATGTAAATTGCTCCGATTCATTTTTGGTCGGGGATTTTCGGGATTTTTTTGGTTAATTGGAGTTACTTAGCAAACTAACTGGGGAATTAATGTCCGTTTTAAATTATTTTGCCCATTCACATCATCACTTTTTATTTATTTTTTATTTTTTTATACAAAACCACTAAGAAACCTAGCGGCTTCACCTTTTTTTTAATAGAGAATAGGCCAATGCATCATCTGCTGGTATCCAATTACGGGTGTGAAAATTAAGTAAAGCCGCTAGGTTTCTTAACGGTTTCGTATAAAAACTGGTGACGTTGACCCATTGGACAAAATAGTTTCAAACGGACACTAATTCCCCAATTAGTTTCCTAAAAAACCTCTATTATCCAAAAAATTCCATTTTCAGATACAACTATTGTTTCCATATGTAATGGCTACAACTACGATTGTAAAGTTTGATGAACCTTAGGGGTCGTTTGGTTCACTATGGGAAGATAGAATTTCCGGGAAGAGGAAATTCATATGAACTTAAAAATCATGTGAATTGTATAAATCTTGTTTGGCTAGATGTCGGAACTTAATTCAAGTGGGAATTCCCACTTACCTAGGGGGGGCTAGATAAGTGACTTCCTACATCATATAGGAATTGAAGTAACCAAACAACTCCTTAGAAGACGGTTAGGTTAGGTCAAAACTCGCATTTGAATCCATTTAAAAATTAAACTAAATGATGTCCACGAAAACACATCAATTTTGGCAATGATAAATGTTCCCATCTTTCATCAGTTTCTTCCGAAAAACCATAAGATCGCCCATCCATAACAGTCGAGAGAGACGATTACAAAAACCGAGTTTTTCATCCTACCATGTATATATCAAGTCGACAGTTATATGTCTACTACTTACTACAACTATGTCAATTTACCATGATGTATGCAAATGTACTAAACACTCCTTTCTATTTTCAGCAAAATGCATCTCAGCTCAAGGGACATAAACATTGGTCTCACTCGGACTACTTGAAGCCGCAACATTTCCAGTGTTGGATTGAACATTGTCCTTCGACTTCCCCTTTCCAAAAGGTTTGTCTTCGGTTGAGACGACAGCAGTGAGTCTACCCATCTGGTTTTGCAAATCAAGAAGGGGATCATTACTTGCTTTCATCTTCGGGCTTTTCTTCTCCTCGGCTACCTTTACCTTCGGACTCTTCTTCTCCGTGGTGGCCTTAAGTTCTAGTCGATATAATGCATAAGCATCACAATTGTCAACCTCGTACTCGTACAAATGCCAATCAAAGTTCTTTTGTGGTTGTGGGTCTGCATAGTAGGATCTCTTTCGACCACCATATTCAGTCAGAGGAAGCTTCCTAGACTCGTGCCAACCACGCCCTTCGTGATCAGGTAATGACCTCTGCTTTCTGTTTCCAGTTTCAAATGCTCTTCGAGGTTTATCGAAAAATAACCATTCCCTGATCTTTTCGCCTTCTAAAATTGTAATATCAAATAGCTCTGCAGGTCAAATAAAACCGGATAAGTCAACAGAATTTGGTGATTAGTAACAAATAACATTTCCGATAGTCTCCAAAGACAGTGTACTCATGTCCTAAAATGAGGATACCGACACATGAAAACATTTTAAGAACACAATCCGAGGTGAAGCGGTATATATATAGTTTTAAAGTGAAAATGAGATGTATTTGAGACGGACACATGAAAACGCTTGAAATCATTAAAAACAAGACTAAGAAGCGGTAAGTGCAGGGAACGTATGAGTATGCGACCAAAAAAGCAAAGTGTCGAAATAGCATAGGTATCAAAAGGTGTGTAGCAGGGAGTAGGGCAGAAACAATCAGGGAAACAATGCTTACCAGGAGCATTCCATGGAGATTTGGTTGAGGCCGCGCCAGGACATTCAGGGATGCCGACATCTTTTCCCTCTATTTTTGACCTAAGAGCCAAAATCAAAGGACCGTCCTTCAAACCAATGCCACCGGGCCTCAAAACAGGACCAGTCCCAGGAGGGCATTCCTTTTTAGCTAACTCGGCGTGAAAAGAACTGCAGTAGTTATTACACAACTCGGATCCTTGAGCTGGCCTTGCACAATCCCATAAAGCACATTTCGGTCCCAAGAAAGCAGATGGTTGAAGATTGACATTTGGCAACACATCGGAGAAATCTGAAACATCCAATCCCCATTGCCCAATATCACTAGGACTCAGAAACACCTCATTTTCAAAGTTTTGATGTACATTCGAGTTCAAATAATCCAATTGATTACTAATATTCGGGCTATTCAAACCAGAGGCGCCAAAGTCATTAACAACAGTACGTTGCACATTAGGAGTACTATTGCAATGCTCAAAACCTTGAAACTCATGTTGTAGTGAGTGATTCCCAAAATCTTGAAATTCATGCTGCTGTGGCACATGATTCGTAAAACCTTGAAAATCATGTTGCTGTGGCATATGACTAGTAACATGATTTTGGAAGTTTTGAAATTCATGTTGCTGCGGAGTATGTTTCATATAGAATTCCTGTGAACATGAAACAATAACAGACCTTTTTAATATATTGCACATAAACATTTCGATTGATAAAAAGCTACTCCGTACAAAACTGCACTGAGTTGAACATTGAACAAATTATGTTGACTTGACCTTAACCCCTATACACTCGTATTAATTACATTAGGTGTATCTCCAAGTATGTGTTCAGATTTTCAAATGACACAAAATCTTTTTGTTCTGGTGCTGGAGTTAAATTTGTCGTGCTAGCAAAATACCTTTTGAGGAGCTGAAGTCACCGCTACACAAAATTGAAATTACAGGGCCTAAGTATTGGTATTAAATATCACCTATGACAACTGCATCATGATTGAATAATCTAAGGTTTAAAGATCACTACAGTAGCATTTATGACGCAACGACCAAATCCAAGATCGGCAAGATGAGGTCGCGACGACCAATTATGAGATCAAGTATTAAACCGAGATATAATGACGTGTTTACTAGAGACAAAAATAGGGGTATTTATGAAAAGCGTTCATAAAATCACACAGCAATTCTTTGCACATCCTTGGCTAATCAAAATATGAAACACAACATGAGAAGAGTAAGAGTTGAGAGTCAAGTATATAAACAGTCACTTATTTTTGATAACTTTGAAGAGTTGACCAAATTAATCGGAACTTTGACAGGAATATTAAGCCTTTGTTCAGATAAGACTGGAGGGATTGGGAGGGAAGGGAATGGGAGGAGGAATAAAGGGAGGGAGCTCTCCTTCCAAGTCGAGTAAATCAGTCACTTATTTTTGCAAACAAGTTTTAACCATCCTTTGTGGCTTAGAGAAATCACAACTTCACACTTAAGATCAAGGAGAAGGAAAGGTATAGAATATGGAATTGACCTCTTTATCTCCTGCACAATGTGTCACTCCAAGTTCATTCCCGTTTCCAGGACTCATAGTTGATGGCCCTGGTAATGGGCTTGTTGCATCGTCTTCGAGATCAAAATATTGCAACATGGAACTAAAGTGTTCAAATGATCCAAGACTTTCTTCCTGTGTATCATATCAAGCATTAGTCTCCAGTCCCTCTACCCTTGTAAGAAAAGCTAGACAAAATAACTAAAAAGAAGGCGAAGTTACAAACACGGAATGAAGAAGCAGGGGTGGGTTCATCAAGCTCGGATTTCCATTCACGAAGTACTTCGATAACTTGCTCTTCAAGCTTAGCAAGATCCCCGCTGCGACTCTCCTTCCTTGCGACCTGAAACTCATTGAACATTGATTGAAGATGCTGAACCCGATTCTTTGCTTGACCCTTTAAGGTCTGATGGGAAGATATTGGAGAGTTCTTCGTCTCCTTGCCCTTCATTGCTGTAAAACTTTAACAGACATAAGCGTTAAACAGTCGTAAATGCTAGAAATACACTTCCTACTTTAAACATTGAGATTTCACACATAAGCGTTAAACAACTATCCTTCGTCATTGAGAAGATTTTAATGCATTGATATCAGAGAATAAGTACACGGCAAGCAGAACTGCCATTATTACGTCAACATCAAATTAAACACAGATTCTGGTTGTTTTTAGAATTATAGATGGGAAGAACAGAAAATTGGACCAAAAAAAGGTATCATTGACATATTTTGTTACTACTTACTACACCAGATAACAACGGATATTACGATAAAAGGAAAAGACATACTCCGTATATGGCATTATGGTATACTCCCGAGTCTCAAGTCCCTAGTAATCTAAACGGCAATAAATTAATGGTTAACTAGCGCAATTTACATCTACTTTTCACCTAAACCGTCATAGATGGTAATGGGGTATGTCACATTAACCGTCACACAGACAATGCAAGTTCCCCAATTCCCATGCCAGAGTGCCAGACACTTGAGAGTCTCCAACGAAACTAACAACCTTTCGTGAAATACCCTAGTGTCAGTGTGTCACATTCGGGTCCCACCAAAGATTTACAGTTATAGCCGAGTTAGACGAACAGAACTCCTAAACCCTACGAGGCCAATCCCTTCTTAGCATAGTATCAGCAAGTTCCACACTTTAAGTAGTAATTAAATTGCTGAAGAAACTCCTACACTCGCTAATTAAATCAAGTGACAATCATTATAATATAAAGCGAAAATAAGGACATGACATGACGTCTACTGCCTCCGTCTCAATCATTTGTTTACCTTTTTTATTCTTTGCGAGTTGAATTATTTTAATCAAACCTAGCACTGTGATAATTGTACCAAACATTATACAAATTTACAACATAATCAAAAATGCAAGTGCACATTCATGAAATAACTTGAAATCAAACAACAATTCAATCAATAAGATGTAAACCCTAACACAATTCATTCAAGAACAGATTTTTATCGATTTATGGACAAAATAACAACAACCCAGATGATAAATTTAAGTAAAGATCAAAATTTTAACACAAAATTAACAAAACAATTGCAGAAAATGTGGGAATTAGGGTAGAATAGAAGTATACCTAAAGCAAAAGGGTTGATGAAAATTGGGATGAAATTAATCAAATTTTTCTGCACTCCAAAGATTTGTTAGTGCATATACGAAGGATAAAACAGGAATTTGTGTGGATTCAATGGTGATCTTGTGTAAATGGCAAGATCAAAATCACTCTCAAGGCAAGGGGAAGTATAATTGGTACTCTTATATACGACTATACGGGTTTGATTAGGTTTACGGTTTTGGTATATTTGGTTAATTTTGTTAATTGTATTTTGAGGTGGTAATCGGGTCACTCTGTCGTTATGGGTTGGGTCAAAGTGGAAAGGGTTATATCGTGTTGTTTGGGTCAACAACGTGTTCAGCTCGGTTACTTTTCATGTCAAGTACTCACGTCATTGTCGGGTGGGTTGTAATAAGGTGGCTAGTCTGGTTTGGCTCAGTTCGAGTTACTAATGGGTCAAATTATTTTATCTTAATTTGATATTAACTTTATGTTAAACCAATTTGTGGATGTATTTATTTTAGTTTAAAGCTTTACAAAAAAAAAAAAGATGAATATCTATTTGACGTATTTGGAAGATTTTAAGCTAATTTGTTATCAGGCCAAAATCAGGTTGAGCCAACACCAAGTCACAGGTTGATTCGGGTTAGTTTAGGTTGAGTTCAAGCTGCTTTCGGCTATCTGTATGACCTAGGGTTTGGTCGGTTTCGGTTGACCCAAACTTCGGGCTCTATCAGGTCCGCTTTCGCGCATTTTGAGTCGGGTTTATTGGTTCGAGACAACTTTATTAATTTAAAAAAAAAAAAAGCACATTAGTTTTCATTTATCGCCATACAAAATGAGATAAGTACTTTGTAACATAATCCGTCTAATTATCCGGCTCAGGTCAATGCGCGATTTGTGAGTCATTTTATATCATAATTATGAAAGACTTTGTCTCCAATTAGTTGTTTCGAAATACTTCGAGTCGGGTTATTTCGAACTAGATATCTCGAGTTCGGGTCTAATATGGATTAAGTCGATACGAGTCGGGTCAGCTTTACGAGTTCGAGTTCCGAGTTTGGTTGACCGTTCGGTAAATACAACGGCAAACTATAAAATAAAACCCGTCTCTCTCTACCTAACTCCGGCAACACAACTCCCTCAATTTCTTCCCCCAATTCATCCACACAATCCACCATTTTTCTTTAATCTTTATTCTAATTGCATTGTATAGTAAGGTTAGATTCAAAACCCCAGCAATTTCATGGGGTAATTTTGCTGAAATTGGATGAATTAAAGCTGGGAAAATACAATAATGGGATTGTATTCGGCGAATTCGTCGTCGATACCGGCTGATTCAGTGAAATTGTGTGTGTTTGATCTAAGAAGAGGGCAAAAAGAAGGAGAAGAGATTGAAAAGATTCTGTTTTTTTATCCTCCTGATTTAGCATTTACTCAACAACTTTCTGTAATTGGGCTTAGTGAAGGTTTGATCACCTTCACAAGGTTCGTTTTACTAAATTTGGGTATTTAGGGTTTTATATTTAATGTTGAACTTTAAATTTTAATTGCATTTTCATGATTTTTGTGTTTGTGGGTAGTTTTATTGTTTTCTAGAATAAGGGTATTGTGTGGAATAGATTGGTGTATGAGATATAAGATTATCGCTAGACTGATCCATATTTCGTAAGCAATGTGGGTTATTTGGGTATCACAAAATCTCATTTGTGACGGCGATATCCGTCACACGCTTGTGACGGATACCATTTCCTCTCACAAAATACCCATGGGAGGTGAGTGGGGGAAGCACATGGGGGGTGCCCCCACCTTGTCCCCTCTCCCTTTTTGTGAGAGGTCACAAGCTTGTGACGGGATTAGCCCGTCACAAGCAAGATGCTTTGGGTGGGTATATATATGATTATATTGACATGTAGAGTTATAGGTCAAATGGGTTGGTCTCACTGTTTGAGACAAGATTTTCGCTAGCATGGATTATCGCATGAGCAACGAGATTATTGTGACACTGACCCGTGTTAAATAGTCAAAGGGTAGTTTTTCAGTAGTTTTTTAGGGGATGAATGGGTTGGTTTTACTGTTTTATTGGTACGGGTAAGGTTGCGTGCATTTGACGTTCCCTGGGTTTGTATTAGTGGTAATGTGGGATTCTCACTAGTTGTTGCTGATTGCTATGTAATAATGATACCTGAATACTTGAGATGGTTTAATCAATGCTCATATGGATTAGATATGTTGGTTTTACAGTTTTACTAGCTACTGGTAAGGTTGCGTGCATTTGACGTTCCCTGGTTTGTATTTGTGGGAATGTGGGATTCTTACCAATTTTTGATGATTGTATGGTAATGATGATATGTGGATGATTGATGGTTTAATCAATGCTTGTATGGAAGTGAATCACAATCTGGTTGTTAGATTTTCAAGAGTAGTGGAATGACGTAAAGAAGCTTTTTGTAGCCGTGTTTAGGAAGATAAGATGTATGGTGGCTTACCCTAATGTATGGGGAATCCAGTGAAACTTATGTGTAGGAGTAGGACTATTACAGAATTTAGTGCTTAGGAATTAGGATCGAGTCAGATTGCCCCATCTTCTTCGTCGATTGATTGGTTCAATAATATGTGTAATGCCTGCCTTTAGTCCTTAAAGGAAAGGGAAGTGCTCTACTTTGACATTCTGTGTTCACAACCCAGAATATTTTTTTTTTTTTTCAGTTTGTTGCCATGCTCAGCGTACCGAAGATAAGATGTAGTCAGTCTTGTTGTATTAGTGTAATGAGGCTGGCATATAGTGTGCTTTAGTTGGTTAAACTAAATCTTGTTCTCTTTCACGTCTCCCATTCCTTACCAGTGCATTTTTATGCTTAATATAGTCTGCCTTTATTCAAACAAGAAAATTAATTATATGCTTACGTTGATAGAATTTTCTCTCCGGATGCCGCTTGTGAGGTGATTGAAGCAGACAGGCATTCCCATGTTTTCTACGAGGCCGAGCCTGACATTTGGATGGTGATGGTATGTCTTTTATCACTTATCCAAATATGTGCTTTTCAATGACCTCCATGGACAAGGTGTATGCCATTACAACAACAACATCAGAGCCTTAATCCCAAAATGATTTGGGGTCGGTTGACATGAATCATCCTTTAGAACCGTCCATGGGTGAACGCACACCTCAAAATGCGAAAAACATACTGCATGGCTATATTATAATGACAAGGTGTATGCCATTATAATATTAAATTTAACATACTGCATAGCTATGTTAGAATTACAAGAGAATGTATCCTAGTGGCTTAAAGCTTGCTCGATTTTTGTTGTTGGACGTTGTCCATATACGACGTAGCATTTTCACAGGAAAGTGAAATGAAGCTGACAACATATCAAATTGAAGGCGATTAGGTTCTGTAAAACATTGTAAACAGGGATTGATGGATGGCATGGACCTGAAAGACTTTACGTTTCAGGACTGTAAATTATTTCCTGTAATTTCTTTTGTGCTGCATAGAAGTGCGATACATATAAAATATTACTTTCTAGGGTTTCTATATAATTATGACTCCTGCAATTAAGACCTCAAGAAAGATGTAGCTGTGAAGCTTTTGCCGAGTGGTAATATACATTTTTAACTTACTGGTCTTGCACTTTATCTTTTGCAGGTGGTGGAGAAGAACAAGGGGTTAGAGGCAATATGGCGCATTGATGCACTAAGGAGTATGCTAAAAGAAGTTCATTCTCTGTTTATAATGTTCAACGGATCTATCAGGGTTATGCTTGACGAGGAGTCTAGTGGAGCACTTCTTCGTCCTCTTCTGTATTCTTTCATTACTGACTATTTATTTGGTAAGGCTAACTATTACTACTTTGCTAGTATAGTGACATTTCATTTACGATTGTTTTTTAAGTTAAAATTTATTGTTAGTTACTAATTGTCAGCATGTCAAAAACGGTATCATTTGGATTTCTGCTGCTGCGGTAAAGCTGAAGTTCCTGTATCATTCTTCATTCAATTTCTACAACTGTGGCATTGTACTGAAGTTGCTCTCGTGCCTCACTTAAAATTTTCTGTTTGAGGCAGATATGTTTTCTGGAAAGAAACTCCAGTTACCATCCTTCCGTGATTCTTTGAAAGAAAGAGGAACCGTGCAAATGTTAACTGTAGGTCGTGAGGCAGCAATAGAAATACAGGTACTGGATATTGTTGAATTACTATTTATGTTTATTTTTCGGCAGAGGGTTGTTGTCATTGTGGACATGTTTATAATTTATGTACGTGTGTTTGCATATTCGATATTCTCTTCGTATTAACTATTTATACTTTATTTCTGCCTGTTTCGTTCATTTTCGAGGTTCTGCCAGTCAAATATAGCTTTCTCCTTGCTGATATGTGTTGAATCTAATCACATTAATTGCACTATTCTGTGCATTAGTTAATGTGGAGGAAAACTTCCTTAATTAGAAATGAGATTCAACTTTGCTGTCATCGTCTCTATTGTTCTTTTATCTGTATGAATATACTTTCGTAATTGTTGGTTTATCCTGCATATAATATTTTATACAGTATATGCTAATGTATATCATGACCCTGTTCATTGGGCAGTCACTGATGAGACTACTTGAGTCATCCGCTGGAAGTGCTCGGTGTCACTCTGTCATCTTGTTTCATGACTTGCTGGTGTCAACGTCGCTCTGTCCGGTATTTTTTGAATCCTTGTTTATTTTTTAGTATTTGTTTATTTCAGTGCTTTGGATTTCATGAAACAATGTTTTGGGATTCCCTGACATATGACCAGAAATTTTATCACCAGCACGGTTCTTTTACAGGACGACACAGTCAACTTGTACACATATGCTGTTATGAGGATGTCTCCTCAGGCTTTATCTTCTAAGACAAGCTCTTGGTCCTATCTCCGCAAAGGAAGTACTGTTCCACATTACACCACAGGATCTGTCTTTCAAAATTCATCTTCTGCTGACCAAGTCCATGGATCACGAGATACCTCCCCGAGTAGAGATGACAATCGTCTCATAAATAGACCATTGCAGCTAGACAACTGGTCTAAAGGGAAGGACGGATTTCTCTTAGCGAAATCATGGGGTTCAGATTCTGATACTCATGCTCCAAATTCAGTAATCCCTGCTATTTGGCTTCAGGGATCAAAAGAAAGAATGTATCTTTGTGCACATCAGCACAAGAATATCACGATTATTCTTCTAATTCCTGTCACCTCGATCAATAATGCTGAAAGAGAAATCCCTACCATAAAACATCAACTTCTTGAGAAAGTAAGTGTCTATCTTTCATTGCTTTCCCGGATTTTATTGATACATGCCTATCAGGCGTGTCAGAGTGTCAGACATTCCGTCATAATCAGGCAGACAGTTATATAATTTTATTGCCGTATTATAATTTGGTTGATCTGTATATTGCTTTTCAGAAATCTCTTAATTTTTTTTACTTCGGTGTGTCTTTAATATGGCAATAATAATTTATAATTATTTAGAAGCAGCTGATTTGGTTCTGGTTTATCAATGTTTATGCGCTACATAAATAAATACTTCCCACTTCCTTACATTTTCCATGTTTGGGTTTCCATCCATTTCTGTACATCTTTAATTATTGTAAATTTAGGGTCATCAAAGCACTCTTTTTTCAGTTTGATAGATAAACCTATGTATACTCTCCGACGACATTCCTCCGTACGCGAACCAAATGCAATGGAAATGGTGTGACACAGGAACTATATTATAAACTTTGTGCTTCTTTGATTCTTTTGCTTTATTTCTTCTGCTTGATCTTGTCATTTGGAACTATGTCATGGCCATTGTTGTTATCTTATTGCTTTCAATCTATCAGGCATCACTAAAGATCCTTAAAATTGAAGAAAAACTCTCGAAGGGTTGGGGTGGTGAAAATGCATACCATGTCAAGGGATATCGGTACTTGTTAGTAGATGGTGATAGAAATGTGTCCAGGGCTTCTCCAGCCAGTAAAGCTGCAACCTTGGCGAAGGTAGTACTCTGTCACAGTCTCACAGATGTATATTGAGATTTTGTAGTAATTGCTCTTTTGGTCTTTTTTTTGCTGATAAGCTCCGTGAAATTACCCCTTTTCAGTTATATCGTCTAGCCAAAGTAATGCACCCGTTACATGAAAGTAGAAAACTATAAGTTACTGTTGATTTCCTGTGTTCTCAAGTTGTACACCTTTCCATTGTTTCTCATGGAGCCAAAGACTCGGTTATTCTTTGGCTGCGCTGCTTTTCATTGTGAAGTAGCGGTCATTCAATAATTTTTGAGTTTCGACGCAATTACCATCATGGGTCAGCTGGAAACATCATATGATTGTTGGTTAACACTAGGGTAAATCCGCATACATTCGACTTCCCCCCTGCCTAGCCTGCTTTGTTACGGATCCCTTGAGGGTTGGGGCACTGTGGTAATTTTGTTGTCAAGCTGTACACTTTCTGAATGTCTTTAACTTGTAATTTTCCATGTTAAACTCTATGATCCGCAGTGGACTGAGTCGTTTGTTTCATGGTACTCCATTTCAGGAATCTTTTGTTGCAATGTGCAAGCTGAGGGAAGAGATTGATCACGAAAAGAGTAGGGCCCGACAGGAAGAAGTAAGCAAAGAAAAGGAGCTTGAAGTGTGCATTAGGGCAAAGAATAACGCATGGGTTGTTGCTCGGATTACGAAAGGGAAAGAGCTCTATGTCGTCTTGGAGAAAGCTAACGACACACTTCTTTATGCATCAGACGCCATTGAGAAGTTCAGCAATAGGTACTTCTTTTGCTATTTATTCCCGTCTTTGACTATCATGGTTTTTTATGCATGGTTAATACACTGAGTGATGACAGTGCGTAGCCCCTCACCGTTATTTCTTCTTACAGTCCGAACATAACTATACATTTTTCCCCTTATATCACTTCTGAGCGCCTTTTTATTTGTCGTTCAATGTAATAGAGGTGTAAAATCATTCGGGTTTTTGTCTGTGTAGGTATTGCAACGGAACGTTCTCGTTGGACTAAGGATACAACATCTCTCTCTGTAGATGCACAATTATCGCGAGAAGTATCTAGATTTTAAATCGTAGCAATTTGTGTACCTTTTCAGATCAAATAAGCAAAAAATAGATTCATGTACGATCGTTTAGCTTGATGTACATGATCACCATGTTTGTATTGGATGTAAAAAAATTCTAATTTTTTCGGATTATATAACCAAAGTATATACACAACATTGTCATAATTTAGCCGAGAATTTTACTTTCCTTATGTCTCCATCTGACTCGAATTTAAACTCACCTGAATGAATATAACTCAACTAACCGTAGATATTAGTTAGATTAACCGATAAAGTTATGAGGGATGATGGGCGTAACAACCTACTTTAAAACGAGTTGTTTGGGTAGTTGCCACTTGCCATGACATAGTTTTGAACCCCATTAAATACAGTACTCCACTTCGATTACAAAAAGTCGAACGAAGGTGTATAACATGATTCAAAATTGAGAGCGAGACCACCTTCTTTAAAACGAGTTGTTTGGGGTAAAGATTAGAAACGTCAATAAAATAGAAAATTGAGTCGACTTAAAATGGTCTCTACAATGAAAAAGACAATGAAACGGACACTCGATGTGGCACTCCAAACGATTTTTGAAATCGACCCAATTTAGTCCTCTGCGACATCTTTTAATTAGTTAAACACTCGGATATTACTGACAATAAATAAGGTATTGTAGTATCGTACCATTAACATATAAATAAAAAACCGTTACACAATGTACAACCGTCTTACACAACAACGAAACCGAAATCGACTGAGAAAAGGACATTTTCGTCATTCATCCAAACGACAACAAAGTGAAGATCAGTCAGCGGTATATAAACGCAATAACAGAAATCTCTAGGATATAAAAGCATCCCAAATTTCAATTTCATCCTCATTCAATTGTAAATCTTCCTTTATTCCGTTATCAATTTCTCGAAAATGAGATGACGCCACTGGATGATACCGAGAACTCTGACATCCAAAAATTTAGCGACCATTAAGGGTGATACAAAGACTCGGTACCATCCAGTGGCGCCCTGACGTTGTTTAATTCACCTGATTTTTGATGACCCATTTGCTTAAAACCTCTAGAATTCTAGAAATGTTATATATAAGTGAAATTTAGTGAGTTATTGTAAAAAAGATTTGATTTTGGAACTAATTTTGAGATGGGTTTTTGATTTTGAGCAGATCTAAGTGAGAAGAAATGGCAACATTTGAGCTTTATAGGAGGTCTACCATTGGAATGTGCTTGACTGAAACATTGGATGAAATGGTTCAAAATGGTGTTCTTAGTCCTGAACTTGCTATTCAAGTTCTTGTCCAATTTGATAAGGTAATTCTTCAAAGTTCACCTTTTTGTATTCAGTGGCGGAATCAGGATTTGTCGTTAATAGGTGCAAAATCTTATGAAATGAAGTAAACTAAAAGGAAAAATTGAAACTTTAATCTAAAAAACCAAAAAAAATTGTTGTTCTGTGGTAACCGTCCAGGATGGTCTAATAGCAAGTTCAAAAGGTTCTTAGAACTCGGCCTCAAATGGTCTTTTAGAATTGGGGCCTCAAATTTATTGGATGGCCCTGTGACCGCCCCTACTAGCCCTTCCCTAGCTCCACCACTGACGATATTTGTTATTTGTTTTTATTGTATGTTGTTTTGTAGTCTATGACTGAAGCTCTAGAGGCACAGGTGAAGACTAAAGTTACCATCAAGGTAAATGATACTGGATAATTATTTATGCTCATGTGCTAAAAGTTTTGGATAAAAGTTTTTGTATTTCTTTCAGTTTATTTGGTGTTTTTGTGTGTAGTAATGAATGGAGTTTTACTGTTAGTCATGGGTCTTAGTATGAATGGATGATTGCCTATGATCAAAGTGCCCGATAATGCGATAAATGTTGTAAACAAAGACTACCCCTCTTAGGTTCTAGTCAGTTGAACTCGAAAGTGTGGAGAAAGATGTGATCTTGGATATGATTTTGAAGAGCTTTGATTACAGGGTTTGTGCCACTATGCCAGTATTGTGTGGTTTGATGTTCTGTTTGGTTGGGGGAATGGGTTCGAGTTCACTGCATGCTATTGGATCTATATATTAGGGGCAATTTGTTTTTTGAATGAAGTTCATTCTATTATGGACGATTTGATTCAAGAATTTACCTACCAAAACCCAAACTACATAACTGTGGTTTGTGCTGTCAAAGGCAACAACAACAACATTACCCCAGTGCCTCAATGGCTCCCGCAAATTGCAGAGTAAGGGGGGTCGGATGTACGCAGCCTTACCCTTGTGTTAGAAACACAAAGAGGTTGTTTCCGAATGACCCAAGAGGCCAAGATGAAAATTGCGTCGAGAACTGCATCGAAAGACTGCTACTTCACAAGAGAAAGAAGCGCAGCCACTTTAGTAAGATCACGACGCTTAGTGTAGCAACTAGTAGTGAATGCTGTGTGGCTTAAGATCAACATTTCATATTTTGCTTGCGTAAAACATTCCCTTAGATTCTAGTTAATTGCACTCAAAATACGGGAAATGAAAATGTCTTCTTGGGTGTGAATGTGTGATATTATTGAGCTTGGTTATGGGGAAAATGTCAAGGCTACGTGCGTATGTCTTTGGGGGAAATGAAGACTATGATGCTTAGTTAGAGATTTTTATGCTGGCAGGCGTAAGGCTTCTGAGAATGAAGACTATGACACGTAGTGTAGTAGCATAGTATGTAAAAGTATCCCGTCATGTTCTTGTTAGGTGAATTAAGCAACTAGTAGTCAATGACTGGTTGAATTTCTCAAAAAAGGGTTTTTGAGTATTGCTTGAGGATAACCGTGTGAATGTTGTATACTTTTAAAGTTATAATCCTGCAAAGTAAGTTGTCTGTCATTGACTAGCAATAGACCTAAGGAATGATGAATAAGTTGTCTTGGAAGTCATAGGCTTGGTTTTTATTTAAGTGAAATCTTGGTCTTTGGAGTCTTGGGCTCGCTGTGAGGTTTCAGTGGAATGCTTGTCTAGGAGGTCGTAGACTCGGTATTGATTAAAGTGAAATGCTCGTCTGGGAAAAAAAAGCTTGGTGTTGCTTTGTAGTGATTACTGATTAGGGAATGTTCAGGAAGAGTCCACCAATTCGCATGTACGGATTTATGGATTTATTACTGCCTTGCACCGTGAAATGAGGTCAAGTAAGGCAGATTTTGGAACGTGATTTTTTTCATATTCATGATCGTCTTCCCTTTGCATTTCAATTCCAAATCCAACCATCTTTGTAACAAGTTAACCTCTCATGGTAGTAAATCTGGGTTGAGAGTCTTGAGACACCACATTGGGATCGCTTTCTAAAGGTTTCGACTTTTGAAGGTTGTATGATCTGCCGTATGGAGAAACGACTCAGATCATGGTGTTATCAAAAGCGACATGTAATACCTTGTTTCAGCCTATAGTTTATACACATTTGATTAGTTTGTATCTTTGTAGTAGAAACCTTCTTAATTGACTAGACGGGTTTAACGGCAATAAGGTTTCAGAACAGTCATTCTTTGCTTGAATCGTTTGCTTTCTTGGTAAATTACTGTTACGTCCTTGAGGTCTATTGATGCGCATCTGTTTCGGGTGATAATTTATTCTATGCTTTTCAATTTGCAAACTCTCGTGTCATTTTACCGTCTCTTTTGAATCTCGTACAGGGACATCTGCACACGTACAGATTCTGCGACAATGTATGGACGTTCATTCTACAGGATGCATTATTCAAAAGCGAGGAATGCCAAGAAAATGTCAGTCGCGTCAAGATAGTTGCTTGCGATTCAAAGCTCCTCACTCAGTAAGAATCTGCCATAGAGTAGTTTCTGTAGCTTGCTCGATAAATACTGAAACCTCTGAATTATTCCGATTGACTTGTAAAACCTTGTACTCTTTTCTCCTGGCTGTAACTGGTTTACATTTGATTCTGGGTCGGTTTTCATGCGAGTACATGCAACGAGCTATGTAGTTTCTCATTTATTCTCCGCCATATAAATCATATACCTAAATTGGAAACGTAAATTTTGGGTGGAATGGCGGAATCCAAAGGCTTCTGGAGCTTTTGCAAATTGCGGGATAGGGGGATGGATCAGTTATCAGATGATGGCTATTCTCCAAGCTAACTGCAGTCGAAAACTCGAAAATTTATTTGTTCATATTTTAAACAATTGATCATCATCTTCATTAGTTATATCATGTTGATGTTGCTGCACTCTTGCTCAACCTTTCACATCCACTAAGCTCTAGCTTACCAAACATCACTACTACACGCACGTGTCGTTTACAACAACATAAACGAGGTTTTTTTTGAGACCGTTTTACAGGGTAAGACGGTTTTTTTCAATGTTAAACAATCATTGTCACTCTTATTATATGTCTTTTATTTATAAAAAATCATCTTATACTATGAGACAGTTTTACATAATAATTACTGGTAATAACGAAATACTAGTAATAAACAAGTTAATTAGAAAGAAATCCAACCATAATCATCAACTTTTAAGACCGTCTTAACTAAAAAGTGATCATGAGAGATTGAGAGGTTTTAAGATAAGACGGATTAAACAAAACTAAATGAAGGACACAAAATGGACAATGTTAAGAGTTAGGGTCATCTAATCCAAATTTTGAAACGTTGGCCTTTGTGTTTTGGAAAAGGTTTTCCCGTTTCCGTACTTTCCCGGCCTACATTCCATTCAACGTATGATTCCAAATGTGGACTTTAACTAAGATTTGATGTCCTCTACCAATAAAGTTTGTGTTGTAATCAAAGTTTTATTGCTCTAATATTACTCCATCTGTTCACCTTTTAATAAAGTTGAGAACTTTCCCTTAAATACATAAATAAAGTTAATAATTGCTTATTAGCTTAGACTTAGGGGTGCTCAGTGGTCAGAAATCGGCCTGAATCGGGACTCCTGGATCAGGAGAACCCAAAGTTCGGACAATCGCGTACCCCAAAACGAATCAAACAAGAGGGACTCGGATCGGACATGTATCTTTTTGTTGGATTATAAATCCACTTGTGAGTCCCACATCGGTGAAAAAGAGAGAAATTGTCTATCTTATAAGGCCTAGGGGTGTTTCTCCCATAGTCAATTGGTTTTGGGAGATAAGAGCATTCTTGGGCTTGTGAGTTAGACTTCTCTCCTCCACCGCGGGTAAGGTCAGACCCATCTCGTGTTTATTATGGTATCAGAGCCTAAGGCAAAAAAAAAGACCTGGGTCTCGTCCACTTGTGAGTCCCACATCGGTGAAAAAGAGAGAGATTGTCTATCTTATAAGGCCTAGGGGTGTTTCTCCCATAGCCAATTGGTTTTGGGAGATAAGAGCATTCTTGGACTTGTGAGTTAGACTTCTCTCCTCCACCGCGGGTAAGGCCAGACCCATCTCGTGTTTATTACTTTTTGGTCTGGTATTTTCTGGATTTTGACTGAACAAGTTTGGCTATGAACTGTACATTAAGTTTTTTTTTTTTTTCCGTTTGGACCTGGAGATTGATCACCATTCGTAAACCTAGACACCGGATCGTCCATTCCGGTTTGCAATCCCTGGGCGTTTTATGATCAACTCTAGGTGAGTCAATGTATATAGTCCTACCTAGACCTGACAAAATTGACCGATCAGAATAACTCGACACGAACTTAACACTCGAGCTTGTCTCGAAACCCAAATTGACCCGACTCACTATAACCGACTCAAATGTTTATTGTTGCAAACGGATTATTATCCATGAATAACTTGATAATAGTTGACCCGAAATCAGCAAAACCCGAAATCAACCCAACCCAGTTGATTCATTTGCCAGGTCTAAATATCATACATCCAATTCAAAGTAAAAAAACACGACCGAAATTACCTGATCCAAACTAGTACAATTAGACTCTGTTTGGCAAGCCATTTCAGCTACCTGATTTGGTCAAAGTAGCTTATTTGATCAAAATTTCAGGCACCTTATTTTTTTGTAAGCGTTTGGCAAGTACTTTATTTAACCAAATAAGCTACCTGAAATGAAATGCTACCTAGAGTAGCATTTGAGATTTCAGGTACCTGATTCGATTTGATTTTCCATTTTTACCCCTTAAATTTATACTATTAAATAATTATCATATCCTTTTATGTCATTTAATCAAAATCAGTTAGTTTTTCAGTTAGTTTGCCAAACACTTTTTTATATAATCAGTTACCTTATTAGTTCATAATTTTCAACTAACTTATCAGTAGCTTTTCAGTTTTCAGCTACCTTTTCAAGTTTCAGCTACCTTTTAAGTTAGTTTTACCAAACAAAGCCTTAACCCATTTACCAGGTCTAGTTTATACTAGGACTCTAGGAGGGTAATAAAGCTTGCCCCTTCCTTCCTCTTTCTTCTTCCTCCATTTTTCGATTCATCAAATTCCTCCATTGTTATTACTTTCATAAAATATCAAAAACTTATTAATTGTGGATGGCAAGAAGCAACAAATACTCGTCTTTGAACTTAAACCACATCTACGACAAACAACAACAACAATCTTCCTCTTCCTCCTCTTCCAACCTTAACAATTCCTCCTCTCGATCCCCGTCCTCGTCTTCGTCCTCGTATTTATCCGCTTCTCGTCTTACCCATGGCGGAATGCTCGTCCTCTCTCGCCCTTCTCCGAAACCCAAATCAATTACCAAACCCTTAACCCCACCTTCCCCTACCACCCCACCCGCACCCGAAATCGTAACCCCACCCGCACCCGTATCCGAAACCGTATCACCTAAACCGGATAAATTCGTTCCGCCGCATCTTCGTGTCGGTTTCGTGCCGAAAGAGATCGTTACTCCACCTCCTCCAGCTTATAGTAGTAATAATAATAGTAATGGTAATCGGCCTGGATCGGGTCATCGGCCGGGATCGGGTCATGGGTATCGGTATAATGGATCGCCGGATAGTTTTCGGCCTGGATCGGGTCATGGACAGCCGGATTTTGGGTATTTGAATCGGCCGCGATCTGGTGGGAACTCTCGACCGGGTTCTAGTGGATGGTATTGATTTTGATTCTTCTTTTAATTGATTTTTTTATTGTCTCAATCATTTGTTTACGTTTTTCCATATTATTGATTGGGGCAAAGTAGCACTAAAACTTAGAAGAGACGGTCTTTCAATAAGTTAGGCAGAGCCCTGATGTGTTTTTCGCAAGCCTTTTATTATTGATCAGTACTGATGTAATCGTTAATCGCGATTTCCAAAGTTATTGTGAGACGGTTTTTCAGGAGACTTACTAAGAGAGTAGTTATTTATGTCGATGATTTCCTTAAAAACTTGCAACTTGCTAATGAATTGCCATTTTTGGTAGTGTCACCTAATAAGGTACTTGTACTAAAAATCGACAAGAATATCGACAATTGATGCTACTCAAGTATATTCTTGCTGTTTATTCGTGTATTTATTTTGTGTGTTTTTTTAAGTGGGGATTCTCTGTCGAATTTGTACTTCATTTCATGTTGTATTCTTTCATTGTTGGCACATCACCCTTGAAATAGATATTGGGGCGGTAAATTGGATTAAATTGGTGATATGAATGAAAATAGAATAAGGATCTTGCTAATTCTGTAGTAAACGGTAAAGAAGCCTATTTTGAATGATTCCGAAAGGTGCTGAAAATTGTTCGGAAATAGTACTCGTAGTGTTTTGGTAGCTGAATTTTTGTGTTGGGTATGGAAGGTGTCTCATTTTTTGGAGATTATGCTAGTGTGATTTCGGATATACAGCAAATAAATTGGGGGTGATCAATGATCATAAGTGGCTTGCTGTGGTTTCTGTTGTAGCGTTTCCCATATGGTGTTCTATTTTTCGTAATGATTCTGTCATAGACGAACTGTGGAAAAGTGACGAGATGCTTCTAGTTTCTTGCGTTTACATCCTATGATGAGTATTAGACTTTTACTTACAATTGCCTGTGTTCAGTTCAGTCGGTGTGCAGCATTGTTGATTTTAAGAGTCAAATGCGGGCTTGTTATATTTCCATGTATGGCTATTTAGGAAAAAAAAATTCATTCTTTGTCGGACAACACAATATCTCACAACATATCTGACAAACATCGTCACCAACCAAATAAATTTCTTTTCAATATCATTACTTTCTTCTAAATATATTTAATTTAAGGGTTGATTTTATTTGGTCTAGAGGTTTAAAGTAGGTTAAATGATTTAGGAGCAGTTTAATGACTTATTTCGAATCCTGAAACTGTGTTCGATTGACACCTACTGATCTACCATACCACTTTCAATGGCCAACACAGCCCTCAATCAAAATGAAGGGTTGAATTTATAGGCCGTACCGATTGCTTGTCTCTATGTTTCTCCGACTCTCCTCGGGCACGGATATTTTTCGTAAAGTTTTCAACTTTTTGGTCTAAGATAGTGTGTCGAAGTGCCATGTTGTGTCCGCTTTTAAGTGTCCGACATTCGACCAAAGTGAAGTGTCGGAAGAACATAGGTTTGTCTCATTGTTTGACCGTGAAAACATCTACTTGTTTGTGAGTTCTACTAAACGTTACAAAATTTTAAAAAAGGTATTGGCTAATATTTCAACAAATGGGAAATTAATAGCCCATTTAAATGTAATGGCATCCTCGTTTATAATTTTTGTATGTATAAGTGGATTACTAAGTGGGGTTTAAACTTAAAATATGCTCAACGCACAAAATTATTATACTTAGATAAGCTCTGTTGGACGAGGTTAGAAGGGAACAAAAGATCCTACATGTTGAATGCTAATTAGCACTCCCTCCGTCCCGTTCATTTGTTGTGCTATTCCATTTTGGGGTTTCTGGTCAATTGTTGTCCTTTCTATGTTAGGAATGCATTTGATGATCAATTTGATTCTTTACACTCAATTTGGTCCACTTGTCATTTAATAATTGGCCCCCTCCTTTTAATAATTGGCCCCCTTCTTTTTCTTGGGTCTTTGTGCCAAAACCAAATGACAACAATTGACCGGGACGGAGGGAAGTAACAGTTTTCTATCATTAAGTTCTTAAGCTTTATTTGTAAAGACATACTTATTTTACCTTCTTATCTATTTTCTCATGTATTTTTTTTACTTAATTCCGAAAAATTGAGCTATCTTCTTTTTTATGGGTATAGAAAAGTTTTTGACTGGTTCGGCCCTTTGACTGAGGCAGAGTCCTTGTTTGGTTTGGATGAAATTTACAATTAGAGGGAATGAGAGGGGAAAGGACGGAAGGTAGCCTTGGTGTTTTTTTCCTTTCAAATTTTTGTAAGCTTTAATTTAGCATGTAGGAAGGAAGGTTTTCCCAACCCCAACTAAGCATACGAACAATGTGTTACACCATAGTTTTCCCTCCAAATCCGTTCATCCAAAAAAGGGGGTCAAATGAGTTTTGATAAGAGTGACTGTTTTAAATGTATTAGATCTTTTGAAGTTTGTGTATTGGATATTTTATTATAAAATTTCCTTACCATGTTGATATGCATCTTGGCCTCCCTCGTGAATTTCAATCTATTCGGTAAAGATTAGAAAGGGAAGCGTCAACCATATTGGTGATTGTGGTATCAATGGTTTCGCATGAAGTCTTATGTAAAGCTGTTTTTTATGTAAAACCATTAATTAAGATATTTATATCCATACCAGAAGCAGATCGAATATACTAAAACAGTTATTTGGGTCAATTAACATGTGACGCTGCAGTGTACAGTACACTGTGTACTCATATAAAACCGTCTTACATAAGTTTGGTTGTAAAATTGTGGTTATAGATCAGCTGGTAGGATGCTCCCATGAATCATGTTCTGTTATCTCTGATGGAACAAGTTTGAAAACCATAGCTAGAGTCTGATTCCACGTAATTTTTGTTGTTGTTCCACGTAATTTATTCGGAAAAGAAAAGCAGGACGATCGTCAACCATACTGACGATTTTTGGTATTGTTGGTTTTGAGCCTAGGGTTATATATATGAAGCATGTTCTCTTATTTTGTGATGCAATACGTTTGAAAACTGATGCCCTGTTTTTCCCGTTCCCAATGAGCCAAGCCCCAGCATGAGTCACTATGGTATGGTTATGGAATATGGATTACGACGTAATTCAACAAAATGGCTCACTAGACTAGATTCACTTTATCTTGGTGTGAAGTAGAAGTTATTTGATGCAGTTTTTGTTATATTTTTCATTATGAATCATCGTTCCATCTCTGTGTTGTTAAGATAGGTTCACGCTGCATGCCTGCATACCTGCGACTTTTTATCCTGTCATCTGCGGAAACATTTGTCGTTATTGTTGTCCTAGGCCTTGTAAGTATGCAAGTACTGCTTGAGTCATGATTAATGAATTTTGGTTTTTATGCATTCTAATGACTTCCAAAGGACGGTAGTCATACTATACTGCTACTGCTACGAGTTTACGACCAAACCAAGACTCATTCTACTTTGTTGTGCAGAATGCGTTCATGAAACTAGGCTCATTTCCACTCCGGAAGCTCGAAGTTGAATTTATTGGAATGTGCATTCCATAGACAAAGAGCTTTATTCATGGAAATTGTCTGAGGTACAGGAGAAGGTTAACAATGGAGCTCCACTTAAACTTGTTTTTAATTAATGTTGGTTTTCGAAAAGACGTCTGATCATCTAATGGTTGTGATTTAGCCCTTGTGCTAATAGAATTTAGAATTCTTGTCTAATTGTTATTTCGATTAAATCGATAGAAATTCTGATGACCGTAGTTGCTGACCCCAACTGCTGTAATCTGTTTGATTGTGTATTTCTCATCCTATTGTGTTACAATACCTTTAACGAACCTAAGATCTCGTTTAAGGTTTCTTCGTTTAAGCGTAACAATGTTTTGACGATATATAACTAATATAAGACTATCATATATCATAATTCCTTTGTTTCAACTGATTCATCGGCATCAGTGTTTTACCGTACTTTGTACATTTGGTCGAAACGGCAATATCCGTCTTAGTTGTAAACGGATTTAATTAGATAACATAGTGGTAGTTGTCTAGGTACTACTGTACTAGCAAAAAAGATTATCTAGTCTTGCTATAGACGGATATATCCGTCTATAGCTAAAGACGGGTCAAATAGTTTGAAAGTGGTGACATTTTTTGCCCTCCACCACCCCACTTGTTGTTTGTCCTATTAGGAATGCAGTATTGTATTTGGTCCGTCTTTAGTTATAGACGAATATGTGCCGTCTATAATGAGATTTTGTGATCTTATTATTATCAACTGGTAGTATGTATTTAAATGCATTTCATCATTAAAACAGATATTGTCGTCTTAATAAATACAGTAAGAAGTGGCCGGGGATAGAAATATATCTATCGAAGTATACAAATAGAGACCCATATCATATACTGTTGAGCATTATTTTTCATTTCCAACCCATCATATAATTTACTCATTTAGAAAATTGTTCCAGTGTCCTACTCCCTCCTATTCACAATAAACCTCCCATTTTATTTTGACACAAAAATTAAGAAAATATACTACCCTACCATATAAATACGAATTTGCTAAACGTCGCCCCTAGTTTTGCTAAACGTCGCCCCTAATTTTACTATTTTGCCCTTTGCTACTTTATACACCATCACTTCCTTTATTTTCATTTCCGTGTTCAAACTATTTCCGCTTCAAAACCCGCTTCAAAAAAACAAAAAATTCAAATCCGCTTGAAAAATAACAACAAAAATCGGGAAAAAAAAAGCCGTGAGGGTGACGACGGAGGATCGGGAGACGATGATGAACACGGAAATGAAAATAACTACTTCTTATTAGTGATTTGTTTCACTTGAGTTTTTTTTTTTTTTTTGTTGAACATTTAGTTTTTTCCGTTGAACATTTTATGTTAGACTTGTTACATTATTTTTTTTTTGTTGAACATTTTCTGTTGAACATTTTATGTTAGACTTGTCGTTTATGGCGTGACTTAGTACTAACCAAATATTTTTAGTAGTTTTGTAAAAAAAACAAAAAAAAGGCTTAAACGTGTAGAAAACACGATATGGCCTGGGTCAAAACGTGTAGATTACATGTTTTAGCCTGGGCCAAAATGTGTAGAATACATGTTTCACTGGGCACAAACTTGTTTTCTACATGTTTTTTTAAAGGCCAAAACGTGTAGACAACATGTTTCAGCCTGGGCACAAACGTGTTTTCTACACGTTGGAGCCAATTTTTTTTTTTTAAAATTTTTTTTTTTTTTTTAAAAAATGACGAAGTCTTAGATAAATATTTACGTTTATTTCCGTTAACTATGTTTTAATTAACTTGTAGCAACAATTTCCGTTAACTATGTTTTAATTAAAAGCGACAATGAGTGAGAAGAAAAACAACGAGTGGGAAGAAAAACAACGAAATTAAAAAGATGATACGATTAATAATCATTGTAATATCGATAATGTTGTTCGGCATTCCAATCATTTTCGAATTGCTTTCCGTCGTAATTTTCATTAGTATACGATTCACACATGTATCAGAAAAATGGGTTATCGTCACCCATTTCCGATTCAAGATAAAAAAAATTGTGTAATATAGTTTTTAGAGAGGGAAGGGTAAACTTGCCAAAATAAAATGAAAATAGGGGCGACGTTTAGTAAAATAGGGGCGACGTTTAGCAATTTTGTATAAATAAATTTGGACCACACAAATACACTACCCCACCATACAATTAAATTTGGACCACACAAACACTTACCAAAAAGGAAATAGGGAGGTTATTGTGAATAGACGAAAAAGGAAATATGGAAGTTTAGAAGTATTGAATAGGAGGGAGTACTTTATATGGGATGTCCTGTCATGTACTCGTTTCATGTTCATGTCTGTTTTGGTGCTAATTAAGTAGAATTTAATTCTCATTTGTGACGGCGATATCCGTCACAAACTTGTGACGGGTACCGTTTCCTCTCACAAAATGCCCATTGAGAGGTGAGTGGAAGCACATGGGAGGTGCCCGACCTTGTTCCCTCTCCCTTTTTTTGTGAGAGGTCACAAGCTAAGCCCGTCACAAGCAAGACTAGCTGATACCCATTGAGAGGTGAGTGGGAAGCACAGGGGGGGTGCCCCACCTTGTTCCCTCTCCCTTTTTTGTGAGATGTCACAAGTTAAGCCCGTCACAAGCAAGACTAGCTGTAGTAAGGGCAAATTCTCATTTGTGACGGCGATATCCGTCACAAACTTGTGACGGGTACCGTTTCCTCTCACAAAATGTCCATTGAAAGGTGAGTGGGAAGCACATGGGGGTGCCCCATCTTATTCTCTCTCCCTTTTTTGTGAGAGGTTACAAGCTAAGCCCGTCACAAGCAAAACTAGCTGTATAGCAAGGATTAGGAGTTTAGGACCTTATGAAAAAAACAGTTTATATGAAAAGACATTTTCAAGCAAACTACCCCCACTAATAACAGTCAAGTTGGAGCAAGAAAACAATACATAATCAAGTCGGAAGTTGGCCTTAATCAGCTTTATACACACTTGTTGTAACGGAGGCGTCCCGTTACTCAAATAGTTAATTGATAAGGCGATAAGAACAATAAATAACGAATGTAAATAAAGTTGACACAAAGATTTACTTGGTTCACCAGTAAAATAACTGGCTACGTCCACCCTGCGAGGAGATCAAATTTCACTATGCGGAGAAAATAGTACAACAGTAAACCGATACACACGCGCTCAATATGAGCCAAAAGTATACCCTATTCTACCAACAAATATAGTAGTCTCAAAGGAACAAAAGAGACTACCCCAATAAGACGAAGGACAAATAATCTTGAGGCCTACCAAGATCTGAACAAACTCTTCCGATCTTCAAAGACAGATTTAACACCAATAATAGAGCCCAGAACAAACTGAGTTTTCTTCTTCAGAAGGAACCTCACAAAACGACCCTCTTTACTGTGCTCTCAAAACTCTCTCTTAATTAACCTAGAATAAAACTTGGGTCTTTATATATTTATTCCACCTAAGATAAAATATTTACTGTGATCTTGTTTGATTCGTCTTTACGAGTATATTAAAAATATCTAACTTTTATATTTTTTGCAAATACGTAGCTAACGATATTTAACGCGTAAAACACGCGTTGGGAAACGTGAAAAAAGAAAGTGGTAGAGTGGAGTTGAATGGAGGAAGTAGGAAATAATTATTTCCTAATCTCAATACAATACCCGAAAGGCAGAAAGTAGAAACGACTAATTAACAAACAAGGCCACGGAGACTTAACAAATAGTCAACGTGACTAATTAAATATGGGACCCATTGTGTTTCTTAAACCAAAGCCATGTATGTAGCCAAACACAGGAAGATAAACGACCTGCGTAGGAAATCACGACCCGCATTCCACTCGGCAATCCCCTTTGTCTTTGTTTCTAACTTCTTTGTTACTTGTCTTTGCTTAATCCGTCTTCGACACAAATTCAAGGCACAAATTTCTAACAACACTCGCGATATTATATTGAAGTATGTGGCTTAGATATCTTTACAAATGACCACTAGTGTAATCGGGTCTGAAATCGAGATTTTTTTTTTTTTTGAAAGAAGGTGAATAACTTACATTATTGTAACCAATACAGAGTAAGCTATTCGACTAAATAGCACCAGACACTTGACAGCTAGATCTAGCACTACAAAGCCATACATAGAAATTACATAACCTTTATTTAAAAGTAAAGCTAAAACAACAAGATAAGCAAGATTAACGATGGTAGGATGGCAAGAGATGGCAGCTTGTTCACGAGCGTTGATATCATCATCATTAACACGGAAGGCCTCCAAGTACCGTCGATATATAAAGCGAAAGAGTAACAATCGAGATTTAATACATGTTCACTGTCTTATTAACGTACATTTCCAATTTTTAGGCTTTAGCTAGGCTATTATGTCAGAAGTTACGTTGGGCTTAATTAGTTCGGGATAGTATATGGCTTAGATAGTTCGGTCCCTTTACAAATGACCACTGTAAGTCTGTAATCGTGTCTGAAATCGAGATTTAATACATGCATGAGGTCTTAACTCTTAACCAACGTCGTTTTCATGCCTAATCATCCTTTATGCCCTTATAAAGGAGCCTAGATCATACACACAAGATACACAAACCATATTACATATTTTCTCAAAGATAATATAAGCCTACCATCTATCAATGGATACTTCTACCTTATTAGCCATGGAAAACCCGAAAGAGCTACTAAACGCGCAAGCTCATATATGGAACCATATTTTCGCGTACCATAGTTCAATCGCCCTTAAATGTGCAATTGAGCTAGGTATTCCTGACACCATTCAAAAACATGGTAATCCCATGACCCTCCAAGACCTAGCCAATTCACTAGCCATCACCCCAACCAAAACTCGTTCATTGTATCGCCTTTTACGACTTTTAGTACACTCCAACTTCTTCTCCATGACCAAGTTAGTCGATGGAGAAGAAGCGTATGCTAATAATATAAACTCACAACTTTTACTGAAAGATCACCCCTGTACCATGTCACCATTCACCCTAGGGATGTTGGACCCAACACTGACTGAGCCACCTCATTATTTGAGCAAATGGTTTCGGAACCAGGATGAGTCGGTCTTCTACATGGTTCATGGAAGGAGTTTCTGGGAACACGCTGATTTAACTCCCGGGTTCAACCAACTGTTCAACCAAGCCCTGGCTAGTGATGCTGGTATTGTCTCGACCGCACTCGTGGATAGTAAAAATTTTATGAAGATGGTCGAGGCATTAGGATCGTTGGTTGATGTTGGTGGTGGTAATGGGACTTTGACTAAGGCCATTGCTAGGGCTTATCCATTGTTGAAGTGTATTGTGTTTGATTTACCACAGGTTGTTGATGGGTTACAAGGGAATGAGAGTAACTTGAATTGGAATATGTTCTGGTGACATGTTTAAGAAAATTCCTTCTGCTGATGTTGTGTTGCTCAAGGTTAGTTTTATTTTGTTCATTAGTTTTTATAACGAGTGCCTGTTGGCTCCCTTTTAAATACGAAGTAGTATTTACCCTGCCGACAGGCACCCGTTATAAAAACTGATGAATAAAATAAAACTAACCTTGAGCAACACAACATCAGCCGAAAGAATTTTCTTCAAACCAACCTAACCTGAAGAAAATTCTCTTCTGCTGATGTAATCTGAAGAAAATTCCTTCTGCTGATGATGTGTTGCTCAAAATTAGTTTTATTTTGTTCATCAGTTTTTATAACGGGTGCCTGTCAGCGGGCAAGCGGCAAGCCTGTTATAAAAACTAATGAATAAAATAAAACTAACCTTGAGCAGCACAACATCAGCAGAAGGGATTTTCTTCAAACCCAAATCTAAGAAAATTCCTTCCGCTGATGTTGTGTTGCTCAAGGTTAGTTTTATTTTATTCATTAGTTTTTATAACGGGTGTTTGTCGATGGGGTAAATACTACTTCGTATTTTAAAAGGGAGTAATTTCTAATTTACGTGCATTTCTTTTTATTGATGACTTGATGTTAATTATAGTGGATTATGCATGATTGGAGTGATGAAGATTGTGTAAGGATACTTGAACAATGCAAAAAAGCTATTCCTAGCCATGGCAAAATAATAATCATAGAAATTGTGGTAGACCCTCAAGGTGATCAAAATATGAAGAATAATCACTACTACAACGCCCAACTTTTCTTGGACATGCAAATGATGGCTCATACACTTGGAGGAATTGAAAGAAGTGAACAAGAGTGGAAACAATTGATAATCAAAGCTGGTTTTAATCACTACAATATTTTTCCTATTTTAGGAGTAAGATCTGTCATTGAAGTGTATTGTTACTTTGTTAGTACAATATGATGGCAGATGCGTCTTTGCGCGAAAAAAAAAAAAAACGATCATATATATCATCGACTGTCATTGAAGTCGTGTGTTGTGTACAATCGATACTAATATAGGATTGATCTATTAAGTGTCCAATTTTATTTGTATGTCTTTGTTATCGACTGTCATTGAAGTCGTGTGTTGTGTACAACAATTACACAAATACTATTATACAACCTGTTGTACAAAAGCATTATACAACCATCATAAATTTAATCGAGCTTATGTGTATTTTTTTCGAGCTTTTATAACTTTTGATTTATATTTAAATTTTTTTATGTCAAAATTAAAATCTAGTTGAGCTTATATATACTATTCTTGAATTTCATTATAATTTTTTAAAATCAATATTTTTATAATGGAGCTCAAGTTCTTTCTAATAAAGCTCGTAATGTATAGGTCTAAGCTCAAATAATTCATTATAAAGCTCGAATTCTTTACTATACAACCAATACAACTGGTTGTATAGTCTACTTACTGAACAGATTATAGGATCGATTTTAATTCGAGCCAAATTATTACATCATATATATAGGCCAGTTAATAGATCCTACAACCAGTTGTACCCAGTTGTATGCTCTACAACCCGAGCTATATGATAAAGTTTTCGAGCTTTGTTTTAAAGAAGTCGAGCTATACCATAAAATTTATGAACTCACTCACTTAAACGTAAAAAAAATTAACTTTAAGAAAGCTCAACAAAATTACACATAAGCTCAATAAGATATAAGTTGATTGTATGATGCTATTGTACCACTGGAGGTATAATGTTATTTGTGTATATAGGCCCACATCACTGTTTTAGTTTTACCAAAACGAACGATAATTAATGAATGACTAAGCTATGACCATTGACCATGAATTGTTTACTCCCCTTATTCCGGTTATTTGTTTACTTATTTTATTTTAGAGTGTCTTATTTATCTGTTTACCTTTTTATATTAGGAAGATTATTTGTGGATAAATTGCTTATGGTCCACTTGTCACTCACTAACAACAACCACGCACAAATAGTTTTCTTCCTTTCTTTGATTTTTGTGCCAAAACTAAAGGTAACAAATGACCGTCTTTGTCAAGACATTATTTTTCATATCCCACACATTATGCATAATTTTTTTTTTTGGTACATACAATGCGTAAATTATAAATTGTTCATTACTTCGCATTATGAAGTTTGACTAACTGGCCTCTATACACTTGATATATCGATAACAATAATGAAGGTACATTAAAGAAAGGATAGTGATAGGGTCGAGTGAAGCTCAAATTGGGTGACTACCTCTCACATACATTTTTAATTAAAGGGTCCTTAGTCTTTACTCAACCCATGTAAAAGGGTGACGTCCTTTTATTTTCCTTAAAGAAATGAGTTAATGAGGCGTATAATGTAGGCACTAAAAATTTATTTCAGTCTCAAAAATAACATAAATTAATTAAATTGAGTCAATAATAAATATTACTCAATTTAATTACTTTGTCCCTTTTAAATCAAATTCGGGTCATTCTAAATTAATCGGATCCAAATAAAAGTTAAACTAGACTAAAATGGCAAACAAGCCAGAAATAGGCCTCCAACCATAAGCCCGACTTTTTCTCTATGAATAGAGAAGTTCATTCAATGGAAGAGAGAAAAAAAATAGAAAAAGGAAGAAAAAAAGAAAAGCTCTTGAATTCTCTTTGAAAATCCCATAAAATTCATCGTAAGCAGTCAACATGCACATCAAATTCGCGCCGCTCAAATATTCAAACATTTAAGAGAGAGACACTCAAGTGATTCGACCTTCTCAAGAATACAAGTCAACGACAACCCCCCCCCCCCCAATACGCACGCGCACCCCTTACGTGGATCGTGCACGCGCACTCTGTTTGTTTAGTTAGAATCAGAGGATTATTAGAGATTGTACACGAACTTTTTTGATATTAATAAAAACTCATTTTGTTTCCTTATTTTGTATTTTAGTTATTGCAATACAAAATTTATCGTTACACATATATCATATGTACGAGGCTGAAGCATGCATAAGCCATGGAGTAGTCTTATATAAGACCAATTAGAGGTGACCAACGTGGCAGGTCAACTCGGCCTAGCCCGCCACATCGATCAAGATTCTGGTGGCCTGGCCCACCACTTGGCCTGGCCAGATTTTCTAGCCCAACCCGGAGATGGCCCGACACTAACACCTCCGAGTGCCTTACCCAACTGCCCGGGCCCCTTATCCCAACCCGCATCGGCCTGACCTGATGGCCAGTTATTATGCAGTACTATAGAGCTAGCAAGTGCCATATAGTTCGTTATATGTAAATTCGATCATCCTACCTTGTGATAAGGATACTCTCCTAAAAATTAAGGAGTACTACTATATTTATCCATGACAACTACAGACTACAGTAGCATACTTTATAAGCGGTCTGACTCTATGTACATATATGCATATATATGCATATGCATACATAACGCATGTCATGCAATTTGTAGGCGTTAGGCTATTATGTCGGAAGTAAGGCTTAATCAGCATTATACACACCCAATCTCATGACACTATGTGGCCTAGATATCTTTTCAAATCACCACGACTGTGCCTGAAACCGAGATTTAATACATAATCGGGATCATACATAACATAGCTACGTATTGCCAACATTATAATCTTTTGTATCCAACACTACCCTATATAACCATACTACTAGGGTTTAATACAAATAGAGGTGTTAATTTTTACAGTACATATTTTACTCATCACAATACTCAAACTAATATATAGTTGAGCAACAATGTCTCAATAACCATCAACTTACTTCACTTATATGGTACTCCGTATATAGAGAATTAGAGATACTCTTACTAATCCGCAGTTGTTGTACCTCTAAGTCTGATATGAGACCTAGTATATGATAATCTTATCGTGAGACCTCTCTTACATTAAATAGTTTTTCTTCTTATTCTAGTTTTTTTTTTTTAGTTTCTAGTGTGCTATGTGTTTTATTTTGCGTTAAGAAGAGGAGATCAGATGAGACGGTTTTAAATGCTTACTCGTTGCTTAATTTTTACTAATCGTAACCAACGTCTTCGCGCCTAACCATCCTTTATGCCCTTATAAAAGAGCCTAGATCATATGCACAAGACACACAAAAAAACTCATATTTTCTTAAGATATAAGTCCGTCTACCATCTATCAATGGGTGCTTCTAAGTTCTAACCTAGCCATGGAAAACCCGAAAGAGCTACTAAACGCGCAAGCTCATATATGGAACCATATTTTCGCCTACCATCGTTCATCAGCCCTTAAATGTGCAGTAGAGCTAGGCATTCCAGACACTATCCAAAAACATGGTAATCCCATGACCCTCCAAGACCTAGCCAATTCACTAGCCATCGGACCAAACAAAATTCGTTCATTGTATCGGCTTTTACGACTTTTAGTACACTCCAACTTCTTCTCCATGACCAAGTTAGTCGATGGAGAAGAAGCGTATGCTAATAATATAAACTCACAACTTTTATTGAAAGATCACCCGTGTACCCTGGCACCGTTCACCCTAGGGATGCTGGACCCATCAATGACTGAGGCACCTCAATATTTGAGCAAATGGTTTCAGAACCAGGATGAGTCGGTCTTCCATGTGGTCCATGGAAGGAGTTTTTGGGAACATGCTGGTTTAACACCCGAGTTAAACCAGAAGTTTAACCGAGCCATGGGTAGTGATACCAGTTTTGTCTCGAGTGTACTTGTGACTAGTAAAGATTTCAAGAAGATGGTCGAGGGACTAGGATCGTTGGTTGACGTTGCTGGTGGTAATGGTACTATGGCTAAAACCATTGCTAGGGCTTATCCATGGTTGAAGTGTATAGTGTTTGATTTACCACATGTTGTTGATGGGTTACAAGGTAATGAGAGTAACTTGGAATATGTTGCTGGTGACATGTTTAAGAAAATTCCTTCTGCTGACGTTGTGATGCTCAAGGTTAGTTTTAGTTTGAGTCGGTTCTGACCCAGTACAGTAAGTGCGGTTGCATTGAGACCGAGGACTGAGTGGCCTCCTCATAAGATAACTTTTTAAAATTTGACTAAAGATAAATAAGTTAATGATATGGTTAGCAATGTTAAGCATTGGCATGAGTACAATGAGAACTATGAATTTTGAAGATATAATTGATTTTTCTTCTAATAGTAGTGCAAAAAAGAATTGAATCAAATTCTATGTTTATTTTTGAAGGATTATGCATACAAAAGAACTATGAATTTTGAAGGATTATGCATCCAAAAGTTATTTTTGAAGATATAATTGATTTTGGACTATAGATAATAAGTTAATGATATGGTTAGCAATGTTATTAAGCATTGGCATGAGCACAATGAGAACTATAAATTACGAATTAGTTAGAGTATTGCTGCTCAAAATGCACTTTTATCAAAAATTACTTCAAAATTCTAATTTAGGTGACTTATTCCGTCTGTTATTGAACTTATTATCCATTGTTTTACCTTTCAAAGTATAAATTGGCTAAGCCATATGATGGGGCATATTCTGTGCCCGCTGACCAAGTCAACATATTGAACGAGGTCAAAGATATCCACAGCAAGCCAATGACTTAGACATCCCAGCCGATCGACCTTTCGGCTGCCCGACCTGGTCTCGGCATGGCAACCTACCGGTAGGGGCACCTACCCGCGTACTCATATCCAAGAACCCTCGGCATGGAGTCAACCAGGCTCGTCGGCCTGCCATAGGTCCCTCGGCCGAGGGTAGATCGATCTTTTCACTTTGTGCCACTTGGCCCACTTGGCCACTACGTGACAAAAGGTGAAAGTCTATAAATACTCCTCAATCCTCATTGAGGAAGGGATCCAGAATCTAACCTAGGAACCCCTTAAATTGGTATTATCTCTCTCATCTCTCTACAATACACGTCATCAAGCAACATACTACTTAATCACAATAAGTTCACTGACTTGAGCGTCGGAGTGAGTACGCTTGGCACAAAGCCAAGCCCTCAGTTTGCTCGTTGTTGCAGGAGAAAGCCGAGGAGAGCAATCAAGACTGGAAGAGGCATTATTCGACAAAGCTAGCGTGGTAAACAAACTTGATTCGGAATTCATACCCGGAACACCATAAACGTAATAAGTTCATGAAAAAGACGAAATAAGTGACTTAAGTTGGAGTTTGAAGCAATTTTTGATAAATAACGTGCATTTTGAAGAAGTAATTTTAGAAAACAAAATTATAAAATGAAGTTATTTTAAAAAACTGGTATTTAAAATGGAGTAATTATTAATTAACACTAAATGTTACTCCGTATTTATTTTTGATTTGTTTTCTAATGATTTGACTTTTTAGTGATTTTTGTCAAATCATAATAATATTCTCGGAATTTAACCAGTTATTTACGTTTTTATTCTTTTATGAAATGACACATGATTATAACAGTGGATATTGCATGATTGGAGTGACGAACATTGTGTAAGAATACTTGAACGATGCAAAGAGGCAATCCCAAGCAACGGTAAAATTATAATTATAGATATGGTGGTAGACCCTCAAGCTCAAAATAATAATCATTTTCACGCCCAATTATTGTCTGATATGGAGATGATGGCCCTAAATGTTGGAGGAATTGAAAGAACTGAAGATCAATGGAAAAAATTGTTCTTACAAGCTGGTTTTAATCACTACAATATTTTTCCGATCTTAGGTATAAGATCTGTCATCGAAGTGCGTTGCTTATAAATTAAAATACGGAGTACTACATTAAGAAAAATGATATTATCACTAATTGTTATCTGAGTGTGTTGTATGACCGAGGTAGAATAAGTCATAATGGCAATATAACGTATGAAATGAAGATTCAAACTTGAGACGTATTATTCATAATGTATTTCATCTTAACTACTAAGTTAAGATGTACCTGTATGATTATACATTGGTTTATGTACTGTATTTCAGTAATATTTTAAGCAAAAATATTTATAAAATAATGTTGAACTCATTTGGTCGCAATCCTACCAATAATTTAATCGAGTATTCTAAAGGCCTTGAATTCGGCATTTGAATCTGGATACGGATAATGCATTCTCAAACATTCACAATGAGTCGGTCCATTGTAAGTCCATCTCAATTCAATCTCGTTATTCAATGTTAACTTGTTCGCGGGGGATAAAATACGGGTTAAGTCCGATCCAGGTTCAACTCAAATCTACATCAATTACCTCTACTTTACATAGTGTCCCAAGAAGGCTAGCATCATTATGTACGTACCCATGCTGGAATGGCCAACATGCCCAACAATATGGAGTATGAACAAAGCATATACATACCGTGATCTTATTTTTATTGATTGTTTTTATTTTCTTTTATTCTTTTATTATTCATCTCTAATATTTTACAATTTCACTTTTTTATTATTCTCGCATATATTTCTCCTCACAACTTTTATTTTCTTAAATTCTGTTTTTCATTTTGGAGAAATTAATTCTAATAAATTAAAGGAAAAAAAAAAACATAATAAAATACTTTCTTTTTTCTTGCTTCTTAGTAAACGATCAATTTTATTAATTATAATAAATCATATCGTAATTGTCTAAAAAAACATCGAAATCAAGTGAGTGATTAAATAATATACACTTAACAGTAAATTAGAATAATACTTTACTAATCATCATTAAGTACTCAACCGACATGGTTACTGCACCTAACGTTACTATTGATCTAAAATCACATACTAATAATATAAAATTAACAAATTGGACCCATCCTTCAAATCAATAATTATCACTATTATACAATCACATAACTTCAAATTTCCAACCCATAGTTGCCTAATAGTGTCCTTATATTATATGATTTGATTCCATTTCTGAACAAATTCTTACTTAAGACGAGACTGTTTCAAACTTAAAACAGGTCAAATAGTATAAATATGATAAAAGTAGCATGTCTTGTTGCTAGCAAAAAACTTGTCATATCAATATATAAATGAGATGTTATTTGACCTGTTTTAATTTTAAGACTGATATATTCGTCTTAAAAGAGACTAATTTATCTTTCAACCCAAATCGACAATTATTTCATAATATTATTATTTACTAGTATTATTAATAATCTAGACAGCTTTCTTCACATGTCCAAGTGGATAATACACTACTTATGCCAACTCATTCCACCTTCACATTTCCACATCTATATCAATATCACACTCCCCCTCCACTCCACATCACACATTCCCAACTCGAAACATAACAAAACTAGTTTTAAACCCGTGAAAATGAAAAACCTTCAGCTCACAGTCCTTATCATAACCACATTGGCCGTTGCATGCGCCGGTCAAAAACCCGCCCCAGGACCAGCACCAGCTGGTCCGGTCAACCTAACCGGGATTTTAGCCAAAGGAGGGCAATTTGGTACATTCATCCGTTTATTAACCTCAACACAAGTAGCAGAACAAGTCAACAGTCAAGTCAACCACTCAACCCAGGGTATGACTGTCTTTGCACCAACTGATAATGCATTTCAAAACCTTAAACCCGGTTTAATTAACGGTTTAACTGCCCAAGAACAAGTTGAACTAATCCTTTCCCATGTTCTTCCACAATACTACACCTTTGATACCTTCCAGACCGCTAGTAACCCGGTCCGAACCCAAGCAACCGTGGAAGACGGTAGGCAGATCGGGTTGACGGTTACTTATCTTGGGGTTAACTCGGTTAATGTGTCTTCTGGGATGGTTACCACCCAGGTTAACACTGTCGTAAGCGACAAGTTTCCCTTGGCGGTTTTCCAGGTAATGTTATTTTTCAGTTAGTCTTGTGTAAGATGGTTTTACGTGAAAATAGTATAAATCGAGTCCAAACATAATCATATTAATGCGCGTAAAGGTATTATTTAAAAGCTCGTTTTATGATAAACTAGTACTATTAGACCGTCTCTTACAAGTATTTGTGTTTTTTCATAGAGTTGGTAGAGTTTACTATATATAAGAATGAGAACTATTTAATTATAATTTTTTTGGCATTTAGCATATTTATTTGTAAACTAAATTTGTAATAAAATGGGTCATGATATTTATATATGAAAACTGTTTTACATAAGAATATACTCATGTTACGGAGTAATAATTAATATACTCCGTAGTTGAGTATAATTATGAAATATTATATAAAAAAAACGAATATACAAAGTACTACTCACTATAATTAATAAATCTTATAATGTATTCCTTGTATATCAATCATTTATTTACCTATGATTAAAATATTTCTGTTTGATCGTAATAGGTTATGTATCCGTAATGTAATCTTGTATATTCTATAAACAGGGGTGTTTAAGGCCACGGGCAACCACGGGCGTGGGAACCGGGCCTCCGCTTTTGGTCACCGTATTATAAACTTTTATTAATGAAAATCAATACAAATCTCGAAGTATAATATACTTGTGCATTTATTTTGTGGCCTCATTTTTCCGTGTCGCACTGGACCTCCATTTGTTTTAAAACACCCCTGTCTATAAATGTATGTCTTTGTAATTTGTGTACAAGTATATAATGGTGTTTAACTAATGCTGGCAGGTTGATAAGGTGTTGCTACCTAAGGAGTTGTTTGGTGCTAAGCCACCAAAGAGCTCCGCGGTGAAGGCCCCGCCACCGGCCAAGACGGTGAGTGATGGTGGTGAGGATAAGGTGCCAGCGGTTGTGTCGGCGGATAAGGCGAAGAATGGTGCGTATGGTTTGAGGAGTGTAGGGTTGGGTTTGTGGGGTGGTGTTGTAGGGTTGGTTACTATGGTTGTGTTTTTGTAAGATGGTTTAATTATTTTGTGAATTTTGAGTGTTTGGATTTTGTTTATTTGTTTTTCATTTTTTTCAAGAGAGAAATTCGATTGATTTTGTAATAAATGCGTCTATTTTGTTTTTATTTGGAGGGTATTTGTGATGTATTAGTCATTTGTAAATGCATTTGATCTCATTATTGTTTGGTGGCGACTTTATGTTTTTAAGTGTTACGGAGTAATTAAAACAAAATTAGCCTAGTAATGACGCTTAGTGATTCGGGCGGAGGTCTTAGTGTCGTGTCTGTGTCCGTTTTGGGGCTAGCTAGATGAGGAGTAGGGGTCTTCGCACGACACTACTTTTCTTCAGTGTCAGGCCGTGATAGGCCGGGCTTCGAAATTAGTGGCGGACCGAAAGGGCTGTGATAGGCCTTCTTAATTCTTTTTTTAGTGCTGGGACGGGCTAGGCCCAACGAAAACTGACACTGACCCGACCCAGCAAGAAACCCGGCTATGCTGGACTAAAATACGGACTAAATGGATCGCCATTTTTTGACCCAACAATGCAAACCGGCCCATATTGTTGGCTAGCTCTACACAAGTAATATAATAGGTTCATTTCATAATGTTTCTTGAAAAAGAATATACGAGGTGCGCAAAACTATACCCTAAAATGGAATATGATTAAATTAAAATGGAGGATTGCATCATTGAAAACGCTACGAGACCAGTCGGACCACGTTTACAGCACAAGTATACGTGGCTGAAAATGAGAGGTTGATATAAAAAAAAAGCCCACTTGCATTAGTTGCTTATTTTTTTACATGTGCAGGCCCATGTAAAGATCGAGCCCATTTCCTCTCCATTTCCTAAAAAGAAATGGAGAGGCAAGTTCCTATTAACGGTGCGGATCGCATGTGCACAACATCTAACAGTTCTAAATTTACGCATAAAGATAAAGGAAAATGAAGGTGAAAGGGGAAATTATTATTTTAAAGAGATTGTGAGAGGAAATGGAGAGAAAGGAAATGGAGAGGATCCATTTCCGTAAAGATCTTATGCTCTCATATTATTCGAAAAAAAAAAAATTACTCCCTCTAATTTCTTTTTATCTTCCCCTTTCTTTTGGCACAAAAATTAAGAAAGGGGAAGAAAAAAAGGAATAAAGTAGAATAAAGTATTGTAAGTTGTGAAGTTTATAGAGGGGAGAAAATAATAAAGAATGAATAATGAATAAAGAATAGATAAAGTAATGGAAGTTTTTGATTTTTTAGGAGAGATAAATTAATAAAAAATGAATGAAATTTACCAAAAAAAGAAAGAGGGAAGATAATCAAACTTGTGTGAAAAAGGAAAGAGGGAAGATAATAGGAAATTGGAGGGAGTATTATGTCATCTTACCATGTGTATGGTTGACAATTTGACATATGCACTGCTATTTGAGTATTTGGTATTGTTAATCAAAATGGTTCTTGATTAGCCTGATGATTAAGATGGAGTTATTGTGATTATTATTCAACCCGAAAGGCTGGATTCTCACTTTCCCTAATTCATATTGTACTCTATAATATCCATGTGACTAGATCTGTCAAAATTGACCCGTCTCGAATAACCCAACTCGTACCTAATTCGACATCCAAACTCAATACCCGAGTTTGACCCGACCGCAAATTGACTTGTCTCAATATAACTGACTCAAATGTTTATTGTTCACACTGATTATTATCCATAAATAACTTGATAATAGTTGACCTAAAAATGACCTGAACCCGAAATGATATGCCCCGGCCTGACCCGAAATTGAACGTGACTTGGTTGAACCGTTTAGCAGTTCTACTTGTGGCTTATTTTAGACGAACGAAAGTTTAATCAGATTAGATAAAATAATATTCATGAAGTCTTTAGAGAGTTGCAGTAGCCCTGATAAACAGGTCAACCTGATCAGTTTTGGGTTGGGTCAATTTAGGCCTGGTCATTTTCGAGTTTACAAGAATTCGGGCAGATCAGGTCGAGTAATTTCAGGTTATTATTATATAGATAATGGTTAGTTTTCAGCAATAAACACTTGGGTCAGGTTATATTGGATCAGGTCAATTCAGATTACGGGTCATGGTCGAATCCTCAATTCAGTGTTGGGTACAGGTCAAACTCTTCGGGTTCGTGTCATTTTCGGGCAATTATTATCGAGTTCTTATAGATAGTGGTTAGGTTTCAACAATAAATTAACATTCGGATTGGATTATATTGGACGGGGTCAATTCGGGTTACTAGATCGTGGTCGAGTCCTTAATTCAAGTGTTCGGTACTGGTCGAAGTATTCGAATCCGTTCATTCGGACTAGTCAATTTTGCCAGGTCTAATTGTATAATAAGTAGAAAACAAAGTCCTTAGTAATGGAGATTATACTAGAAAGCGGATTTGGTTTGGGATGGATACATACACCAAATTGATTATGCTACACCACAAAATTTCATTATAGATGGCACATATCCGTCTATAACTAAAGACGGGTCAAATACAATACCACATTCCTAATAGGACAAGCAACAAGTGGGGTGGGGGGGTAAAAAATGTCACCACTTTCAAGCTATTTGACCCGTCTTTAGCTATAGACAAATATATCCGTCTATAGCAAGACTAGCTGATGCTACACAATGCAACTTTCCTAACAAATTGGCCCTTTTTGTGAACTGTAATAACACCAAAGTGCACATCACACCTCACATGTAATGATGTATTCCTAATTTCTTCTATCATGTATACCTACGCTCTAATTTTCTTGTTGCATCACCATTATGATGTCAAACACCCGAATCTGTTATATACTTATGTGTATATATGACGTCCATCTTCTATACCGATTACGGAGTACATTTTATTTTTGCAAGCTCAAAAATGTTATACGTCATGCTACTCACAATAATAGTAGCATATCATAATTCCTAAATGCAAATATGACCGGTTCTAACATATGCCCCTAAGCCCGAAACAAATTTAGTGAATTTAACCGAAGACAGGTCTGATACGTGATATTATTAATCTGAATGATCCTCACCACAAGTTTTTCATAAATATCTACCTAATATCGAAATATGTGAATTCGGTGACTCGGGATTTCGGCTTTTTTTAACAACGGTCGGATACATAATATTATTTTAGGATATAAGTGTACAAATTTTCCAAAATGGCGTCATATATAATCTATGGGACTTGGTAAAACAATGTGCCAACTAAAACAATTTCTGCTCATAAATAAAAAACTCCACCTCATAAAAAAGGACTGCTGATGCAAGCATTATATCATCAACCACATAATACGAACATAATTATGTAATGTAGCACGTAACGCTGATATATGCTTATCTACCGTTGACATACGCCTCTATATATTACCCCACAACTTTATATAAATATTCCACACAAATTCTCTATAAATTTGGTACCAAAACATTCTCTAGATCATATACAAATAATCATACTAAAAAAAAAAAATCGTATAAAACTGTTTTACAAAAGACTGGTACTGGTACGTCATGCACCAGGCACTTCCCTACCAGACATGGCACAAGACGACGAGCGTTGGTCTTAAAGAAAGGCCAATCAAGATATCAGGTACGCGAGAAAATATGAAGAGGGTGGTAAAGGAGAACGCGGTAGTAGTAATATGTAGACGTGGGTGTTGCATGAGTCATGTTGTGACGCGTTTGTTGCTTGGGCTCGGTGTTAACCCTACGGTCAAAGAAATTGATGAGGAAGATGAAGTGTTGGTGAGGGGTGAGCTTGAGAGGGTGGGTTCCACAGGCGGCGAGTTGAGTTTTCCGGCGGTGTTTATTGGTGGTACGTGGTTTGGAGGGTTGGATAGAGTTATGGCTACACATATTACAGGGGAGCTTAACCCTATACTTCGTCAAGCTGGGGCCTTGTGGCTTTGACTCTTGAAATTAATGTTATAATAAAACTTTAATTTCGTCATTTTAGGTATCTTGTTTGGTTGATCTCGGTAATTTTGCCAATTATGGAATTTTATGTTAGTAGGCAAACGGGTGAAATTGTTTTGTTATGCAAGTTGGTCTCATATTTGCTCAGCTTCGAGACGAGTCAGACTCAAGGTCAAGCTTAAGTTTAATTTTTTATCCAATCATGCATCCTATCAAACTCAAGCAAAAAAGAAAAAAAACCTTTTTTGTTTAATGAGGAAGATCCAAATATAGAAATACATATCAATATGGTTCACTAACAAATATTTAGTGTAGCGATAAAATAATAAAATCTCTTCCCTCTATCCTTTCCTCTCTGAAAAACCCTAGCCTCTATCCAGCAAATTCGGAGATCCCACCGATAACTATTAACTAATCAATGGTTAGTCCTAAAATGATTTCATCTCTCAATTAATAGTATGCATATTTATCACCTAGTCAATAAAAGTCTCTCATTTTGGAAGAATCGTTTTCAGTCCTTTATTTCTAGGGTTTTCCAATTAATTAATCCTGCCTTTAGTTTCAGTCGTAATATAGACAAGAGTAATTCATTGATAGTTCATCGCGCATTACTTCAATGGATTCAAGTTGTTTGTCAACGATCTATGGAACCAATAAGAGGCATTTTTCCTTTTTACAATTTATCATACGAAGGATCCCCTCATCAAAAGCTGCATGAAGATATTAGATAGCGATACGAGACCGAGCTGATTTGTCAGGTCATGGTTTGAGATCCCTAGTTTACTTCTAATAGATTCATTTTCGATTATTGATATTCTTTGTGAGGATCGTATGACGTTCTATTAATGAAATTAATTTCCTACAGAGTATTACAATTGTTTCATGAAGTAAAATATAGAAACACACAACGTTCTATTAATGAAATTATTCCTCTATTTCAAAAAAAAAAAAAAAATAAAAAAATATAGAAACACATAACTTTACTACGGAGTATTACAATTTATTTCATGAAGTAAAATTAAATTTGTTGTAAATGAATACAATTATAAGATTATTATTATTATTATCTGATTAAATAACGACAAATAAACTAAGTAGCCCTGCTGACTTGCAGATTCTTTACATTTATTAAAACACTCAGCATAAATGTTTTAAAACCGTACAGAATCTGTTAAGTCGAGGGAGTATACCTTAAAATGGAGTAATAATTAATTTAAATGCTTATGAATGAATAGTGTAGGAGTAGTCATTACAACATAAGCAACGTTTTGGTTTATGATGAGGACTAGGTTTACAATAAGCTTCATTTTCGTCAAAGCCACTTTCCCTACAAATTGGGGCACAATCCTCATCTATTTGGCATTCATCTAGTCTCTTGCAATGAATCATATTGTCTTCACCTACAAATTAAAACCATCCAAAAACAAATGATTGTATTTCAAGCAAAATATTAGCATAAAACTTAAATAAAAAACTATGTTGTCTTTTTTTGCAAAAAATAACAACTTTTTGGTAAATAGTACTAACCACTTAAAAAAAGTCACACTTTATTCAAAAAGTTGTCATTTTTTTTCTCGTTGCACGTACAACTTTATTACAATAGAATTTGCGATGAGAGAAATATTACAATATACCTTTAGATTGGAGAGCAAGAGCATTTGCAATGACGAGAATCATCACCACCGCAATCCTTAGAGTTGCCATTTGATGTTCACAATTATTACGTGAAAAGTGTCTCATTTTATAAACATAATAATCAGGAAATCGTATTTATTATGGAAATATATATTAGGAAGGAAATAAAGAAATATGTTATATTTATCAGAATATACCATATTATAAGATATATTATTGTTTTATAGAATAAGTTAGTATATATTCTAGATTTAGGGTTTGCTTATTGTGTTATAAATAGCTACGGTATCTCTATGTGATACCATAAGCTAACTTAGAATATATAAATTTATTTTGTACTACAATAATATATCGTATTATTATATGGTATAGATTTTGATGCTAATCCTAAATCTAGAATATACTAATTGATTTTGTACTACAATAATATATCTTTATAACCCTTAATTATAATATGGTATATTTTGATAATATACCATATTTCTTTATTTCCTTCCTAATAATATATCAAAATAATCAAAATAGGAACACTTGCTTGTTATGTCTCATATAAACATTAAGAAATACTCCATCCGTTCCGATTAATTGTTGTCCTTTGATTTTGGCACAAAGACCAAGGAAAGGAGGAGGCCAAGGGAGCCTATTATTAGATGACAAGTGTATCAAATTGAGTGTGAATGATCAAATTGCTCATCATATACAATCCTATAATAGAAAGAACAACAATTGACTGAGATGCCTCGAAATGAAATAGGACAAAAAATAACCGAGACAGAGGAAGTACTATATAAATTGTTATATTTTGTGAATACTTTTTTATGTTAAAGAACTTAAAGCCAATATCATGCTATGGCATAACTTATAGTAACCAAATATACTCGTCATATATTTTACGTTCATAGTTATTAACAAGATTGAATTTTTAAATAAGAAAAGCCTTGTGATCACGTCAAGGTGATCTTTATAGTTTATGCTTATTTAAGATGATTTTTACCATATATGAGTAACTTTTTCGGTACCGAGTATTATTATGTTACTCCCTTTGTGGCCTCAATTATTCATTTTTTGTATTTAATTATTGAATTAGAACATATGGCGTAGTTTATTTTTACAATAAGGAAACTCTCAACGTAACTAACATAGAAACTTTTTGTTAAAAATTTGATTTGTATACACACTTGGCTTAGAAAAATCACAAAATTCAATCTCTCTCAAACCCTAACGAAAGTAGTATATATACCTTATTAATTCAATGTTGGGCTTTCAAACACACTATTATGGACATAATTCAATAGGGGCGGCCCAGGCCCAACTACACAGATATCCGCCTTTTGTATTGTGTTAAGCCATTCATAATAGTATTGCGTAAATCCGATTTATTTAATACTCAATTACAAGACGGAGATATTTGTTTTATTGCGTGTTAGGCCTCATTGATCAATATTTGGGTAAAAATATCAAGTAGAGAGGAGCATCAATGCCACATAAAAGACGCACGTTTATTTTGCAAATAAACGTTAGAGGAAATGATTTAAGTGGTTGAGGTCACTTGAGCGGAAGGAGATATGGCCAAAACACCTTTACTGCTAATGACAAGCAAGTCATTTTCCAACTTGTACGTCTACGAATCGTCGACTAAATCTTGATATACCCAAAAATAATACGAGTATATTTTTATTACCACGTGATATTAATAGTTACAGATCATTGGATTTGAATGAAATTTGGAATTACTACACTTGCTGATCTGAATCATTTGAAAAATAAATATATTCGCTCTGTAGCAGATCTTCTAAAAAACAAATTCAAATTGACCCTGACTCGTTTAAAAAATGTGGTTTGAGGAACTATATGGTATCATAGCTATTAGTCGACTTATATTTACCATGGAATTTTATTTTTAAATGGTGAAAGGAAGTAAGGAACCACATATAGACAGTCCCCTTATTTAAAAGAATTTATTTATTTATTACTATTAATAAACGAATGTTTTTTTTTTACAGTAAAGGAGTCGTTCTCACGGATCATTAAAATTAGTTATAAAAATTTAGGGTTTTTTGATAACTGCTACCACAAGTAAACCACTTTTTGAGAACTACTACCAAGGTAAAAAAAGTTTGGAAACTGCTACCATAATCATTGGTTCGGTAAAAAATCAGTACCAATTCGTTAAAAGAGGCAAAATGAATGAATCTCAGCCATTCATTTTAAATCTTTAGATTAAGTCATTTTTCATATCCCTATTTTGCCCCTTCCCTCTTCCTTACAATTCTTCTTTTAGATTTATCTTCAACTCCATTAATCTTTCTTTGATCTCCATCTTTTTTTCTTCTATCTCATTTTATCTCCTTTAATCTATTCTCACTCTTTCTCCTTTAATCTATTTCATGGGGCAAGTTCGTAACCCGTCACTTCAATTTGTGATTTAACCTTTAATGTTTTCAAATTAGGGTTACTATTCATGTTTTATTCGACAAAAATCTGGGTTTTTGTTTCCGATATTTGTAGCTATGTTGAAGGGTTCCTGTTTAGAGAGAAATTGTAAGGCAACTAAATATGGTTGTAGTTAATTTAGTTGGTATGATGAAGAACAAATACAGTGGCAAAAAAATATAGTTATTCAGTTGATGTTGGAGAAGAAGGTACTACAATGGGATATGATGAAGAATAAATGGAGCGGTAATCTGGGTATATAATATGATACTTGTCAAATTTGTGAAACTTAATCGGGTCAGATTTTGTTAGAGTAGATGATCTTGATGTAATTTGGATTTCCCCAAATTAATTGGATTTCCCCAAATTAATTGAAAAAAGGTAAGTAGATTGGGTTTTAGTTAGGCGGGTAAACAAATGGATGAAAGATATGTGGATGAAATAATCTGGATATTGTAGGTGAAATCTTCAAATGATTAAGAGAATGATGGGTGCATTTTATTTTGGATGAAGAAATTTATAGGGTATGAGTGATTAAGTTGAATAGTTAGGTTAAAACTTGTGTTTTTATGGCTGAGTAAGAAAGGGAAAAGGTTGAAGAAGGGGTAGTTTTGTCTTTTCAAGTCAAAAATTGGGCTTCGGTACTAATTGGTATTGACTTTTAACCGAACCAATGAATATGATAGCAGTTTTTAAACTTTTTTCACCTTGGTAGCAGTTCTCAAAAAGTGGATTACTCGTGGTAGCAGTTATCAAAAAAACCCAAAAATTTATGATGTACTGGTGGTATTTATACCATGCAAGTAACTAGGGCCTTATATTATGACTAATTCCAATTGTAGCCTTACAACTTTGTACCTTGCATGGCTATAAAAAGGGCTCTCAAACTTGCCAAAAAATATACAACACACAAATAAAACAAATATATAATCAAACTAAGAAAAAAAATCCAAAGTGGTGGTCGATATGGCGATGAACAAGAATATGAAGGCGGTTAATATGGTGGTGTTGTTGGCCATTTTGGTGTTGGTCACCACACCTGAACCCGCAATTGCTACTCGCCAATTTAATCCCCTATTCAACATAATGCTCGATGATGCATACACCCAAACCCTTACCTGTGGCTCCATAGGTACAACTTGCAAGAGTAACTCGGAATGTTGCGGAAGTTGTGTATGCTTTAGCCGCAGCTTCAACTCCGTTAGAAAATGCGTAAACCTCGGTTTATTTAAGGGTTGTGAATGAGAAATTCAAACAATGAAAAAAAATGATGTTCAATAATATATTATGTATTACCTCCTATATATTATGTTCTACTCTCTCCGTTCCAATCATTAGATTATCTTTGATTAAAATACTTCTCACAAAGTATTTTTTTAAAAGGTAAGCAAATGACGGAGATAGGAGATAGAGGGAGTATGTTTTATCATCATATGTGTCTTATGTATGGTCTTTACTTTTATGCCTAGTTCTATGTGTCATGTTGTGTGTATTTCTACTTCTTGAGTTGTGTGTATCTTGGTGTTGGGGTTGGCGTTGGCGTTGGTGTTTGAATGAATAAAACTCAAGTTATATAATATAATTATTGTGTGTTTTTATCAAGTCTGATCAATCTTTTGGTGTTCTACATATTCTGTTGTTCTATTACGGATATACTCTCTCTGTTCCAATTATTTATTGTCTTATTTCAGTTTGAGGTATGATCAGTCAGTTGTTGTCATTTCTATTTTAACAACATCAAAGCGCACTTCACACCTCACATGTAAATACGTAGCCCTAAATCTAGAATATACTAACTTATTCTGTACGACAATAATATATCTTACCATATAATTTGATAATATACCATATTCCTTTATTTCTTTCCTAATAATATATCAAAAAATAATCAAAATAGGAACACTTGTTATATCTCATATAAGCATTAAGAAATACTATATAAACTAGTTGGAAGGCCCGTGCGATGCACCGAGCTCCCATTAGGATTATCTGTAAAAATATATTCTTAAGTTGACAATAAAGTCCAACTATTTTGAATCATTGATGGAAACAAATTCATGGTTAGTATAGCTGATCACCGATGAATTATTTGTGTTTTTAGCATAAAAGCTTTGTCATTCAGTAATAATCATATTAGTTCTATAACATTAAGGGGGCGTTTGGTTCAATAGCATGGAATGGAATGGATTGGAATATGAACCCATAATGGTGTGGGGTTCTAAATCCATTCCTTTATAAACTTGTTTGGTTCATCTAAAATTTTAGAAGGGAGGAATGGAGTTAGATACCAAGGGGGGAAGTTGGGTATGAGATTCTAGGGGGTTGGAATGGGGTTAGAATCCATTGGGTATCTAACTCCATTCCAAAAGACTCCAACCAAACATTGGAATGGAGCAAATCCATTCCAATCCATTCCAAGAGAGCCAACCAAACACCCCCTAAGTGATATAGTGATAGTATACAATTAGCTTTTTCATTGTTATATGCATCACCGGTTTTTAAGTAAATACAAACGCTACCTCCATAAACATGGTACAGCTCATGAAAATGAACCCTTGATAATTGAGATAGACCTTTATGATCAGCTTTGCAAATTTTTGTAACCTACTACAGCTATGTAAAACTGAATGATGTACGGAAATCAACATCTAAAACTCACGCTTGGTTATACCAAACCTACATGAATATTATGAATGGAATTATTTTTAAAACAATCATACGGTCGGAAATATTTTGCTCCGTATTTGGTAACATTACGTGTGGAAATCACTCGAGTTTTAGCTTTTTAGGGTTCTTTCTTTGCCCTAATTAACTACCTATCTGAATCTAGAATTCTAGATGATGTGTCCATCCTTGTCCTGCCATTCACTCTATGCATGCTAATGTTGAAACCTGTACTAGCTCCTCCTCATCGCTTTACTAACCATTAAAAATTCTCGTTAAGACGGTAATATTCATCCTATACATAAAACAGGTAAGTATGTTACCTGAGACAAAAAGGAGAATGCCTAGGAAATAACAAAGGTGTGTTTTATGTATCAAGTGGAGGTATATTAATTTTATCCGTTTTTATCTTAAGAGTGATAGATAGTATCTTCTTAAGAAACTGTTTGACCAAAATCCGCATATTGGGCCAAGGAGAAGACTGATCCATCAGAGAAGGTAGGAAGGACGAGTTGGGCCAAGTAATCCAGCACCCTTGAGGAATCCGTGAGCAAGAAGGAATTAGATGGGCTGGCAGCAGAGCAAGAAGCATTGGGCCTCAACTAGCAAGCTGCAACCCGACAGCAAAAGAGCCCATCTAGGGTGTTAATCGGCTAACTTACCAAGCAAGCAACTTAAACCCTACTAGGGTTTGGGTCCTATATATAAGGCGAAGAAGGGGAAAAAGAGCATTCATTCACATATAAAACCCTAGACATTGTACTAGCAGAATAGCTGTGCCACAATTAGTGTATTCGTCCTTCATATTACGAAGGTAGTGCAATCCTTGGAAGGGTATCGTCCCCTTCCCGCGGTCGTTTTCTACATTGGGTTTTCCGCGTCACCAAAGCTCTTGTGTCAATCTCTTATTTACGTATCAACCATACTTGCATCATTAGCCTCTCAAATAACGCATAAGACCACTTTGACCTAAATTAAACTAATTCGGTAGAAAAATACCAAAACAGTTTCCAACGACAATAGGGAGGAGAATCAACAACTTCCAACGCTGGCCGAGTATGGGTTCACAACTGGAATCGGGGGAATTCTGAAAGCACTAAATTAAGGGAAATGGGAGACAGGGTGAAATGGCCCAGGCCGCTAATAGAGGGACAAGCCTGGAGGAAGGATAGCAAGAAGAAGTGCGAATTTCATCGTGATATAGGACACACTACGGAGGATTATTGTTACACTTTGCGCAGGGAGATCAGGCGCATGTACGAGCAAGGAGACCTGAGCCACCTATTAACACGTGGGGGCAAGCAGCAAGACAAAGTAGGCTCCGCAAAGCAGGCTAAGCCCTCCACGCCGCCTACATGCACCAAAATAATAAACGTGATAACAGGCGACTCAGATCTGAGCGGTTTGACATATTCAGCAGCAAAGAGACACGCTATCAAAACCAAGGGCGACAAGCCAGAGACCTCTCAAGCCAGAGACCTCTTACAGAGTCTCCCACAACGACATGCCCGCTATCACCTTCGATGAAGTAGATATCCGCGACAGTCAGGAACACCATGACGCACTTATTATAACACTGTCAATGGCCAATTGTACAATAAGGAAGCTCCTGGTAGATACTGGAAGCTCAGTCAATTTGATCATGTTGAAAACCATAGAGAACATGAGATTCAGCGAGAAGAACCTACAGAAGAAGACCATCCCACTAGTGGGATTCAGTGGGGAAACAACTAACTCACTAGGAGAGATCGTGATCCCAACCTATGTGGGAGGAATCAACAAGCAAGTAAGGTACTTAGTCATTGATGGGCCATCCACCTATAATGTCATTCTTGGAAGACTATGGTTACATCTAATAATGAAAGCGGTCCCCTCAACATACCATCAATGTGTGAAGTTCCCTACACCTTGGGGAGTAGAAGAGATACGCGGAGACCAAGAGGAAGCTAGGGGATGCTATAAGAAGGCACTAAAGTGCACAGCTAGCCCTCCAACATAACAATTATAGAAGCAGCACGTCTAGGACGAGTACGTCGAGCCCCCAGCCGAGTCATAAAAAAAAAGAAAAAAAAAAAAAAAAAAAAGAGAAGAACTTGGATAAGCTAGAGAACAATTACACTAATATTAAGGAAAGACTAAAATTTTAATTGAATAAATATTGAGAGAGTAAATATTAGGGTTCTACAATATTGAGAGAGAATAATAATCTAGTCTAATTTCTAAGGTAGTGTCTAATTCTAAAGTGGTATGTCTAATGTGAAGTGAGTCTTTTATACTAGTACAGTAGTACTAGTCTAATAATCTAATAATAATAATAATAATAATAATAATAATAATAATAATATCCTCCTCTCTTCTCCCTCCTTTATGACATACGACACCAACAAAAAGCAACACACAGCTTCCAAATTCTCTCTGTCTTCTTCTGCCAAAAGTCACGAAGCCACAACCATACGACCGGGTATAATTTCGCCCGACCGGGCATAATTACACCCGTTAGTAACAGTGATTTCGCCCGTCCGGGTATAATTTACACCCTCGGCAACATTGATTTCAATCGATGGTTGCATAATTGCCTCCTCCTTCCTTAAATCTTTACTTACAAATTCAATTTCGTACCCAACTAAGCCAAGCCAATTGCTCGGGTAACCTTGAACACAACCCACGACCCAACCACGATGATTTATGGTCGATCGCCGGAGATGGCGGTGCTGTTTTCTGGTGTTAATCGCACCTGGTGGTCGTTTTGGTGGCTGCGGGTGGTTGTTGCGGCTGGGTTCAGAGGAGATGATGAAAAATATGAAGGTGGTTAGTATGATGGCGCTATTGGTCATTCTAATGTTAGCCACCACCACACTCGAACCTGTGACTCTAATAAACACGAGATGGGTCTGGCCTTACCCGCGGTGGAGGAGAGAAGTCTAACTCACAAGCCCAAGAATGCTCTTATCTCCCAAAACCAATTGGCAATGGGAGAAACACCCCTAGGCCTTATAAGATAGACAAGCTCTCTCTTTTTCACCGATGTGGGACTCACAAGTGGATCTATACTCCAACAGACTCTGTGAGTGCTACTCGCCAATTTAATCCCCTCTCGAATATAATGCTTACTGATGCGTACACCCAACCCCTCACCTGCGGTATTATTGGCGTACCTTGCAGAGGCACCGGAGACTGTTGCGGAAGTTGTACTTGCCAAGTTATTTTTGGCGTGAGCGTTTGCAGCTTCTCTGGTTTCACTATAGGTTGTTGAATGATCATCAACTGCAATCGACAGAAATAAATATATTAATACTCCCTCCCAGTTAGGGATGGCAGTGGGTCGAGGACCCGACCCAGACCCTGGGGGTCGGACCCTAATGGGTCGGGTATGGGTCTCATTTTTTCAGACCCAATGGGTATGGGTCTTAAGAAAATATTTCGGGTCCGGGTTCGGGTCTAAGTTATGAGACCCACACCCGACCCTTAGACCCTTTATTAAAGAAAAAAAAAATCAAAATCACAACTTTTCTGAATTCATACTGGCAGACTGTAGAAACCCAACTAAAGTCTCTTTCTCTTCCCTCATCCCATAAAGTGATAAAACTCAACCAAACTCTTTTAACAATACCACCACTCCACCACTGACACAAGAAAACCACCACCACAGCACTGATACGCGACTGGCAACCACCTCTCTAATAGGCGGCGACCGACAACCACCATTAACGGCAGATTAATAAACTCATAATGTTAAAGTAGTATGATTTTTTTTTTTAATATTATAGACCACATTTTTATTAATCTTATTCTAAAGTGGTAAACTCGGACCGCGGGTAGACCCAGACCCTACCCTTACCCATAGGGTCCAGGTATGGGTCCTCAAATTTTAGACCCTGCGGGTCTGGGTCGGGTACGGGTCTAAAGGGAAAATCTCGGGTCCGGGTCCGGGTCTAGGGGGACCCTACCCAGACCCTACCCATTGCCATCCCTACTCCCAGTCACTATATTGTTCCCATTTGATATGGGCACAATACTTAAGGAAAAGTATTAACATAGGAGTAAAAAAGTTGTGTGGGGTTGGTGATAGGAGAGAGGGATGAATTATTAGTAGTTAAATAAAGAATTGTGGGGCCAAAACATAAAGGAAAATAATAAAATAGGAGTAAAAGAGTTGTGTGGGGTTTGGTGATAGGAGAGAGGAATGAATAAAATAAGAGTAAAAGTTTCTAAAAATAGAAAGGGAACATTAATTGAATAATCCGTTTCGGGAAAGAGGGAACATTATAGTGACTGGGAGGGAGTATATACATAACATAATATGTTATGTTATGTTATGTTACTGTGTTCTTTGCATTATCATCTATGTGGATCTTGTGTGTGTACTTCTTAATTATGTGTTCATATTTTCATATTGTTATTATGAATCTATGATTGAATAAAAGGCAAGTAAAATGTTATTATGTGTTTAATCAAGTATTAATATTTGAACCTATATTATCTAAATCATGAGGTTAGGGTTCGATCCTGACCTTGCACACGCAGCTCGGAGTGTTGCGGAAGTTGTGCATGCACTGAAACGAACACTGGTGGTATTTACTATATATATATACATTGGGTAAAATGTACGAGAAATAAATGTAACTATTTTCTAATAAAATATTACAATCAATTTTTTATTTAAAAGTGATAATTTTAATTATTAAATTTTATTAAACAATTATTTTTTATTATTATAAAATGTCGACATTTTCTCCTTATAAGTTAAAACCGTCTTAATTAAGAGAGAGACTTACCGTAATTAATAATCTCTTATGTGTCATAAGGGCACGTATTAATAACCTTAATATGGTAAGATTGACAACATATTCTCATGAGATATTTAAGTATAAATTCATTGTTACCAAAATTTGTGAGATTATATTGTTAATCTCCAAATTAAGGTTATAAGGGCACATTTTAGAAAAACCCGTCTTATTATTGTGAAACAGTGAAAGAATATGGTATACTTTACTATACCATATAGGAATAGAATAACGATATTATTAGGAAAGTAGAGTTAAGTAGGATTAGTTAATTAGAAATTTGGTAGTATCAATATTATACTCCGTATTACCTAATTTGGTAATATTAATACTTCCCATTATGGAAAATGAGATGGCGACACCGGGTGTTACTCAAATTGAGCGACACCCGGGGTAAAATTGTAAATTACCTGCATATTTTGCTTTCCCTCCATCGAATTTCGAATTTCAAAGTAGTTAATTTTAAAGGGTAATCTAGGAAATCAACATTAATTATTAATTGTAACAACAATTGATAATAACAAATTAAAAAAACGGTTTTTCTAACCTATGCCCACTAGGCATAGGATAAGAAACCCAAAATAGAAAGTAATAAATGTATATTCTTGTAAATCAAAGTAAAAGTAGTTGATATTGCAATTTCCCATACAAATATCATTTATTACTTTCTATTTTGGGTTTCTTATCCTATGTCTAGTAGAAACCCAAGATACTGCGTTTTTGGTGGAGCAAATTTGGTACATCACCAAAATTTTGTTTAATCTTCAACCAAAAGCATATTTATATTTGAATGATTCCAAATTAATGAAATTAGCACCTAATTACCTTAGTGTCATGAGTTTGTGTATTATGAGATATATTTGGAGAAAATTATCCGAGGGTAATCGTCATGTGATAATTAAATCTCTCTCTTTTTTTTTGTTAAATTGGTAAGACATATGAATGTATGATTTGATGAAGATAAATAAGTGTTTGTTATGATTTGATGAAGATGAAGTATGAATGATTTGATAAATTTAAACAAATGTTTGTTATGATATGATGAATATAAATGTATGAATGTATGATTAGGCCAGGTATAGTTTAGTTTTAATTAGTATATTTTTATTTTTTTAATATAAGAGAATGTAAATTACGGTTTTATCCCTATAATATTGGCGCAAAAATGAAAACTAATTTTTTATTTTTTTATTTTTTTTTCATTTTTTTTATTAGGGTGTTACCGAACTCGGTAACACCCGGTGTCGCCCTAGCACTTCCCTAATATTATACTCCGTATTACCTAATTTGGGTGAAGGTAAGATTCTACCTTACACTATAAATACGACAATTATTTACACAATAATATTACGTAACATCAATAATATCGACATATTACGAATTTCAACATGTTTAAAAAACCGAAAATCAATGTTGCTAATAATAAGCAAGCCGTAGAAGAAGAAATTTTAACATCAAACTTTTCTATACAAGTCGCCGAACATGTAATCCAACAACATATGTCAAAGAACAAGAGCGTGGTATGCTCACCGGTGTCAATCGACGCGGTTCTAAGCATCCTAGCCATGGGGGCGGAGAATTCGACTCTAGAGCAATTACTTACGTTACTTGGACACGACGACGTGAGGGAATTGAACACTAGGGCACGTAAATTACGTGCGGTCCTCGATAATTCCCACGACAATAATGAAGACGCGCCAAAGATATCGTTTGTTAATGGGTTGTGGTTGGATCAACGGTTTTCGTTGAAGGCCGGGTTTCAGAAAGTTTTGAAGGATGTACATAAGACTGAAGCTAGGGTTGTCGATTTCGTGAATCGGGCTGATCGAGTAGTGAATGAAATAAATTCATGGGCAGAACAAGAAACAAAAGGGTTGATCAAACAAATTCTTTCGAGAAATAATATTAATTGTGATACGGTTTTAATTTTGGGTAATGCATTGTATTTTAACGGAAATTGGCATAATTATTTTAAATCGGAACATACAAAAGATGACGACTTTAATCTACTCAATGGCGGTAAAATTCGAGTTCCAATGATGAATCAATGGAACGAGTACTTTGAGTATCGAACGTCTGATAGTTATCAGGTTCTAAAGATGCCATACAAAATTGGGGACAATGAAGACGAGACGAAGTTATTCTCAATGTACGTCTTTCTCCCACGAGAGAAGAACGGGTTACCAAATCTCATGAAAGAAATTAAGATTAATCCGAATTTGTTTGTCAAGGGGCTCAAGTCTGTGAATATCAGCCATCTTTCAATCCCGAAATTCAAATTTGAATGCGATGTTGAACTTAAAGAACCAATGAAACAATTGGGCTTGTTATCGCCGTTTGAACAAACCTGTAAGGATTTTTCAGGAATGACGGATGTTGTTGAGCCAATCTATGTAAGTGATATATCTCAGAAGTGCTTTGTTGAAACTAATGAACGTGGGACGAAGGCTGCTGCTGTTACTCGGTGTCGAATCTTTATTGGATGTGCACCAGGAAGTTATAGACCGCCGCCGCCTCCAATAAACTTTGTGGCTGATCACCCGTTTATGTTTGTGATCAGGGAAGATGTTTCGGGTGCTGTACTTTTTGTTGGGACGGTGCTTGATCCCCGATAGAATTAACACTAGGTTTTTCTTGTTAATCTTGTTATGTGTGATACTTGATCTGTCTTATGGAGTTATGGTTAAGACGAATATGCTATTTTGAAGAATTAAATAGGTCCTAAGTTTCTATTATAATTTGCAATTTTGGTCTGCATATATAGGAAATTATTATTATTATTGATCTTTGATGATTGATCACCCATTTATGTTTGTGATCATGGAACCTGCTATTCATGTATTATACCCCCAGTTCTATCAGTTGTACGATGTAAAATCCGAGCTTTGTAATAAAGAATCCGAGTTTTATTTCAAAGAATACGCTTTATTAGATAGTATCTGATTTCATCCATTTACACAATTAAATATAACTTTAAATAAGCTCAGGAAAAATACACATAAGCTCGATTTGTTTTTTCTCTTGAACATAATGCTAGCATTATTGATGCGTACATCCACTCCCTTGCTGGTTGATACCATTTGCTTTATTTTCCTTCACGATCTTATAAACCGCCGCCTCCTCCAATTCATAACTAATCCTAGTCCACGTCTTCAACTTTTCAAATTTTTTTTTTTTATTTGAGGTCAATCCGCTACTAGGAGTTGTAGCGGCTTTACCCTTGATTTGAATTAAGGGAATTGGAGGGAAGGAGGGAAGTTAAGGGACTACGAGGAAGACAATTTCACTTGTTTATTTAGCAAATAAATTTGGGTTTAAGGGATTTGTCGGGGAGGGAAAATGAATTTCTCTATTTTCCTTCCCTAAGACAAATAATTTCCCCTCCAATAAAATTTGTATTATCCATAAAATGTTTTGTCATCGATTAAATTTATTAATTAAGTAACGAATTTGTTTTACTAGTGATAAAACACTTTTCCTTTTTCAATGGTTATTATCTTTAGAAAATTAGGTGAGTAGTACCGTTCAAAAACATAATACTCCCTCCAGTTTCCTATTATCTTCCCTCTTTCCTTTTTCACACTAGTTTGATTATCTTCCTCCCGTTCATTTTTTGGTAAGACCATCTCCAACAATGATCCATTCTATTCCTCAACTTTTCATCTCTCATCCTTTCTCACTCATCCAACACATCAATCCTCAAGTTTTCAATTTACAACAAAAACACCCCTCCAACAATGATTTACTTCATATTCCTCATCAATTATTTCTCTAACTTAAAATCTTATCAAAATATTATCAATAGTGGTCTCTAATTGTAGAGAAAAATAACATAAATATTTTAATATCATTTTCATAATTTTTTATTAATAATTTAATAGCATAAAATGTAAAAAAGAAGAAAAGAAAAGTTTATTTTATCTCTCCTCTGCATCTCTCTGCTTTCCCCTCTTTTCTCTACACTCACAAATCCAATATTTTATTTAATGTTTGTTGCGCGTCTTCTTCTTCGACAAACAGCGGAGTCATCTATTCCTCAATATGTTGAGGATTGTTGAGGATTGTAAATTATCATTGGAGGGCTCAATTTATACTTCCTCAATTTTATGAGCAGCTTATTATGCGTCGTTGGAGATGCTCTAAGTTTTATTCATTCTTTATTATTTTCTCTCTCATAAAAAATCAACAACTTCCACTACTTTATTCATTCTTTATTCATTATTCATTCTTTATTATTTTCTCTCTCTTAAAAACTTCACAACTTCCACTATTTTATTCATTCTTTCCCTTCTTTCTTCCCCTTTCTTATTTTTTGTGCCCAAAAGAAAGGGGAAGATAAAAAGAACTTGGAGGGAGTAATTCTTTTTACACATGTAAAATGACACAAAAAATCTAACAAAAATGAAAATAGATAACTATAACTAAAAATGAAAATAAATAACTTATCATAACTAAGGGGTATGAATTAATAATGTACAGGTGGTATTTGTATTTTATATACCATGCAGTAACTAATTAGTGTCTTACATCAATTATTGATTTACAATAGTTAATTACAATATAAGCCTTACAAGTTACAACTTTGTGACTGCTTATTGCATGGCTATAAAAAGGCTCTAAAACTTGCTAATGTACAACACACAAACAAAAATCAATAATCAGAAAAAAAAGTTGGTTTACTCGATATGTCGAGAATTTAAGGATGGTTACTATCTTAGCGGTGTTGGCTATTTTAATGTTAGCCACCACCCTTAAACCCGTCATTGCTACTCGCCAATTTAATCCCCTCTTAAGCAAAATGCTCGATAATTTGCACATCGATCCCGTTGCTTTGGCGACTCCGGCTGTTGCGGAACTTGCAGCTGCTATAACCCCGATTGGACGTCTCCCATTGGCACGTGCAAATCCCTCACGTTTTACGGTAAAAGTTGTTACTTGAATCAAAGCAATGAATAAATGGTGATCGATCGACATACTATGGATAAATGGTGATTAATCAATATATTATTCTATATTTCTATACGTTATAAATTTCTACTTGTGTATTTGTACTTGTAGTTGCCTTCTTGTTAATTACTACTATGATTGAATAAAACTCGAGTTATCATTGGTTGTTCTACTTGTACGTCATCTTGTGTATTTTTAGTTACTATATTTAGAATACGAATTCCTATTTAAAACTGTTCGTCAAGCTCAAGTCTATGAGAATGAATTAACCATCTTTTGGTATACTTTACTTTAAAATATATAGGAATAGAATAACCATAACCATATTATTAGGAAAGTAGACTTAGTAGGATTAGTTAATTAGAAATTTGGTAATATTTAGCACCAAAAAAAAGAAAAAAAAAAGTAAATTTGGTAATATTAATATTATACTCCGTATTACCTAATTTGGGTGAAGGTAATATTCTACCTTACACTATAAATACGACAATTATTTACGTATATTCACAATAATATTACGTAACATCAATAATATCGACTTATATTACGAATTTCAACATGTTTAAAAAACAGAAAATCAATGTTGCTAATAAGCAAGCCGTAGAAGAAGAAATTTTAACGTCAAACTTTTCTTTAAAAGTTGCCGAACATGTAATTCAACAACATATGTCAAAGAACAAGAGCGTGGTATGCTCACCGGTGTCAATCGACGCGATTCTTAGCATCCTAGCCTTAGGGGCGGAGAATTCGACTCTAGATCAGTTACTTACGTTACTTGGACACGAGGACGTGAGGGAATTAAACACTAGGGCACGTAAATTACGTGCAGTCCTCAAGAATAATTCCCACGACGACAATGAAGACGCGCCAAAGATATCGTTTGTTAATGGGTTGTGGTTAGATCAACGGTTTTCGTTGAAGGCGGGTTTTAAGAAAGTTTTGAAGGATGTCCATAAGACTGAAGCTAGGGTTGTCGATTTCGTGAATCGGGCTGATCGAGTAGTGAATGAAATAAATTCATGGGCTGAACAAGAAACAAAAGGGTTGATCAAACAAATTCTTTCGAGAAAAAATATTAATTTTGATACGCTTTTAGTATTGGGTAATGCATTGTATTTTAACAGAAATTGGCATAATTATTTTAAATCGGAACATACAAAAGATGACGACTTTAATCTTCTCAATGGTGATAAAATTCGAGTTCCAATGATGAACCAATGGAACGAGTACTTTGAGTATCGAACGTCTAATAGTTATCAGATTCTAAAGATGCCCTACAAAATTGGGGACAATGAAGACGAGACGAAGTTATTCTCAATGTACGTCTTTCTCCCACGAGAGAAGAACGGGTTACCAAATCTCATGAAAGAAATTAAGATTAATCCGAATTTGTTTGTCAAGGGGCTCAAGTCTGTGAATATCACCCATCTTTCAATCCCGAAATTCAAATTTGAATGCGATGTTGAACTTAAAAGAGCCAATGAAACAATTGGGCTTGTTATCGCCGTTTAAGGAAACATGTAAGGATTTTTCAGGGATGACGGATGTTGTTGAGCCAATTTATGTAAGTGATATATCTCAGAAGTGCTTTGTTGAAACTAATGAACGTGGGACGAAGGCTGCTGCTGTCACTCGGTGTCGAATCTTTATTGGATGTGCACCAGGAAGTTATAGACCGCCGCCGCCTCCAATAAACTTTGTGGCCGATCACCCGTTTATGTTTGTGATTAGGGAAGATGTTTCGGGTGCTATACTTTTTGTTGGGACGGTGCTTGATCCCCGATAGAATTAACATTTTTATTTAGAAATATAATTATTATTTTAAGAACGGTAATTATAGTAGTGCTAGTTTTCTATATTATGTCAATTATATCTTTATGATACGGAGTATATTTTAGTTAGATTAAGTTTCCAATTATCGCCTTATAATTGCTATATAAGCGACCTTTGTCATTAATAATATTCAAGCTATCAATTCATTCAATTATTTATTCTCCACATAAAGCTATTTGAGTATTTGGCCATCCTTATTGTTGGGATGCTAATCAACCTTGCACACACAGCTCGGAGTGTTGCGGAAGTTGCGCATGCATTGAAACGAACACGGGTGGTATTTACTATATACATTGGGTATGTACGAGAAATAAATGTAAATATTTTCTGATAAAATATTACAATTAAATTTTTATTTAAAAGTGACAATTTTAATTATTAAATTTTATTATTAAACAATTATTTTTTATTATTATAAAATGTCGACATTTTCTCTTTATAAGTTACAAACCGTCTTAATTAAGAGAGAGACTTACCGTCACTAATAATCTCTTATATCTTACTTGGGTTTTTCTAAAATGTGTCATTATGCCACATGTTAATAACCTTAATATAGTAAGATTGACAACATATTCTCATGAGATATTAAGTAAAAACTCATTGTTACCATAATTAGTGAGAATATATTGTTAATCTTACCATATTATTGTTATAAGAGCCCATTTTAGAAAGAAATTCGTCTTTATTATTGTGAAAGAATATGGTATACTTTACTATACCATATAGTAATAGAATCCCCCTACTACTAAGAGAATAAAAATTCTCAAAAGTTTTCCCTCCAAACTCCACCTACTTATATAAGGAAAGAAATAAAATTTTCTCATTAAACTATAATCTTTTTCTTAGAGCATGACTCTTTTTATTAAATTCTAAATTATAATTATATAATGTTTTAATCAAAATAAAATAAAAGGAATATAAAATTATAAAATACAAATCGTTAATTTTTCTTTGAAAATGACTTAATGCATACTTAAACTGTATAAAAAAATAAAATAATATTATCAGCTACGTGAAAAAACTCATTAAGATAATTTAAGCAAAGTTATAAAATAAAATCATTAACTTTATGTTAAAAAAAATTATGACATACTACGTTTTTTTTTCTCATATTAAAACACAATTAAGTGAAATATAAAAATTTGAAGTTATAAAATTTGGAATGAATCCTCCTATATACTAAGAGAATAAAATTTTCCAAAGTTTTTCTCATAAAGATATCAAGCTAAATAAGAAACAAAAATACTTCTTTCGTTAAATTATTATCATTTCATCAAAATATAACCTTCAAATAATAGTATTTTCTTTGAAAATCTAAATTATAATATTTTAATTAAAGAAGATAAATTCACTATAAGTTTATAAACTCTAAATTTTTGTTATGTATTATTATATATGAGAAAATGACTTGACATATTTTGTATAAAACAAAATATTTAACTGATATAATTAGCTTCATCACAAAAATAAAAAAAAATAAAATATCATTAACATAATTTGAGAAAATTTATTATTTGTAATCATTAGTTTTATGTTAAAGAAAAAAAATCATTAAACATATTTTATAACTTTACTAAATTCTTTTAATTAGTTCATAGTTCATTTTTTTCTCATGTCGAAATACGATGAGGTATATGAAAAATTAATAATGTATCAATTTAAAATATTTAAATAATAATTAAAAACAAAACCTCTATAGATACCGTAAATGTGTGGGATTTACACTATTAAATACCAATAGTATAATTGTTACATTCTCTAATATATCTATCTAAAAAACCGCGCATTTGCGCGGGATCTATACTAGTAACCATATTATTAGGAAAGTAGACTTAGTAGGATTAGTTAATTAGAAATTTGGTAATATTTAGCACCAAAAAAAAAACGAAAAAAAAAAAAGAAATTTGGTAATATTAATATTATACTCCGTATTACCTAATTTGGGTGAAGGTAAGATTCTACCTTAGACTATAAATACGACAATTATTTACGTATATTCACAATAATATTACGTAACATCAATAATATGTCAAAGAAAATCAACATGTTTAAAAAACAGAAAATCAATTTTGCTAATAAGCAAGCCGTAGAAGAAGAAATTTTAACGTCAAACTTTTCTTTAAAAGTTGCCGAACATGTAATCCAACAACATATGTCAAAGAACAAGAGCGTTGTATGCTCACCGGTGTCAATCGACGCGATTCTTAGCATCCTAGCCTTAGGGGCGGAAAATTCGACTCTAGATCAGTTACTTACGTTACTTGGACACGGTGACGTGAGGGAATTAAACACTAGGGCACGTAAATTACGTGCAGTCCTCAAGAATAATTCCCACGACGACAATCAAGACGCGCCAAAGATATCGTTTGTTAATGGGTTGTGGTTAGATAAACGGTTTTCGATGAAGACGGGGTTTCAGAAAGTTTTGAAGGATGTCCATAAGACTGAGGCTAGGGTTGTCGATTTCGTGAATCGGGCTGATCGAGTAGTGAATGAAATAAATTCATGGGCTGAACAAGAAACAAAAGGGTTGATCAAACAAATTTTTTCGAGAAATAATATTAATTTTGATACGCTTTTAATTTTGGGTAATGCATTGTATTTTAATGGAAATTGGCATAATTATTTTAAATCGGAACATACAAAAGATGACGACTTTAATCTTCTCAATGGCGATAAAATTCGCGTTCCAATGATGAACCAATGGAACGAGTACTTTGAGTATCGAACGTCTGATAGTTATCAGGTTCTAAAGATGCCCTACAAAATTGGGGACAATGAAGACGAGACGAAGATATTCTCAATGTACGTCTTTCTCCCACGAGAGAAGAACGGGTTACCAAATCTCATGAAAGAAATCAAGATTAATCCGAATTTGTTTGTCAAGGGGTTCAAATCTGTGAATATCAGCCATCTTTCAATCCCGAAATTCAAATTTGAATGCGATGTTGAACTTAAAGAGCCAATGAAACAATTGGGCTTATTATCGCCGTTTGAAGAAACCTGTAAGGATTTTTCAGGGATGACGGACATTGTTGAGCCAATTTATGTAAGTGATATATCTCAGAAGTGCTTTGTTGAAACTAATGAACGTGGGACGAAGGCGGCTGCTTTCACTTGGTGTCAATTCGCTCCTGGATGTATAGTAGGAAGTTATAGACCGCCGCCGCCTCCAATAAACTTTGTGGCCGATCACCCGTTTATGTTTGTGATCAGGGAAGATGTTTCGGGTGCTATACTTTTTATTGGGACGGTGCTTGATCCCCGATAGAATTAACATTTGTATTTAGAAATATAATTATTAATTTAAGAATATAATTATAGTAGACTTAATTTTCTATATTATGTCGTCAATTATATCTTTATGATACGGACTATATTTTAGTTAGATTGAGTTTTCAATTATTATCGTCTTGTAATTGCTATATAAGCGACATTTGTCTTTAATAATATTCAAACTATCAATTCGTTCAATTATTTATTCTCTACATAAAGCTATTTGAGTATTTGGCCATACCCCTTTCTCGCATCTTTCCCTCAATTATTTCAATCACAGAAGTTATTGCGTGCCACTGTTCCATAGTTCAACGAGTAAAAAGTGGCCCCTTTATCGTAAACGTGATCGTTTTATAATACTCCCTCCGTCCCGGTCATTTGTTATCTATTTCCATTTTTGGGTGTATCAGTGAATTGTTATCTATTTCTATTTTTGATAAGTTTTATATGTAAAAGTAAGTGTGCAAGTGGATGAAATAATACTATTATATTTTACTTTGTTAGACATCCACTTGCATTTCCTTGGTCTTTGTGCTAAATACAATAGATAACAAATGACCGAGACGGAGGGAGTAAAAAGTAACGATTTCTAAAAAAGCGTTTATTTTAGAATAATACGAGTATAAGGTAATTACCTTTAATATAAAATGGTTATTTTTTAATATAAAGTGATCACTTTTTAAGTGATCGATAATAGTTGTACATACACCAGTCTTATAATATAATTTGTGCTTCAATCATTTCCTCAATCATTTATAAATGCTCTTGTTTAATTTCCCTATATTACCTATAATAAGTATCGACAAATGAGGCCTAACACGCACTTCATGTGATGTATGGGTCTTTTCATCTTAGCCAAAAGTTTTTGTAGTTGCCTATTTTGGTAACTTCCATCCGAAGTAGACTTCATTTTTTTGCATTCCACCTTTTATTTCTACGCTTTGTAACTTAAGTGCACCTTATTATCGTCACTCATAACTCATGTATCGACAATATTTAGGAGTTGTTCGACGTGGTGATGATATGAATTTAGCAATTACATTTATTTTTATTAATTAAAATCGGTTTTTCTAACCTGTCTTCTAATCTAAATAATGAAATAATCCAAGAAATATAACATGAGAAATGTAATCATCAACACAATTTTTTTTTGGGTTTTTCTAACGTGTGCCCTAAGGGAATAAATGAGTTGATTCTTACATTTCTCACAATATATTCCTTTGATTCTTTCTATATTTAGACTCTTAATGTGTGTCCTTAGGGCACACGTTAGAAAAACCCTTTTTTCATATATTTAATGAAATATCTCTCTGATTCTTTCTTTATTTTGGCTATTTCTGTGTATTTTTAGGGCACACGTTAGAAAAAACAGTAATAAAAACAGGTTAATAATTTGGTGTAAGAATGTCTCTCAGAATAGTGTCAACTATCAAGCCAGGTTAACCAAAGACGTTAGCTAGCTTGAATAATAATAATAATAATATAATAATAATAATAATAATAATAATAATAATTGTAAAATAAATTAATTAATATTCTTTTTTGGTGTTGATTAGGAGTATCCCCTACCGACAGCTGAGACAATCTCCTTTAAGGTACTGAAGGCAATTTAATGGTCGCAAGAGTCAGAAATTGAACCTCTGACTATTTATTTAAGAAATGAGAACTCTTACCAATCACATCAGCCAACTTTGTATAAATTAATTAATATATCATTGTCTAAAAGTTAATAGTTGGCATCAATGGCATGGCTATAAAAAGGGTCCCAAACTTGCCATATACAACACACAAATAAACAAAAAAAAAAACATTTAATCAAAGAAAGAAAAGATCCAAGAGTAGTGTGTATATGGAGATGAACAAGAATATGAGAGTGGTTAGTATGGTGGCATTTCTGGCCATTTTAGTATTAGCCACCACCCCTAAACCCGCCACTGCTGCTCGCCAATTTAATCCCCTTTTAAGCATAATACTTGATAATGCGTACACCCGCCCCCTTACTTGTGGGGGAGTAGGTGATCCTTGCGAGAACAAATCGGATTGTTGTGGAAGTTGTGTTTGCTCTTTGGATCACTTTATGCCTATTACTTTATGCTTTCCCGCTAGTCTTTATAGTGCAAGTTGTTGAATGATCAAACCATGCAATGAAGAAATGGTGCTCATGATATACTATATATATTGCCTCCTATTATGTTATGGTCTTTCCATACTACTATTATTATTCTATTTTAATTGCAGTTTTAGACAGATAATGTCTATTTAAAGTGAAATTTTGTGTTTTAATTGTATTGTGTATTTGTACTTGTGTCTTGTTGTTGTCTATGGTTGAATAAAACATAAGTTATTATTGATTCATAGTGTGTTTTTTGTTTATCATGAATACTTCCTAGTTTCAACTATTTTTATTGTCTTTTATTATGTTTTTTAAATATATTTCAAATTAATTGTTCTCTTTTTAAATTTTGTTAACAAAAAGGAATTAACTTTTATTATAACCTTTTAGTTAATACCACATCCACATCGAACCTGATCTCTCATCAGTGATGTAGTCAGTGAGAATCATCTGTCTCATTTGGTCTCTCATTGTGTATGTCACACCACTTAGCTTCTAACACCTCAATAAATTAAATATATATTGTAATATTTTATTTTGCCACAAATGATAGTGTCGAAATGTAAGTGGTGTGACACACACAATGAGATACAAAAGCGGGACAGAGAATCTTCACTGTGATGCAGTAGAAGACCCGGATGGAGATCGTAGAGCCAATTCCCATCATCCATTTATATGTATAAGTGCGCCATTGTTGAGCTCTATTCCCATATAAACGCCAATGATGAGTGAAAAAGTGAAATAATAGATTCTATAAGGTGCAAAATTAAATAGATTTTGGGTGTGTAAAATAATTAATGTGAAATAATTATTAAAAAATCTAAAGGTGACAGACAAATAGTCCATCCAACCCGTTTTATTATCCGAACCTTATAATCTGAACCTAAGCTCGACTTGTTTAACCATTTGACAAGTACATTGTCTACTATACCAAGCAAAACTAACCCTATCCACTAAACATAATCTCCAGTCCAATGTCAAGGTTCCCACCATATCAATATATCATCAACCACTCGAGACTTTTTGTCCTTTTTACTTGAATGCTAGGCTATCTTTATCCACAAACTCGTATTTTGAATTTTATTTTGATGAGTTTTAATATTTAAATGAATGTAGAAATACGAATATCACTTAACTAGGGGAGTATATAAGATGAACGATTGATTCAACATGTGTAGTTACTATATTTAGAATACGAATTATTATGTAAGACAAATATTCTTAAAAAGATTATAAAACATGTCTTTTATTAGTACTCATTAACTACCTTTTTATTCAAATGGACCTAGATAGTTGCATTAAAAGACATGTTCATACAATTATATGTAAACTTAATATGTGTCCTAAGGGTGGTACACAATTAGAAGTCATATAAGACAATATTTTTAAGATTTTTTCACTAAAATGGTAAAAATGAGTCTTTCTAATTTTCATGATTGAATTTTAAATATATTACGTATTTTAGAGCATATATTAGAAAAACCGTATTTTAAAATAGGACAATTATTTTACAAAATGGAGATTGCCAAAACAATTTAAGCTATTTGGCCCTATCCTCTTATCTCGCACCTTCCCTCAACTACTTCAATAATTTCCTTTCTCATTTATTGCTAAACATGAATCATGTATGTGGCACTAAATGCTCTTGTTCCCCATTTTTCTTCTGTTAAGATGACCAATCAATTAGTGTGATAAAAAATCATCAATCCATGGGTGACAATCCCATTTTTATTCTTATATGGGTGACAATATTAATCCAATATCTTGGAAAATCAAAAAGCAAAATACCGTATCCAAATCTGCCGCTGAAGCAAAATATAGAGCAATGTCCATGGCAACTTGCGAAATTATAGGGTTTTAACATATTTTTCCCACGACTTGGACATTCCACTCAAAATGCCAATTCAATTGAACTGTGATAATCAAGCAGCTATGCATATAGCTTCTAATCCGGTTTTTCACGAAAGAACGAAACATATAGAATTTTTTTTTTTGGCAACTGAAACAAATAGAAATTAATTGTCATTTCCGTGAAAAAATACAACAAAATATCATTCAAACACATTTTTTCCAACAACGAAACAAATTGCAGATATGTTCACAAAAGCACTTGGAAGCGACGTTTTACACCAACTAAGCGGCAAGTTGGGAGTCCGGAATCCATACTCACCAACTTGAGGGGGAGTGTTAAGATTATGAATATCATATTGGCCAATCAATTAGTGTGATAAAGAATAATCAATCTAAGGCTACAATTATGGAGTATATTGTGCACTATCTATAAACATGGCAACAATCTTTTGAAGAATGACAACACTCAATCACTACCGTATCTCCTTGTGTAAATATAGAATTGTGTATCTTTTTATTTGATGTCAATATTGTATTCTTGGCAACCTTGTATTTACTTTAGGGTGTACATTTATTATTGCCTAATTCATAGCTACATACCCCACCCATGTATATATATTCATGTATTATAGTGTAATAAGACACGACAATACAAAATCATCATTCTCATTCTTATTCTTATAGGTACGAGCAGGTAGTGTATATGGAATAAAAAAAAGGGCAGCCTGGTGTACGATGGCATCCCTGCTAGGTGAGGGTCTGAAAAATGGTCCTACCATAAGGGTGTAATTAGGGCAAGCCTTCTCTTGCCATTTTGGCAAGAGGTCGCTGCAAGAACTTGAACCTGTGACCTCACGGTCACAAAGCAACACTTTAACCGGTGCGCCAAGGCTCCCTTGTAGTGGTATATGGAATATTCGGGGAAAAAAAAGTTCAAAAAATCTAACTAAAAAATTTGAAAATTTAATCCTCCAACGGGATGATCGCTTCTAATAGGCTTCCCCTAACTCCGCCACTTAATTTGGTCATGATTTCGACATGTATATGTAGTGTTTTTGATTGAAAATTATTTTTGTCAAATAATTTTTATTTTATAACAAATGAATTATCCTTGCTTTGGGCCTTCAATTTTTCTTTATCTCGTACTAGACTTCTACTCAAGATTTAATATATGGGCTCCTTTTTGCTGGACTCGAGAATTGGCAGCGTAATAGATAGTTTTGCGTAATAGATAGTTTTGGGCTTTTGGAGCTATGGTTGTAACTAGATCCGTTAAAGAGATCAAGCGGATCGAGTGTGCATCGAGTCAGCTCGAGTCCAAGTTAACTTCGGATATTGAATAAAGCCATTTTCGGGATGATCGTCTAAAATTTAACTTTAAAGCAATCATAATCCCCTATTTACTAAATGAATAGGCGAAGCTCCAAATTTTCCCGCCTAAACATATTTCCTAAAATAAAGTTTAGTTATTTTTAGCATATTCTATAAGTATGGTGCATTATAATACACATAATCTTTCAAATTTATATATTTATGTCATTTAGTATTTTACATTCTATACAAAATTATCTCCAATCTTTTTATGATATAAAAAAGAATTCTTTTTTTTGTTTAAAGAATCGTAGAAAAAATTCATTGCTTTTCTATGATAAAAAGTTGCAGCTAAAAATATATTATCAGTAAAATTTTATAAAATAACACCATTAATCTCTCGATAATAGGAAAAACTTTCATTGAAATATTCATTTCATGATTAATACGATTTAGACTTTGATTTTTCAAATCATAATATAACGATAAGAAACGTAAAAAAAAAAATTAGCTAATTTATATTTCGTAAGTATAATATACTAAAAAAAAAGTAAAACTCTATATATACCGTGCATACATTACATGGGAGCTAAACTAGTGTTTAATTAAACAATTAATTCGTACCATGTCATTTGAACACATTATAATGGTGCATGATTCCATTTCTAATGTTGTAAGCATGGACCGTTTAGTCGATTATAGTTGATTAATAAAGTTGCATTTTAAGTTTTTAACCTCAAAAAAAAGGAAGTGATATCAGGCCCATTGGGCACTTTTTGAAAGGTACGAGTAGATCCAACTCGTATCTAGACCAAGCCCATGGATGATAGCCTCTAAAATAAAACCTGATAAAATATCTAAACTCTCATTCGATGGGTGACGGCAATTTATGAAGTGACCCCAAACACGTGGTAGAAAAACTGAGAAAAAAAAGAAACATGATCCAACATGACCTCTCAAACGGCTCAAATTTAAGTATATACCACACTGTTTTCGGGTTTTCAGAGCCCAGTAAAAAGAATGTCCATAAATCATACGGACGGTTCCTTTGTTGAGATAAAACAACCACACAAATTTTGAGAATCAACAAAGGACATATGCGAGTGCCGGGTACGCGATAAACGAGTCTCGGACGAAAATCGGGAAACTTCTTAAAAATAGATAAATATACTTGTTATCTAGGGCTGAAATCGAATATGATAACTCATGAAACGTCCCCAGACACCTGGTAAAAAACGGGGAGAAAAAAAACATGAAACGACCTCCCAAACGGCTCTAATTTAAGTGTATAACACACGGTTTTCGGGATTTCAAGGTCCCGGAACAAAAAAAGTCCGTAAATCATTTGGAAGGTTCATTGGGTCAGACAAAGCAGTCACATAAATTTTGAGAAGCAACAGAGAACATTTGAGAGTGCCGGTACGCGATAAACGAGTCTCAGACCAAAATCGGGAACTCCTTAAAAATAGATAAATACTTATTATTTAGGGCTGAAATCGAATACGGTAATTCATGAAGCAACCGCAGACACGTGGTAGAAAAATTGGGAGAAAAATAAACATGACCAAGTACGACCTCCCAAACGGCTCAAATTTAAGTTTATAACACGGTTTTCGGGATTTCAGGGTCCCGGAACAAAAATGTCCGTAAATCATATGGACGGTTCCTTGAGTCAGATAAAGCAGTCACACAAATTTTGAGAAGCAACAGAGGACATTTGACGATGCCGGTACGCGATAAACGAGTCTAAGGACATTAAACGGGAACTCCTTAAAAATAGATAAATACTTGTTATTTAATCGTCCCGTGTCTGACGCCGTGTCGAACACCCGGACACTCGACGCTCGTCGGACACACGCTTAAACATGTTATAATTTAGATGAGCAATAAAATTTCAAAAGAGATTGGTTAGAGGATGGGTTTGGGTGGGAAATCAGAATTAGTTATAGTTGGCCAAATTTTACATTCACTTATTTAAATTTAATATCAAATACATTACAAAAATAAAATCATACGTTATCTATAACCATAAAATATACTCCCTCCAATCCAATCCAAACTACCCATTCACTTTTTGAAGTCAACTTTGTTAAATATTGACCTTAATTATACAAAGCCATACAAAGACAAATTTTAAATTTGTTTATCCAAAATTTACATATTTACGTTTGTAATAAGAGTTTTTCTAACGTGTGCTCTAAAGGCACACATTAATAACTCATATATGGTAATATTTATAACATATTCTCATTAAAAGAGGTTTCGGGAAATTATAGTTTCGACCAAAAAACATAATATATAAATGAAGAAAAATGTGATCAAAGTGTTGTCTCGTACGCCGTGAAAAGTCAAATGGGTAGTTTGGATTGGATTTGAGGTAATATATTTTATTAAATTTAAATAGTGTGTTCTCTGTCCTAAATTTCATGAAATGTCATATCACATATCCATATTCGTGTCCATTTTGATGCTACCTAGTACATGATACCTCAATTTTTCGAAAGGACAAATTACCAAGATATAAAAAAAAGTACCTCGACATTTTGGTTGTCTGTTTCTCTAAAACTTATTCGTAAGATTTAAGTGAATAAGGTTGAGAGTAAAAGACAAAGAAATGGGAACAAACATCCCCTTCGTGACAACATTTTGCTTTACCAAAACTCATAATCTAACATTGTGTAACTCTGCACAATATCTATTACCTTGGCCTTAGCTTATTTTTGACGTATATGAATAACTTATTACTTCAGTTTATAATAAATAAAATGCTACTTCCCTCCAAATAAAAATAAATAAAATGCTACTGATAGAAACTAGTGCAAAATGCTACTCTGTATTACTCCTTCCATTTTATTTTCGTATTATGTCGTTTTAAGAGAAAATAGAAATTTATTTTTATATATCGTTTTACATTTTTTTTTAAGTATAATATGTGCGTTACATTATACAAAATACTTATATTCTATGGAGTATTTTTTTTTGTTATGTTTCTATTCTACTTTTTGTTGTCCATTATGGAATCCATTTTTGAAATAATGGTCAAAAATAAAATATTTGTCTTTTTGGGTCGGTTTTGAAAATATTTGTCAAAATGGTGTCCACGTAGGCTCGGGATTTCTGGACCTAAAACACGCCACTACCAATGGCGTGTTTATAATGAGTACGGAAAGAAACTTCATTAAAAAATGGACTAAAACAAACACGCCATTGGGAATGGCGGGTTTCGGAGGGGAAACACACCACCCCTAATGGCGTGCCTTATGTAATTTTTTTTTTTTTAAATTCAGTCAGTTGAGGAAAAAAATTGTTGTAAAGACACGCCACTACTAATGGCGTGTTTCCTTCACAAAACACGCCATTAGTAGTGGCGTATTTCAGATCTAGAAATCACGAGCCTATGTAGACACCATTTTGACAAATATTTTCAAACCGACCCAAAACGACAAATATTTTATTTTTGACCATTATTTCAAAAATGGACTCTCCATTATGATCTTCACTATTAGTATGTTTAGGAACCGTAAATTGGAATTGGAATATTAGGGGTAATATTAGGGATTTAACTAAATTTTCTTAATAATTTACCCTTTGGGATACATTACCCCTTGACAACATAAACAAGCACACAAATAATACGGAGTATAAAGTAGTTGTACAATATACACATTATTAATAAAAAAAATAGAATTTAAAATAATAAAGTTATTAGGAATCAAAAATCTAGATCTCGAAAGAGGAAACCTTGAGAGTAGTGTTGAAGAATATTCTAAGGCCGCCTAATTACAACAAGAAAAATCCAAAGATTAAAGTAATAAATTAATTATTGGAAAGCAAAGCATAATTAGATTATGATTAATGTTCAAGCTACTAGGAAAAGTCAGCTCATTAGGTTACGACTACTCCATACTTCCAAAAATTCACTGCAATTTCTTACTTTGCACTCCTTTTAATTTCTATCCTACCCTTCACGGTTAGTAACGATAATCCAAGATTTTGAATTCTTAGCCAAGCTAAGTTCTTTATTAGGTCGATTTATATTAATATTGTGTAAAACCGTTTTACGTAATAATTACTGGGTAAAAGTATCTTTGTGTAATGTATTTTTACTCTCGAAATTGTGTGAAATGAATTTATGTGTCGTGGTATAGATAATGTTGGTCTTGGTAAGTTTCAGGCTTTAGGACGGTATTACACAAATCAATATCATATCCGCGTTACCTGTTGATGAACGTTCTCAACTTCTCATTCTCATAGTCTTATTAACAAGAGTGTAAATAAAATGTGACTCGTGTTACAAATACATCATTTAATCTATATACTAAATTAAAATAAATCTCGTAATTAAAAGTACATGTATAAGGCCAAGTTTTTCTATTATGAATCAAAATATGATGACATTATGTCTTACTAACTCAACTAATATTTTGTTGTTGTTGAGACAATCAGGTTAACGAGTTCTACAGTTTAATAGCACGCTTAACTAACCTATGAGCGGCTTTATTTCAAATTTTAGGAACGTAAGCAAAGGAAATTATGGTAAATAAAGTAAAATATATGGTCAAATGAAAAACAAATACGTAGTGATTAAAATGTTCACAAAGTATAGTATAAGACGGTTTTAAACCGTGAGATAATAATCTCATTACATATAAAAAAAAATAACTTATTTATTAGTAATAAATGAAGGATTTTTTTATTTTTTTACAGAAATAGATATACATGTCTTACACCGTAAAACCGTTTTATAATAATATGAGTTATGTTAAAGTGATTAGTGAAACAAAGACTAGATGAAGCAATGAAATAGAAAGGCACTCAAATAATTTGGTAATCATACAAATAAAAAGGATGAGGATTACCTTTTACCATCGGGGCCTCATCATATGTGTCATCATGCACACCTTTGTGCCTTTACCCATCTTTTCTTTTGACTCCATTACTTTAACTTTCACCGCCATCCACACTTAATTATTTTTATTTTATTTTATTACTCCATTTCCCGACCAAAAGCAAATGTTAATAGACCATAATTCTTTGATATTACACATATCAAGCCTCACTCGTGTAAGAACTAGGGTGTGTTTTCCTAAGAGTGGAAGATACAATATTTTTAGGAAAAAATAATGTTTTGCCAACTCACCCTTTTAGGTGACTTGTGTCTCTATGGTTGTTTGGTCTTTAAAATAATTGCGAAATCAGGATTTAACATCAAAACAGCGAAAAATCCTAATCAATCAAAGTACTAGAATATATAGAAAATTTAATCAAAAAACTTCAATTTTTTCATTGTTAAGCTTATGCTAGTCTCCGAATGGTTTCTCTACTGCTCTAAAGGATTATTGAACAAAGAACATGATTTTGTATTTTAAAGCGTAATGTATTGAAGTGAGGATTCTTTGTTCCATTTTGTATCACATTTATTGTTTCACCTAATTTAAAACGAGGGTGAGATATAGGACAAGAGATGTGATACCATATAGAATCCTTACATGCGTAATTCGTTCTTAATATTCCTAGCACCCTATTTATATTAATCTAGTTTTCTTTATCTATCTCACAACAATTATCCAATTTCTATATAACCTAATAAAATAAAGAAATGTGAAATTCTTAAGCAATCCTTGCTTAATTAAGTAACATAATGACTATGTAAATGTGATACTTATTTGTGTATTTAACCACCAAGTATTAAACATGACACCGAATTAAAGAAAATTTTATAATTACGACGAAGGGAGTACTTGAACATGATTTTGTATTTTAGAGATTAGGGTCCTTTGAGAGGTGAATATTATACTATAATACACTCATTTTTATTTCGACTATTAGTTCACCTTTGATTAAAATACGTCTCATAATAATATAAAAGGTACATAAATAACTAAGACTGAGTGAGTATATCGGTATATGCTTAGTTGGTATATTCAAATGAACTACTTTTTAGTTTTTATACATTTTAGGGATCAAACCGTGGTCCTACAAATATATGTTTTAGCATTTTATTATAAGAAGGCATGAAGTACCATCTTTCATTTTCCCTTGATCATCATCCATTCATCCTTGCCTTATTGCTTCATTACCTTCTTCATAGTCTATAATATAAGCTTTCATCAACTTTCTTTTTATGCAATTTGAAATTAAACTTAGATCAAACATATATTAATTTCACCTCTTTTTGCAACTCAAATAACCTAATCCTTTGGTAAAGTTTTAGAGATAATACATGGATGATCAAGAAGGAATTTCAAATGGTTTTCTACAAATTTCAGCTGATCTTGGATCTAATGATCCTCCTCTTAAGAAGAAGAGAAATCTTCCAGGTAACCCAGGCAAGTAATTCTTGTATTTCTATCTTTAATTTATTGAATAGCAAAACTAAACCAATCAAAATTATATCTAAAAAATAATTATTACATTTTTTTTTCTTCTTAACTTCTATGCCACCTTTTAGATGATGCTATATAATAGAAAATAAATAAAAATAAACATACTAATAGTTGTATTGTAGACTTGTAGTGTAGTGATGATACAGAAACTCAGTACCACCATACTCAAATACTGTTAATACTCGCAGTTTATTATATTAACATTGTAAGAAGACTATTTCAACCAATAGATTAAGCTGATAGTTGAGACTCGGTCAATGATCCTATACATTAATATACACCTTCTCACAGAAATTATCTATACCTTAATAAACGATGTAATTACATAATAACGTTTGAATTCTCTGAGCTCTTAAAGAGCTCGACAGAGTATTCTAGTCATACTACCAGATGACGCAAATTCATTTTCCTAATAGTAACTTCAAAATAACTAATAGTTGTGTGTTGAATCATCATTTAGATCCAGAAGCAGAAGTGATAGCTCTATCACCAAAAACCCTAATGGCAACAAACAGATTTCCATGTGAAATATGTGGAAAAGGGTTTCAAAGAGACCAAAATTTACAACTCCATCGACGAGGACATAACTTGCCATGGAAGCTAAAGCAAAGAACAAGCAAAGAGCCGCGAAAACGGGTTTATGTTTGTCCAGAGAAAGCTTGTGTTCATAATCATCCTTCAAGAGCACTTGGAGATCTTACTGGTATTAAAAAGCACTTTTGTAGGAAACATGGTGAGAAGAAATGGAAGTGTGTTAAATGTAATAAGAAGTATGCTGTTCAATCTGATTGGAAAGCTCATTCCAAGACTTGTGGAACTAGAGAGTATAAATGTGATTGTGGCACTATTTTCTCAAGGTATGATTATAATCATGATACTTATTATTAATTCTTGTCCTTGCTCTTTATTTGTTAATTTGTGTAAATTTACTACTGTTTGAATTAGATAACTTATCTGATGGTACTGAGTTTCGATATCAGCTTTCTGTCACTTGCACATGATGAGTCCTGTATTGTTGATGAATGTGAGAGGGTGGTTTTCAAACTCTGTATCACCCTATGGTACCTAGCCCTATTTTATTTTAAGTTATAAATCTTACTCCCTCCATACCACACCAATGGTAACATGGACCCACTTTTCTCCTCACAAAAAGTGGGTCCATGTTACCATTGGTGTGGTATGGAGGGAGTAGAATTAAATGATGATAATTAATGTTCATATAAAAGTCCTAAAAAAATCCTATAAATAAAATAAATAAGTGTTATTTTTTCTGAATATTTTAGGATGGTCATACAAAACTTGTATATTCTTATTGATTCGGCATCATGAAGTTAGGTATATTAGGGGAAGGATATTCGAACCCAAAGTATATATCCTAATATCACGATCATAACTATCCTATATATAACTAGACAAGGGCTTTCCAAATTTAAATTTACTTTTTTGGAGTTAGAACCAAGCAAGTCTTGGCCTAGTTGATAATGACGATGTAGGTGGTAGATAATATAGGTTCTATGTTCGAATCCTCATGTATAACAGATGTTAGGTTAAATATGTAATTAAAAATAATACTAGTTCCCTTTATTTTATTTTTTCATCTTTTTTTTATTAACACGAACATATTTTAAAAAGTGAAAACCACACACACACACAATAAAATCAAGGCTAATACAAAGTAGTTTTTTTTTTTTTTGTTTTTTGTTTTTTTGTTTTGGCGTAGATTTGTGACGATATTCGTTCTAAAGATATGGTATTGAGAGGTTAGGTTGGCAAGCTAAGATAATGATCTAAAAAAGAAAGGTTTAAGGTGGAGGTCTTTTGGGAGGTGAGGGAAAGTGATTCATATGAAAATGATATGTTATGACTTATGGTTTACCTTTCCCTATTTTGAAATAGTGGCGGAGTTAAGGGTGAGTTGGGTCGGTCGCCCCCTCTAAGCAAAAAAAAAAAATCGGTATTTTTAGTTAAAATTTTCGAATTTAATTCTGATCTAATTACCTTATTCATTATTAGTCTGTTCATAAATTTTTTTTCGAATTTCAAATCCTTTCTCGTGTTGAAACATAATTATATGAATGGAATAGATAGGTTTATGTAAGTATTGGTACGTAGACAGATATAAACATATATGAAGACAAACAAAATGTTAGATAGTTTATATATAGTACATATAATGGCTATATAATTGTAGTTATTTTACGTCTTGACATATCAATCACATGGAAAATCCATCTCGTATAACTATTTGTCTAATTGTCTCCCAATTTGTCCTCTAATGCTTCCGGCAAGTAAATTATACATCCGATGTAGTAGTACCAGTTGTTTAATTTATGAGCATTATAATAAAGTTTTTTAGTTTTGTTTTAAAAATTATGAGTATTATTATAAAGTTTCTGAGTTCATTCTCCTTAAACATTAAGCTCAAAAAATTACTCGTACAATATAAGTCAAAAACATTATATATAAACTTAGTTAAATTTGAGTTTTGACGGAAAAAAAAATTAAAATCTAACTTATAAACTTTAACAAGCTCAGAAAAAATACACATATGCTAAAAAAAATAAGGTTTAAAATACTACATCCGATGTATATTTCTTTTTTCCGCTTCAAAGGAAATATATAGCTAAATTTGTTTCATAGTTAGTTAGCTTGATAATCTTGTTAACTTGACATGGGCCAAACTTGCCAAATTTTGAAATTTGAACATTGATCGATCTCTCGTACAATATTTTTTTTTGTCTACATCCTTTGGTTTAAGTACGGTTTTGAGTCGGGTAAGAACACGTACGTCCAATTTATCTAAATTAATCTCGTCTCATCTCAATCATTAATCATGAATAATAATACTAGGTTTTATGTACTTTTATTTCAATCCAAATATTAAATATAGTGTTTTATACGGAGTATTAGTTTTTAAATTACTTCATATACATGTGAAAAGATAATACCGAAATTTACGTTAGCGTGATTCATGCATGATAACAAAAAATGTAACAAATGTGTTATAATTTCCATGCAGGAGGGATAGCTTCATCACACACAGAGCATTTTGTGAAGCATTAGCAGAGGAAACTGCAAGAATGAATGCAACCAACACTCCCTTCGCCCTCAATGCTACCGCAATCGCGACCGATAACCTCAATTATCATTTTATGAGCCCTAACATTCCTCCAGCATTAGCCATGGCACAACACTTTTCCTCCATTTTCAAGCCTCTTTCATCAACAACAACTACTAAGGTATTAGAAAGTCAAACCCTTGACCTTCAAAACCAAAGGGTAGTCTTACCATTCTGGTCAATGTCAAACTCAGTATCACCTGGTGACGCTATCTCATTTTCCAATTTTGAAACATTTCAAGGGTCCACCACAAATAATAATACCCAACATCAATTTAATTCCACTTTTAATCCCCAAAATACCCTTATTTCGGTCCCAGGTTTGAATCCTCCTCCCGAAAGTAATAATTACTCGAATTTGAGTCGAGTTTTTGGAAGTAACACCAACACTTCATCAATTCCTGCCTTGTATAGCACGCAACATCCACAAATATCCTCAAACAATTCCTCACATTTCATGTCAGCCACGGCATTACTACAAAAGGCGGCACAATTTGGTGTTACTTCAACAACTACTACTACAAATGATGATCTTTTCCTTAAAAACTTCGGATTAATGAAGGAAAATAACAACATCAACGATAAAAACGATAAAAATCTCGATAATGATGGTGGCTCATTATATGGTACGTCAAATTCGGCTACGATGAATCTAGGAAGCGACATTGAAGGGTCGTCAGTCGATGATTTATCAACGGTTACAACAATGTATAATAATGGTAACCATGCAAAGCGTCGAAAATTATATGATGACCAACAAGATAATTGTATGGGAGGAGCTGGAGCTGGAGGCGGAGGGCAAACTCGAGATTTCCTTGGAGTGAGTTCGCAATTAGTTGAATACGAATTGACGGATGGATGGAAGGTTGGATGTTAATAAGTTTTATTTAGATGAAGGAAGGGAGGAATTCTATCTCAAAAAGGGTTTGTAAAGGTTTAAGAGCTTTTGTAAGGGTAAGGATAAAAGGTGGTAATTATGACTTTTATGAATGATTGTTAATTATCATTATTTTATGAAAGTTTCTTTTTTATGTGAAGGATAATTGTTGGAAATTTTGAGCTTAGAAGAAAGATTCATGCATATTCTTTAGCACTTACTTTTAATAAAGTATTACTCACTCTTTTTAATTTTCAGTAAGATGTTCTTGCTTGAAATTTTAGGTCAAAGTTCCAAAACATTCACTTTAAATATTTTGCAAAATATAAATAATTGTAATGATAAAGAATATTTATTTACAGTGGTAATAAATTAATCTTTCGGAAAACTATACAATAAAAAAACTTAATATATAAATGCTGAAAAATAGGTTGAAGTGTTATCTTAAAGATCACAAAATAAGTCAAGTAAACTCATCAGTTAAAAAGACATAGTATAACATTATGGCACTCTGTGATAAACATCATACCAAGTAAAATTAATAGATTCCATTTAAAATAATAGATTGATCAATCACTTTATTAATTCAGTTGTTTGCTGGTAAATGACATATTCTAATAGCATATTGACTTGAATTTATTAGTTTTTGAATATGCTACTACCATCAACATATTCAATTCATAAATGAAACTAATTACCAAGTGTTTTTTTTAATAATTCTGCTAATTTAATTTGATAGTCAAACCTGTCAAACCTGCTGCTAAAATTTGCTAATCATTTTCTGCTAACATTCTCCGCTATTATAAATTCGCTTCTACCGTTTGTCAAACAGAGCTTATAATTTATTTATTTTTTTAAAATATTATTGGGGCATGGTGGTGGGGAAAAGCAATTATTCTCTCTTTTCTATTATATCCAAAGAAAGTGTTTTGTTAATCTGTAAAATATTTATAGTGGGTTGTCTTTTCAGATCAAAAGTGTGCATAAGTGGATTCAAAAGGCTCTACTGATTACCTTGTTAATAGTGGGTCTTCATGATCATTATTAAACTAATTATATTAATTAGAAGTGTTAATCTTTTAGAATGCTAGCATGCATGCACATAATACAATCAAAAAACCTAGATATATTGTGGGCTACATTAGTAGGTATTGTGTAGTACTAAAGGTTTATTAGTAGGGATAATGGAATCGATTATAGCCTTGTAGGTGAGATTAGAGGAATATATGATTTCACAACTTCTATTCTAGGTGAAATCCAATCTTAGTTCATATTGCCCCATCGAAAATACGACACGAACCTACTAATACGAAATTAATTAACGGGTTAGGGGATAAAATGTTGTGACCTATATAATTAGGGTTGATATGGAAACGACATAAAATTTATTTGGATTGAATTAAGGTTGAGATCTTCTAATACAAACCTAACTACGAATTACCTTTTTATTTTAATAATGTTTCATAATTAAGATTTTTTGACTCAATAACCTATATAACTTTTTAAAAAATAAGACATCATTCATAGATCACTTTTAATTTTTTAGGTTAATGGGTTATATACTTATATAGGCTATTTGGGTTGATAGGTATAACGAGTTATACGGGTTAAGTTGGCTGCTTCAAAATAAATGAGTACAGTTAAAACATATCGGGTTAGGAAATCAAACGGGTCAGGCTATTAAGGTTGAAACACTTAACCTATTTATGTAATTGGGTCAAGTACAGGTTGAGCGATTAATGACCTATTTAAAATTAATATTGAACATGACACGGCATGATTTATTTGCCAGCTCTATATAAATACCTATTATCGTTTTGAGTTTTAACTTTCTGAATTTTCTCGTGCAGACTTATCCTAAAATCGTTTTAAGAGTTATCCGAAAACAACCTCTACATTCCGAACCAAGTGGTGTTAGTCCAGTGGTAGCTGGGTTAAACCTTGAAGCTTGCAGAAATGCAGGAGTTGAGAGGTCCCAGGTTCGACTACAAATTTGGGACGATGATCACTTACATCGCACTTCGGAAGGGGGTGGAACTACATGGTCCATGTGGTGGTGCGGGAATGCATGGGCCCGGGGGGACTCAACCCCTCGTCATAAAAAAAAAAAAAAAAACCCTCTACATTCCGTACCAACAACACTCGAACAATAATTGAGTCATAATTTTGCTTTATATGTTGTTCAAGTAGAGATGCAAAAAAGCCCTTTTTTTTCTCAAGACTTCAGGCCAAATCAATATAAAAGTGGGAGCAAAACATACATCAACATCAAACGAGTGAAATAAATTAAATGTTGTAAGACCACTATATAAATTTCAGCTTTTTTTTTCCTAATAATTTGGTCAGAAAACATATCTGAAAACTTAAAAGAAAATAAATGTCATGGTGCTTGTTGTCTTATTGTTACTTTTTTGGCACTAACTCACCAGCTTTTTTTAGTAAGTTGGTCAGCAATTCAGTATATCTTGGAAGAAAAAGAAAATAATTGTCATGGTGTTCATTGTCTTTTTGTAAAATTTGATTTAAATAATTTTGAATAAAACCGTTTTGCACATATGTTATTGTAATATTTGTAAAATTAAATGATATTTTACCAGAATAACCCTACTAAAATAACTTTTATCGGTCACTACTTTTCGGTGATGAGAGCAGCGAGGTCTTTGTTATATATGGTTTTACAATGTGTGATTGTAAAACCGATTTACAGAAGACTTATTCGCCAAACATATGTATACTTTCCTCGTACTGGACCCTGTTTTTTTTCTCCCGGTTTTTCTTTAATACGTCCGAGGTCATTTCAGGAGTTAACCTATTCGATTTCAGTCTCGGATAACGAGTATTAATACATTTTCACGATTATCCGAGGTTCGACGAATGCTGGTTTATGGCTCGTGTCGGCACCCCCAAATGTCCTCCGTTGCTATTCAAATTTTGCGTGGCCGCTTTATCTGACCCGAGGAACTTTCTGTGTGATTTTCGGAGAATTTTGTTCCGTGATCCTGGAATCCCGAAAAACCGTGTATTATTACACTTCAATTTCAGCCGTTCGGGAGGTCGTACCTGACTCTGTTTCTTTTTCTCCCGGCTTTTCTATCACGCGTTCGAGGTCATTTCAGGAGTTAACCTATTCGATTTCAGCCTCGGATAAAGAGGATTAATACATTTTTCACGAATATCCGAGGTTCGACGAATCCTGGTTTATGGCATACCAGCACCCCCAAATGTCTTCCGTTGCTACTCAAATTTTACGTGGCCGCCTTATCTGACCCGAGGAACTTTCTGTGTGATTTCCGTAAAATTTTGTTCCGGGACCCTAGAATCACGAAAACCGTGTATTATACAATTCAATTTCAGCCGTTCGGGAGCTCATACCGGACCCTGTTTCTTTTTCTCCCGGATTTTCTATCACGCGTCCGAGGTCATTTCAGAAGTTAACCTATTCGATTTCAGCCTAGGATAACGGTATTAATACATTTTTTACGATTATCCAAGGATCGACGAATGCTGGCTTATGGCATACCGGTACCCCCAAATGTCTTCTGTTGCTACTCAAATCTTTCGTGGCCGCTTTATCTGACCCGAAGAACTTTCTGTGTGATTTTCGGAGAATTTTGTTCCGGGACCCTGGAATCCCGAAAAACCGTGTATTATACACTTCAATTTCAGCCATTCGGGACGTCGTACCGGACCCAGTTTTTTTTTTCCCGGTTTTTCTATCACGCGTCCGAGGTCATTTCAGGAGTTAACCTATTCGATTACAGCCTCGGATAACGAGGATTAATTCCTTTGTCACGATTATCCGAGATTCGACGAATGCTGGTTTATGGCATACCGGCACCCTAAATGTCTTCCGTTGCTACTAAAATTTTGCGTGGCCGCTTTATCTGACCCAAGGAACTTTCTGTTTGATCTCCGAAGAATTTTGTTCCGGGACCCTAGAATCCCGAAAAACCGTATATTATAAACTTCAATTTCAGCCGTTCGGGAGCTCATACCGGACCCTATTTCTTTTTCTCCCGAAATTTACTATCACGCGTCTGAGGTCATTTCAGAAGTTAACATATTCGATTTCAGCCTCGGATAACGAGTATTAATACATTTTTCACGATTATCCGAGGTTCGACGAATGATGGTTTATGGCATACCAGTACACCCTAATTTCTTCTGTTGCTACTCAAATTTTGCGTGGCCGCTTTATCTGACCCGAGGAACTTTCTGTGTGATTTCCGGAAAATTTTGTTCCGGGACCCTGGAATCCCGAAAAACCGTGTATTATATATACACTTCAATTTCAGTCGTTCGGGGGGTAGTACCGGACCCTGTTTCTTTTTCTCCTGGTTTTCTACCACGCGTCCGAGGTCATTTCAGGAGTTAACTTATTCGATTTCAGCCTCGGATGACGAATATTAATACATTTTTCACGATTATTCGAGGTTCGACGAATGCTGGTTTATGGCATACCGACACCCCCAAACGTCTTCCGTTGCTACTCAAATTTTGCATTGCCGCTTTATCAGACCCGAGGAACAATATGTGTGATTTCCGGAAAATTTTGTTCCGGGACCCTGAAATCCCGAAAAACCGTGTATTATACACTTCAATTTCAGCCGTTCGGGAGGTCGTACCGGACCCTGTTTCTTTTTCTCCCGGTTTTTCTATCACGCATCCGAGGTCATTTCAGGAGTTAACATATTCAATTTCACCCTCGGATAACGAGTATTAATACATTTTTCACGATTATCCGAGGTTCGACGAATACTGTTTTATGGCATACCGGCACCCCTAAATATCTTCCGTTGCTAATAAAATTTTGCGTGGCTGCTTTATCTGACCCGATGAACTTTCTGTGTGATTTCCGGAGAATTTTGTTCCGGGACCATGGAATCCTGAAAACCGTGTATATACACTTCAATTTTCGCCGTTCGGGAGGTCGTACCGGACCCTGTTTTTTTTTCTCCCGGTTTTTCTATCACGCGTCCGAGGTCATTTCAGGAGTTAACCTATTCGATTTCAGCCTCGGATAACGAGTATTAATACATTTTTTACGATTATCCGAGGTTCGACGAATGTTGGTTTATGGAATACCCGTACCCCCAAATGTCTTCCGTTGCTACTCAAATTTTGCATGGCCTCTTTATCTGACCCGAGAAACTTTCTGTGTGATTTCCGGAGAATTTTGTTCCGGGACCATGGAATCCCGAAAAAATGTGTATTATACACTTCAATTTCAGCCATTCGGGACGTCGTACCGGACCCAGTTTCTTTTTCTCCCGGTTTTTCTATCACGCGTCCGAGGTCATTTCAGGAGTTAACCTATCCGATTTCAGCCTCGGATAACGAGGATTAATACATTTTTCACGATTATCCAAGGTTCGACGAATGCTCGTTTATGGCATACCGGCACCCCCAAATGTCTTCCACTGCTACTCAAATTTTGCGTGACCGCTTTATCTGACCCGTGGAACATTTTTTGTGATTTCCGGAGAATTTGGTTCCGGGACTCTGGAATCCAGAAAAACCGTGTATTATACACTTCAATTTCAACCGTTCGGGAGGTCGTACCGGACCCAGTTTCTTTTTCTACCGATTTTTCTATCACGCGTCCGAGGTTATTTCAGGAGTTAACCTATTCGATTTCAGCCTCGGATAACTAGTATTAACACATTTTTCACGATTATCCGAGGTTCGGCGAATGCTGTTTTATGGCATACCGGCACCCCCAAATATCTTCCGTTGCTACTCAAATTTTACGTGGCCGCTTTATCTGACCCGATGAAATTTCTGTGTGATTTCCGCAGAATTTTGTTCCGGGATCCTGGAATCCCGAAAAACCGTGTATTATACACTTCAATTTCAACCGTTCGGGAGGTCGTACCGGATCCAGTTTTTTTTCCCCCGGTTTTTCTATCACGCGTCCAAGGTCATTTCAGGAGTTAACCTATTCCATTTCAGTCTCGGATAAAGAGCATTAATACATTTTTCACGATTATCCAAGGTTCGACGAATGCTTGTTTATGGCATACCGGCACCCCCAATTGTCTTCCGTTGCTACTCAAATTTCACGTGGCCGCTTTATCTGACCCGAGGAACTTTCTGTGTGATTTCCGGAGAATTGTGTTCCGGGACTCTGGAATCCCGAAAAACCGTGTATTATACACTTCAATTTCAGCCGTTCGGGAGGTCGTACCGGAGCCAGTTTCTTTTTCTTCCGGTTTTTCTATCACGCGTCCAAGTTCATTTTAGGAGTTAACCTATTCGATTTCAGCCTCGGATAAAGAGGATTAATACATTTTTCACGATTATCCAAGGTTCGACGAATACTTGTTTATGGCATACCGGCACCCCCAATTGTCTTCCGTTGCTACTCAAATTTTACGTGGCCGCTTTATCTGACCCGAGGAACTTTCTGTGTGATTTCCGGAGAATTTTGTTCCGGGACTCTGGAATCCCGAAAAACCGTGTATTATATACATTTCAATTTCAGCCGTTCGGGAGGTCGTACCGGACCCAGTTTCTTTTTCTCCCGGTTTTTCTATCATGCGTCCGAGGTCATTTCAGGAGTTAACCTATTCGATTTCAGCCTCGAATAACGAGTATTAATACATTTTTCACGATTATCCGAGGTTTGGCGAATGCTGTTTTATGGCATACCGGCACCCCCAAATATCGTCCGTTGCTACTCAAATTTTGCTTGGCCGATTTATCTGACCCGATGAACTTTCTGTGTGATTTCCTGAGAATTTTGTTCCGGGACCCTGGAATCCCGAAAAACCGTGTATTATACACTTCAATTTCAGTCGTTCGGGAGGTCGTACCGGACCCTGTTTTTTTTTCTCCCGGTTTTTCTATCACGCGTACGAGGTCATTTCAAGAGTTAACCTATTCGATTTCAGGCTCGGATAATGAGTATTAATACATCCTTTACGATTATCCGAGATTCGACGAATGCTGGTTTATGGCATACCGGCACCCCCAAATGTCTTCCGTTGATACTCAAATTTTGCGTTGCCGCTTTAACTGAGCCTATGAAATTTCTGTGTGATTTCCGGAGAATTTTGTACCGGGACCCTGGAATGCCGAAAAACCGTGTATTATACACTTCAATTTCAACCGTTCGGGTGGTCGTATCGGACCCAGTTTCTTTTTCTCCCGGTTTTTCTATCACGCGTCCGAGGTCATTTCAGGAGTTAACCTATTCGATTTCAGCCTCGGATAACGAGGATTAATACATTTTTCACGATTATCCAAGGTTCGACGAATGCTCGTTTATGGCATACTTGCACCCCCAAATGCCTTCCGTTGCTACTCAAATTTTACGTGGCCGCTTAATCTGACCCGAGGAGCTTTCTGTGTGATTTTCGGAGAATTTTGTTCCGGGACCCTGGATCCCGAAACACCGTGTATTATACACTTCAATTTCAGCCGTTCGGAAGGTCGTACCGGACCCTGTTTCTTTTTCTACCGGTTTTCTATCACGCGTCCGAGGTCATTTCAGGAGTTAACCTATTCGATTTCAGCCTCGGATAACGAGTATTAATACATCTTTTACGGCTATCCGAGGTTCGACGAATGCTGGTTTATGGCATACCGGCACCCCCAAATGTCTTCCGTTGCTACTTAAATTTTGCGTGGTCGCTTTATCTGACCCGAGGAACTTTTAGTGTGATTTCCGGAGAATTTTTTTCCGGGACTCTGGAATCCCGAAAAACCGTGTATTATACACTTCAATTTCAGCCGTTCGGGAGGTCGTACCGGACCCTGTTTCTTTTTCTACCGGTTTTTCTATCACTCGTCCGAGGTCATTTTAGGAGTTAATCTATTCGATTTCAGCCTCGGATAACGAGTATTAATACATTTTTCACGATTATCCGAGGTTCGACGAATGTTGGTTTAAGGCATACCGGCATCCCCAAATGTCTTCCGTTACTACTCTAATTTTGCGTGACCGCTTTATCTGACATGTGGAATTTCTTTGTGATTTCCGGAGAATTTTGTTCCAGGACCCTGGAATCCCGAAAAACCGTGTATTGTACACTTCAATTTCAACCATTCGGGAGGTCGTACCGGACCCAGTTTCTTTTTCTCCGGCTATTCAATCACGCGTCCGAGGTCATTTCAGGAGTTAATCTATTCGATTTCAGCCTCAGATAACGAGGATTAATACATTTTTCACAATTATCCAAGGTTCGACGAATGCTCGTTTATGGCATACCGGCACCCCCAAATGTCTTCCGTTGCTACTCAAATTTTACGTGGCCGCTTTATCTTACCCGGTCAACTTTCTGTGTGATTTCCGGAGAATTTTGTTCCGGGACCTTTGAATCCCGAAAAACCATGTATTATACACTTCAATTTCAGCCGTACGGAAGGTCGTACCGGACCCAGTTTCTTTTTCTCCCGGTTTTTCTATCACGCATCCGAGGTCATTTCATGAGTTAACCTATTCGATTTCAGCCTCGGATAACGAGGATTAATACATTTTTCACGATTATCCAAGGTTAGACGAATACTCGTTTATGGCATACCGGCACCCCCAAATGTCTTCCGTTGCTACTCAAATTTTACGTGGCCGGTTTATCTGACCCGAGGAACTTTCTGTGTCATTTCTGGAGAATTTTGTTCCGGGACTCTGGAATCCTGAAAAACCGTGTATTATACACTTCAATTTCAGCCGTTCGGGAGGTCGTACCGGACCCAGTTTCTTTTTCTTCCGGTTTTTCTATCACGCGTCCAAGTTCATTTCAGGAGTTTACCTATTCGATTTCAGCCTCGGATAAAAAGGATTAATACATTTTTCACGATTATCCAAGGTTCGACGAATGCTTGTTTATGGCATACCGGCACCCCCAATTATCTTCCGTTGCTACTCAAATTTTGCGTGGCCGCTTTATCTGACCTGATGAAATTTCTGTGTGATTTCCGGAGAATTTTGTTCCGGGACCCTGGAATCCCGAAAAACCGTGTATTATACACTTCAATTTTAACCGTTCGGGAGGTCGTACCGGACACAGGTTCTTTTTCTCCCGGTTTTTCTATCACGCGTCCGAGGTCAATTCAAGAGTTAACCTATACGATTTCAGCCTTGGATAACGAGGATTAATACATTTTTCACGATTATCCAAGGTTCGACGAATGCTCGTTTATGGCATACCGGCACCCCCAAATGTCTTCCGTTGCTACTCAAATTTTACGTGGCCGCTTTATCTGACCCGAGGAACTTTCTGTGTGATTTCCGGAGAATTTTTTTCCGGGACCTTAGAATCCCGAAAAACCGTGTATTATACACTTCAATTTCAGCCGTTCGGAAGGTCGTACCGGACCCTGTTTCTTTTTCTACCGGTTTTTATATCACGCGTCCGAGGTCATTTCAGGAGTTAACTTATTCGATTTCAGCCTCGGCTAACGAGTATTAATACAGTTATCACGATTATCCGAGGTTCGGCGAATGCTGTTTATGGCATACCGGCACCCCCAAATATATTCAATTGCTACTCAAATTTTACGTGGCCGCTTTATATGACCCAAGGATCTTTATGTGTGATTTCCGGAGAATTTTATTCCGGGACTCTGGAATCCCGAAAAACTTTGTATTATACACTTCAATTTCAGCCGTTCGGGAGGTCGTACCGGACCCTGTTTATTTTTCGACCTGTTTTTCTATCACGCGTCTGAGGTCATTTCAGGAGTTAACCTATTCGATTCCAGCCTCGGATAACGAGTATTAATACATTTTTCACGATTATCCGAGGTTTAGCGAATGCTGTTTTATGGCATACCGGCACCCCCAAATATCTTCCGTTGCTACTCAAATTTTGCGTGGCCGCTTTATCTGACCTGATGAAACTTCTGTGTGATTTCCGGAGAATTTTGTACCGGGACCCTGGAATGCCGAAAAACCGTGTATTATACACTTCAATTTCAACCGTTCGGGTGGTCGTATCGGACCCAGTTTCTTTTTCTCCCGGTTTTTCTATCACGCGTCCGAGGTCATTTCAGGAGTTAACCTATTCGATTTCAGCCTCGGATAACGAGGATTAATACATTTTTCACGATTATCCAAGGTTCGACGAATGCTCGTTTATGGCATACTTGCACCCCCAAATGCCTTCCGTTGCTACTCAAATTTTACGTGGCCGCTTAATCTGACCCGAGGAGCTTTTCGTGTGATTTTCGGAGAATTTTGTTAGGGACCCTGGATCCCGAAACACCGTGTATTATACACTTCAATTTCAGCCGTTCGGAAGGTCGTACCGGACCCTGTTTCTTTTTCTACCGGTTTTCTATCACGCGTCCGAGGTCATTTCAGGAGTTAACCTATTCGATTTCAGCCTCGGATAACGAGTATTAATACATCTTTTACGGCTATCCGAGGTTCGACGAATGCTGGTTTATGGCATACCGGCACCCCCAAATGTCTTCCGTTGCTACTTAAATTTTGCGTGGTCGCTTTATCTGACCCGAGGAACTTTTAGTGTGATTTAGGAGAATTTTTTTTCCGGGACTCGGAATCGAAAAACCGTGTATTATACACTTCAATTTCAGCCGTTCGGGAGGGTAAATCAGGACCTGTTTCTTTTTCTACCGGTTTTTCTATCACTCGTCCGAGGTCATTTTAGGAGTTAATCTATTCGATTTCAGCCTCGGATAACGAGTATTAATACATTTTTCACGATTATCCGAGGTTCGACGAATGTTGGTTTAAGGCATACCGGCATCCCCAAATGTCTTCCGTTACTACTCTAATTTTGCGTGACCGCTTTATCTGACATGTGGAATTTCTTTGTGATTTCCGGAGAATTTTGTTCCAGGACCCTGGAATCCCGAAAAACCGTGTATTGTACACTTCAATTTCAACCATTCGGGAGGTAAACGGACCCAGTTTCTTTTTCTCCGGCTATTCAATCACGCGTCCGAGGTCATTTCAGGAGTTAATCTATTCGATTTCAGCCTCAGATAACGAGGATTAATACATTTTTCACAATTATCCAAGGTTCGACGAATGCTCGTTTATGGCATACCGGCACCCCCAAATGTCTTCCGTTGCTACTCAAATTTTACGTGGCCGCTTTATCTTACCCGGTCAACTTTCTGTGTGATTTCCGGAGAATTTTGTTCCGGGACCTTTGAATCCCGAAAAACCATGTATTATACACTTCAATTTCAGCCGTACGGAAGGTCGTACCGGACCCAGTTTCTTTTTCTCCCGGTTTTTCTATCACGCATCCGAGGTCATTTCATGAGTTAACCTATTCGATTTCAGCCTCGGATAACGAGGATTAATACATTTTTCACGATTATCCAAGGTTAGACGAATACTCGTTTATGGCATACCGGCACCCCCAAATGTCTTCCGTTGCTACTCAAATTTTACGTGGCGGTTTATCGACCGAGGAACTTTTTGTGTCATTTCGGAGAATTTTGTTAGGGACTCGGAATCTGAAAAACCGTGTATTATACACTTCAATTTCAGCCGTTCGGGAGGTCGTACCGGACCCAGTTTCTTTTTCTTCCGGTTTTTCTATCACGCGTCCAAGTTCATTTCAGGAGTTTACCTATTCGATTTCAGCCTCGGATAAAAAGGATTAATACATTTTTCACGATTATCCAAGGTTCGACGAATGCTTGTTTATGGCATACCGGCACCCCCAATTATCTTCCGTTGCTACTCAAATTTTGCGTGGCCGCTTTATCTGACCTGATGAAATTTCTGTGTGATTTCAGGAGAATTTTGTTCAGGGACCCTGGAATCCCGAAAAACCGTGTATTATACACTTCAATTTTAACCGTTCGGGAGGTCGTACCGGACACAGGTTCTTTTTCTCCCGGTTTTTCTATCACGCGTCCGAGGTCAATTCAAGAGTTAACCTATACGATTTCAGCCTTGGATAACGAGGATTAATACATTTTTCACGATTATCCAAGGTTCGACGAATGCTCGTTTATGGCATACCGGCACCCCCAAATGTCTTCCGTTGCTACTCAAATTTTACGTGGCCGCTTTATCTGACCCGAGGAACTTTCTGTGTGATTTCCGGAGAATTTTTTTCCGGGACCTTAGAATCCCGAAAAACCGTGTATTATACACTTCAATTTCAGCCGTTCGGAAGGTAAATCTGAGGACCTGTTTCTTTTTCTACCGGTTTTTATATCACGCGTCCGAGGTCATTTCAGGAGTTAACTTATTCGATTTCAGCCTCGGCTAACGAGTATTAATACAGTTATCACGATTATCCGAGGTTCGGCGAATGCTGTTTATGGCATACCGGCACCCCCAAATATATTCAATTGCTACTCAAATTTTACGTGGCCGCTTTATCTGACCCAAGGATCTTTATGTGTGATTTCCGGAGAATTTTATTCCGGGACTCTGGAATCCCGAAAAACTTTGTATTATACACTTCAATTTCAGCCGTTCGGGAGGTCGTACCGGACCCTGTTTATTTTTCGACCGGTTTTTCTATCACGCGTCTGAGGTCATTTCAGGAGTTAACCTATTCGATTCCAGCCTCGGATAACGAGTATTAATACATTTTTCACGATTATCCGAGGTTTAGCGAATGCTGTTTTATGGCATACCGGCACCCCCAAATATCTTCCGTTGCTACTCAAATTTTGCGTGGCCGCTTTATCTGACCTGATGAAACTTCTGTGTGATTTCCGGAGAATTTTGTTCCGGGACCCTGGAATCCCGAAAAACCGTGTATTATACACTTCAATTTCAACCGTTCGGGAGGTCGTACCGGACCCTGTTTCTTTTTCTCCCGGTTTTTCTATCACGCGTCCGAGGTCATTTCAGGAGTTAACCTATTCGATTTCAGCCTTGGATAACGAGGATTAATACATTTTTCACGATTATCCAAGGTTCGACGAATGCTCGTTTATGGCATACCGGCACCCCCAAATGTCTTCCGTTGCTACTCAAATTTTACATGGCCGCTTTATCTGACCTCAGGAACTTTCTGTGTGATTTCCGGAGAATTTTGTTCCGGGACCCTAGAATCCCGAAAAACCGTGTATTATACACTTCAATTTCAGCCGTTCGGAAGGTCGTACCTGACCCTGTTTCTTTTTCTACCGGTTTTTCTATCACGCGTCCGAGGTCATTTCAGGAGTTAACTTATTCGATTTCAGCCTCGGCTAACGAGTATTAATACAGTTTTCACGATTATCCGAGGTTCGGCGAATGCTGTTTTATGGCATACCGGCACCCCCAAATATATTCCCTTGCTACTCAAACTTTACGTGGCCGCTTTATCTGACCCGAGGAACTTTCAGTGTGATTTCCGGAGAATTTTGTTCCGGGACTCTGGAATCCCGAAAAACCGTGTATTATACACTTCAATTTCAGCCGTTCGGGAGGTCGTACCGGACCCTGTTTCTTTTCCTACAGCTTTTTCTATCACGCGTCCGAGGTCATTTTAGGAGTTAATCTATTCGATTTCAGCCTCGGATAACGAGTATTAATACATTTTTAACGATTATCCGAGGTTCGACGAATGCTGGTTTAAGGCATACCGGCAGCCCCAAATGTCTTCCGTTAGTACTCAAATTTTCCGTTACCGCTTTATCTGACCCGTGGAACTTTCTATGTAATTTCCGGAGAATTTTGTTCCGCGACCCTGGAATCCCGAAAAACCGTGTATTATACACTTTAATTACAACCGTTCGGGAGGTCGTACCGGATCCAGTTTCTTTTTCTCCCGGTTTTTCTATCACGCATCCAAGGTCATTTCAGGAGTTAACCTATTCCATTTCAGCTTCGGATAAAGAGGATTAATACATTTTTCACGATTATCCAAGGTTCGACGAATGCTTGTTTATGGCATACCGGCAACCCCAATTGTCTTCCGTTGCTACTCAAGTTTTACGTAGCCGCTTTATCTGACCCGAGGATCTTTCTGTGTGATTTCCGGAGAATTTTGTTCCGGGACTCTGGAATCCCGAAAAACCGTGTATATATACACTTCAATTTCAGTCGTTCGGGAGGTCGTACCGGACCTTGTTTCTTTTTCTACCGATTTTTCTATCATGCGTCCGAGGTCATTTCAGGAGTTAACCTATTCGATTTCAGCCTCGGATAACGAGTATTAATATATTTTTCACGATTATCCGAGGTTTGGCGAATGCTGTTTTCTGGCATACCGGCACCCCCAAATATCTTTCGTTGCTCTCAATTTTTGCGTGGCTGCTTTGTCTGACCTGATGAAATTTCTGTGTGATTTCCGGAGAATTTTGTTCTGGGACCCTGGAATCCCGAAAAACCGTGTAGTATACACTTCAATTTCAACCGTTCGGGAGGTCGTACCGGACCCAGTTTCTTTTTCTCCCGGTTTTTCTATCACGCGTCCGAGGTCATTTCAGGAGTTAACCTATTCGATTTCAGCCTCGGATAACGAGGATTAATACATTTTTCACGATTATCCAAGGTTCGACGAATGCTCGTTTATGGCATATCGGCACCCCCAAATGTCTTCCGTTGCTACTCAAATTTTACGTGGCCGCTTTATCTGACCCGAGGAAATTTCTGTGTGATTTCCGGAGAATTTTGTTCCGGGACTCTAGAATCCCGAAAAACCGTGTATTATACACTTCAATTTCAGCCGTTCGGAAGGTCGTACCGGACCCTGTTTCTTTTTCTACCGGTTTTACTATCACGCGTCCGAGGTCATTTCAGGAGTTAACTTATTCGATTTCAGCCTCGGCTAACGAGTATTAATAAAGTTTTCATGATTATCCGAGGTTCGGCGAATGTTGTTTTATGGCATATCGGCACCCCCAAATATCTTCCGTTGCTACTCAAATTTTACGTGGCTGCTTTATCTGACCCGAGGAACTTTCAGTGTGATTTCCAGAGATTTTTGTTCCGGGACTCTGGAATCCCGAAAACCGTGTATTATACACTTCAATTTCAGCCGTTGGGAGGTCGTATCGGACCCTGTTTCTTTTTCTACCGGTTTTTCTATCACTCGTCCGAGGTCATTTTAGGAGTTAATCTATTCGATTTCAGCCTCGGATAACGAGTATAAATACATTTTTCACGATTATCCGAGGTTCGACGAATGCTGGTTTAAGGCATACCGGCAGCCCCAAATGTCTTCCGTTACTACTCAAATATTGCGTGACCGCTTTATCTGACCTTTGGAACTTTCTTTGTGATTTCCGGAGAATTTGGTTCCGGGACCCTGGAATCCCGAAAAACCGTGTATTATACACTTCAATTTCAATCGTTCGGGAGGTCGTACCAGACCCAGTTTCTTTTTCTCCCTATTTTTCTATCACGCGTCCGAGGTCATTTCAGGATTTAACGTATTCGATTTCAGCCTCGGATAACGAGTATTAATGCATCTTTTACGATTATCCGAGGTTCGACGAATGCTGGTTTATGGCATACCGGCCCCCCCAAATGTCTTCCGTTGCTACTCAATTTTTGCGTGGCCGCTTTATCTGACCTGACGAACTTTCTGGGTGATTTCCGGAGATCTTTGTTCCGGGACCCTGGAATCCCGAAAAACCGTGTATTATACACTTCAATTTCAACCGTTCGGGAGCTCGTACCGGACCCAGATTCTTTTTCTCCAGGTTTTTCTATCACGCGTCCAAGGTCATTTCAGGAGTTAACCTATTCGATTTCAGCCTCGGATAAAGAGAATTAATACATTTTCACAATTATCCAAGGTTCGACGAATGCTTGTTTATGGCATACCGGCACCCCTAATTGTCTTTCGTTGCTACTCAAATTTTACGTGGCCGCTTTATCTGACCCGAGGAACTTTCGGTGTGATTTCCGGAGAATTTTGTTCCGGGACTCTGGAATCCCGAAAAACCGTGTATTATACACTTCAATTTCAGCCGTTCGGGAGGTCGTACCGGACCCTGTTTCTTTTTCTACCGATTTTTCTATCATGTGTCCGAGGTCATTTCAGGAGTTAACCTATTCGATTTCAGCCTTGGATAACGAGTATTAATACATTTTTCAGGATTATCAGAGGTTTGGCGAATGCTGTTTTATGGCATACCGGCACCCCCAAATATCTTCCGTTGCTAATCAAATTTTGCGTGGCCGCTTTATCTGACCTGATGAACTTTCTGTGTGATTTTCGGAGAGTTTTGTTCCGGGACCCTGGAATCCAGAAAAACCGTGTATTATACACTTCAATTTCAGCCGTTCGGGAGGTCGTACCGTACACTGTTTCTTTTTCTCCCGGTTTTTCTATCACGCGTCCGAGGTCATTTCAAGAGTTAACCTATTCGATTTCAGCCTCGGATAACGAGTATTAATACATCTTTTACGATTATCCGAGGTTCGACGAATGCTGGTTTATGGCATACCAGCACCCCCAAATGTCTTCCGTTGCTACTCAAATTTTGCGTGGCCGCTTTATCTGACCTGACGAACTTTCTGGGTGATTTCCGGAGATCTTTGTTCCGGGACCCTGGAATCCCGAAAAACCGTGTATTATACACTTCAATTTCAACCGTTCGGGAGCTCGTACCGGACCCAGATTCTTTTTCTCCAGGTTTTTCTATCACGCGTCCAAGGTCATTTCAGGAGTTAACCTATTCGATTTCAGCCTCGGATAAAGAGAATTAATACATTTTCACAATTATCCAAGGTTCGACGAATGCTTGTTTATGGCATACCGGCACCCCCAAATGTCTTCCGTTGCTACTCAAATTTTACGTGGCCGCTTTATCTGACCCGAGGAACTTCTGTGTGATTTCCGAAGAATTTTGTTCCGGGACTTTGGAATCCCGAAAAACCGTGTATTATACACTTCAATTTGAGCCATTCAGAAGGTCGTACCGGACCCTGTTTCTTTTTCTACCGGTTTTTCTATCACGCGTCCGAGGTCATTTCAGGAGTTAACCTATTCGATTTCAGCCTCGGCTAACGAGTATTAATACATTTTTCACGATTATCCGAGGTTCGGCGAATGCTGTTTTATGGCATACCGGCACCCCCAAATATCTTCCGTTGCTACTCAAATTTTACGTGGCCGCTTTATCTGACTCGAGGAACTTTTAGTGTGATTTCTGAAGTATTTTGTTCCGGGACTCTGGAATCCCGAAAAACCGTGTATTATACACTTCAATTTCAGCCGTTCGGGAGGTCGTGCCGGAACTTGTTTCTTTTTCTACCGGTTTTTCTATCACGCGTCCGAGGTCATTTCAGGCGTTAACCTGTTCGATTACAGCCTCAGATAACGAATAATAATACATTTTTCACGACTATCCGAGGTTCGACGAATGCTGGTTTAAGGCATACCGTCAACCCCAAATTTCTTCCGTTACTACTCAAATTTTGCGTGACCGCTTTATCTGACCCGTGGAACTTTCTTTGTGATTTCGGAGAATTTTGTTCCGGGACTCTGGAATTCCGAAAGACCGTGTATTATACACTTCAATTTCAGCCGTTCGGAAGGTCGTACCGGACCCTGTTTCTTTTTCTACCGATTTTTCTATCACGCGTCCGAGGTCATTTCAGGAGTTAACCTATTCGATTTCAGCCTCGGATAACGAGTATTAATACATTTTTCACGATTATCCGAGGTTCGGCGAATGCTGTATTATATAGGGATGTCAATATGTAAGGTAAATTAGTATTAGACTAAGTGTTTTAAAAATCTCTTAACTTAATGTTTGCTTGAACATATAAAAAGTAAGTATATTAGTATTCATAGCTTAACTTTTATATAAATATGTATTTTTTTTTTCAAAAAAGAAATAATATCGGTTGGCGGATGGATGACGGGTTGGATTTAGCTTCATCCATCATCCATTTATTTCGGGTTTTCGTCCGTCCATTTAAATCGGGTGGATGGATATTTAGCGGGTGCGGGTGAGATTGACATCACTAGTTTCATGGCATACCGGCACCCCCAAATATCTTCTGTTGCTACTCAAATTTTACGTGGCCGCTTTATCTGACCCGAGGAACTTTCCGTGTGATTTCCGGAGAATGTTGTTCCGGGACTCTGGAATCCTGAAAAACCGTGTATTATACACCTCAATTTCAGCCGTTCGGGAGGTCGTACCGGACCCTGTTTCTTTTTCTACCGGTTTTTCTATCACGCGTCCGAGGTCATTTCAGGAGTTAACCTATTCGATTCCAGCCTCGGATAACGAGTATTAATACATCTTTTACGACTATCCGAGGTTCGACGAATGCTGGTTTATGGCATACCGGCACCTCCAAATGTCTTCCGTTGCTACTTAAATTTTGCATGGCCGCTTTATTTGACTCGAGGAATTTTTGTGTGATTTCTGGAGAATTTTGTTCCGCGACCCTGAAATCCCGAAAAACCGTGTATTATACACTTCAATTTCAGCCGTTCAGAAGCTCGTACCGGACCCTGTTTCTTTTTCTCCCGGTTTTTCTATCACGCGTCCGAGGTCAATTCAGGAGTTAACCTATTCGGTTTCAGCCTTGGATAACGAGTATTAATACATTTTTCACGATTATCCGAGGTTCGACGAATGTTATTTTATGGCATACCGGCACCACCAAATATCTGCCGTTACTACTCAAATTTTGTGTGACCGCTTTATCTGACCTTTTGAACTTTCTTTGTGATTTTCGGAGAATTTTGTTCCGGGACCCTGGAATCCCGAAAAACCGTGTATTATACATTTCAATTTCAACCGTTCGGGAGGTCGTACCAGACCCAGTTTCTTTTTCTCCCGATTTTTCTATCACGCATCTGAGGTCATTTCAGGAGTTAACCTATTCGATTTCAGCCTCGGATAACGAGTATTAATAAATTTTTCACGATTATCCGAGGTTCGGCGAAAGCTGTTTTATGGCATACCGTAACCCCCAAATATCTTCCGTTGCTACTCAAATTTTGCGTGGCCGCTTTATCTGACCCGATGAACTTTCTGTGTGATTTCCGGAGAATTTTGTTCCGGGACCCTGGAATCCAGAAAAACCGTGTATTATACACTTCAATTTCAGCCGTTCGGGAGGTCGTCTTAGGACAATGTTTCTTTTTCTCCTAGTTTTTCTATCACGCGTCCGAGGTCATTTCAGGAGTTAACCTATTCGATTTCAGCCTCGGATAACGAGTATTAATACATTTTTCACGATTATCCGAGGTTCGACGAATGCTGGTTTAAGGCATACCGGCAGCCCCAATTGTCTTCCGTTACGACTCTAACTTTGCGTGACCGCTTTATCTGACCTGTGGAACCTTCTTTGTGATTTCCGGAGAATTTTGTTAGGGACCCGGAATCCCGAAAAACCGTGTATTATACACTTCAATTTCGACCGTTCGGGAGGTCGTAAATCAGGACCTGTTCTCTATCTCCGGTTTTTATATCACGCATGCGAGGTCATTTCAGGAGTTAACCTATTCGATTCCAGCCTCGGATAACGAGTATTAATACATCTTTTACGACTATCCGAGGTTCGACGAATGATGGTTTATGGCATACCGGCACCTCCAAATGTCTTCCATTGCTACTTAAATTTTGCATGGCCGCTTTATCTGACTCGGGGAACTTTTTGTGTGATTTCTGGAGAATTTTGTTCCGCGACCCTGGAATCCGGAAAAACCGTGTATTATACACTTCAATTTCAGCCATTCAGGAGCTCGTCTGGGACCTGTTTCTTTTTCTCCGGTTTTTTTCTATCACGCGTCCGAGGTCATTTCAGGAGTTAACCTATTCGGTTTCAGCCTTGGATAACGATTATTAATACATTTTTCACGATTATCCGAGGTTCGACGAATGTTGTTTTATGGCATACCGGCACCACCAAATGTCTGTCGTTACTACTCAAATTTTGCGTGACCGCTTTATCTGACCTGTGGAACTTTCTTTGTGATTTCCGGAGAATTTTGTTCCGGGACCCTGGAATCCCGAAAAACCGTGTATTATACATTTCAATTTCAACCGTTCGGGAGGTCGTACCAGACCCAGTTTCTTTTTCTCCCGATTTTTCTATCACGCGTCCGAGGTCATCTCAGGAGTTAACCTATTCGATTTCAGCCTCGGATAACGAGTATTAATAAATTTTTCACGATTATCCGAGGTTCGGCGAATGCTGTTTTCTGGTATACCGGCACCCCCAAATATCTTCCGTTGCTACTCAAATTTTGCGTGGCCGCTTTATCTGACCCGATGAACTTTCTGTGTGATTTCCGGAGAATGTTGTTCCGGGACTCTGGAATCCCGAAAAACCGTGTATTATACACTTCAATTTCAGCCGTTCGGGAGGTCGTACCGGACCCTGTTTCTTTTTCTACCGGTTTTTCTATCACGCGTCCGAGGTCATTTCAGGAGTTAACCTATTCGATTCCAGCCTCGGATAACGAGTATTAATACATCTTTTACGACTATCCGAGGTTCGACGAATGCTGGTTTATGGCATACCGACACCTCCAAATGTCTTCCGTTGCTACTTAAATTTTGCATGGCCGCTTTATTTGACTCGAGGAACTTTTTGTGTGATTTCTGGAGAATTTTGTTCCGCGACCCTAAAATTCCGAAAAACCGTGTATTATACACTTCAATTTCAGCCGTTCAGGAGCTCGTACCGGACCCAGTTTCTTTTTCTCCCGGTTTTTCTATCACGCTTCCGAAGTCATTTCAGGAGTTAACCTATTCGGTTTCAGCCTTGGATAACGAGTATTAATACATTTTTCACGATTATCCGAGGATCGACGAATGTTGTTTTATGGCATACCGGCACCACCAAATATCTGCCGTTACTACTCAAATTTTGTGTGACCGCTTTATCTGACCTATGGAACTTTCTTTGTGATTTTCGGAGAATTTTGTTCCGGGACCCTGGAATCCCGAAAAACCGTGTATTATACATTTCAATTTCAACCGTTCGGGAGGTCGTACCAGACCCAGTTTCTTTTTCTCCCGATTTTTCTATCACACGTCTGAGGTCATTTCAGGAGTTAACCTATTCGATTTCAGCCTCGGATAACGAGTATTAATAAATTTTTCACGATTATCCGAGGTTCGGCGAAAGCTGTTTTATGGCATACCGTAACCCCCAAATATCTTCCGTTGCTACTCAAATTTTGCGTGGCCGCTTTATCTGACCCGATGAACTTTTTCTGTGTGATTTAGGAGAATTTTGTTAGGGACCCGGAATCTAGAAAACCGTGTATTATACACTTCAATTTCAGCCGTTCGGGAGGTCGTACCGGACAATGTTTCTTTTTCTCCCAGTTTTTCTATCACGCGTCCGAGGTCATTTCAGGAGTTAACCTATTCGATTTCAGCCTCGGATAACGAGTATTAATACATTTTTCACGATTATCCGAGGTTCGACGAATGCTGGTTTAAGGCATACCGGCAGCCCCAATTGTCTTCCGTTACTACTCTAACTTTGCGTGACCGCTTTATCTGACCTGTGGAACCGTCTTTGTGATTTCCGGAGAATTTTGTTCCGGGACCCTGGAATCCCGAAAAACCGTGTATTATACACTTCAATTTCAGTCGTTCGAGAGGTCGTACCGGACCCTGTTCTCTATCTCCCGGTTTTTATATCACGCATGCGAGGTCATTTCAGGAGTTAACCTATTCGATTCCAGCCTCGGATAACGAGTATTAATACATCTTTTACGACTATCCGAGGTTCGACGAATGATGGTTTATGGCATACCGGCACCTCCAAATGTCTTCCATTGCAACTTAAATTTTGCATGGCTGCTTTATCTGACTCGGGGAACTTTTTGTGTGATTTCTGGAGAATTTTTTTCCGCGACCCTGGAATCCGGAAAAACCGTGTATTATACACTTCAATTTTGACCATTCAGAGCTCGTGGGACCCTGTTTCTTTTTCTCCCGGTTTTTCTATCACGCGTCCGAGGTCATTTCAGGAGTTAACCTATTCGGTTTCAGCCTTGGATAACGAGTATTAATACATTTTTCACGATTATCCGAGGTTCAACGAATTTTGTTTTATGGCATACCGGCACCACCAAATATCTGCCGTTACTACTCAAATTTCGTGTGACCGCTTTATGTGACCTTTGGAACTTTCTTTGTGATTTTCGGAGAATTTTTATCCGGGACCCTGGAATCCCGAAAAACCGTGTATTATACATTTCAATTTCAACCATTCGGGAGGTCGTACCAGACCCAGTTTCTTTTTCTCCCGATTTTTCTATCACGCGTCTGAGGTCATTTCAAGAGTTAACCTATTCGATTTCAGCCTCGGATAACGAGTATTAATAAATTTTTCACGATTATCCGAGGTTCGGCGAAAGCTGTTTTATGGCATACCGTAACCCCCAAATATCTTCCGTTGCTACTCAAATTTTGCGTGGCCGCTTTATCTGACCCAATGAACTTTCTGTGTGATTTCCGGAGAATTTTGTTCCGGGACCCTGGAATCTAGAAAAACCGTGTATTATACACTTCAATTTCAGCCGTTCGGGAGGTCGTACCGGACAATGTTTCTTTTTCTCCCAGTTTTTCTATCACGCGTCCGAGGTCATTTCAGGAGTTAACCTTTTCGATTTCAGCCTCGGATAACGAGTATTAATACATTCTTCACGATTATCCGAGGTTCGACGAATGCTGGTTTAAGGCATACCGGCAGCCCCAATTGTCTTCCGTTACTACTCTAACTTTGCGTGACCGCTTTATCTGACCTGTGGAACCTTCTTTGTGATTTCCGGAGAATTTTGTTCCGGGACCCTGGAATCCCGAAAAACCGTGTATTATACACTTCAATTTCAGTCGTTCGGGAGGTCGTACCGGACCCTGTTCTCTATCTCCCAGTTTTTATATCACGCATGCGAGGTCATTTCAGGAGTTAACCTATTCGATTCCAGCCTCGGATAACGAGTATTAATACATCTTTTACGACTATCCGAGGTTCGACGAATGATGGTTTATGGCATACCGGCACCTCCAAATGTCTTCCATTGCTACTTAAATTTTGCATGACCGCTTTATCTGACTCGGGGAACTTTTTGTGTGATTTCTGGAGAATTTTGTTCCGCGACCCTGGAATCCGTAAAAACCGTGTATTATACACTTCAATTTCAGCCATTCAGGAACTCGTACCGGACCCTGTTTCTTTTTCTTCCGGTTTTTCTATCACGCGTCCGAGGTCATTTCAGGAGTTAACCTATTCGGTTTCAGCCTTGGATAACGATTATTAATACATTTTTCACGATTATCCGAGGTTCGACGAATGTTGTTTTATGGCATACCGGCACCACCAAATGTCTGCCGTTACTACTCAAATTTTGCGTGACCGCTTTATCTGACCTGTGGAACTTTCTTTGTGATTTCCGGAGAATTTTGTTCCGGGACCCTGGAATCCCGAAAAACCGTGTATTATACATTTCAATTTCAACCGTTCGGGAGGTCGTACCTGACCCAGTTTCTTTTTCTCTCGATTTTTTTATCACGCGTCCGAGGTCATCTCAGGAGTTAACCTATTCGATTTCAGCCTCGGATAACGAGTATTAAAAAATTTTTCACGATTATCCGAGGTTCGGCGAATGCTGTTTTATGGCATACCGGCACCCCCAAATATCTTCCGTTGCTACTCAAATTTTGCGTGGCCGCTTTATCTGACCCGATGAACTTTCTGTGTGATTTCCGGAGAATTTTGTTCCGGGACCCTGGAATCCAGAAAAACCGTGTATTATACACTTCAATTCCAGCCGTTCGGGAGGTCGTATCGGACAATGTTTCTTTTTCTCCCGGTTTTTCTATCACGCGTCCGAGGTCATTTCAGGAGTTAACCTATTCGATTTCAACCTCGGATAACGAGTATTTATAAATTTTTCACGATTATCCGAGGTTCGGCGAATGCTGTTTTATGGCATACTGGCACCCCCAAATATCTTCCGTTGCTACTCAAATTTTGCGTGGCCGCTTTATCTGACCCAATGAACTTTTTGTGTGATTTCCGGAGAATTTTGTTCCGGGACCCTGGAAGCTAGAAAAACCGTGTATTATACACTTCAATTTCAGCCGTTGGGAGGTCGTATCGGACAATGTTTCTTTTTCTCTCGGTTTTTCTATCACGCGTCCGAGGTCATTTCAGGAGTTAACCTATTCGATTTCAGCCCCGGATAACGAGTATTAATACATCTTTTACGATTATCCGAGGTTCGGCGAATGCTGGTTTATGGCATACCTGCACCCCCAAATGTCTCCCGTTGCTACTCAAATTTTGCGTGGCCGCTTTATCTGACCCGACAAACTTTATGTGTGATTTCCGTAGAATTTTGTTCCGGGACCCTGGAATCCCGAAAAACCGTGTATTATACACTTCAATTTCAACCGTTCAGGAGGTCGTACCGGACCCAGTTTCTTTTGTTGGAATAAGTGTCCTCCGACAATAATTCGATCACAATTGTCGATTATAATGATCACATGTTTAAATCTCCTATTTAAGAATACATGTGGGAAGTAATATTTTACAGTCAACTGGTCAACACATATTGGTAATGATTGGCTGACTAGAGTTTGACATTACTGTCGTGCGACGGTGGTGATCAGTTGATCCCCTTAGGTCATACCTAAAGGGTGACGCTCTTAATTGATTATTTAATTAATCGTATGTCGATACGGGTTGATTAAATTGCTTAAAATTGACGGACGATTTTGTGAGTATAACTGACGTGTCTTATTGTAATTCGATTAAATAAGATACGGTCTAAGTAATCAAATTGTTTCATTACTTAGATTAAATTATTGTTTACGAAACAATTGAAACTGAATGAATATTTTATTATAAATACAAGACTAGACCTGTCAAACAGATCGGGTCGTGTCGGGTTCGTGTTCGTGTTACATGTAAACGGGTCACAAACCCTTCAACCCAAACCCAACCCGTTTAAATCTCGTTTCGTGTTCGTGTCGACCCACCTACATAAATGGGTCATCAAGCCTCAACCCTAACCCGGTAATATGGTGTCGGGTTCGGGTCTTGTTTTCGTGTCATGTCAATATTTGGAAAGTTTTAAGTATATTTATGTGATGAAAGATAAAAAAATTAGGATTAATTTATTAAACAGGTCATTCGTGTCGGGTTCGTGTTTAGAGAGCTCAACCCAAACCCGACCCAATTAAATATCGTGTCGTGTTCGTGTCGACCCACTTACATAAATGGGTCATTGAGCCTCAACCCAAACCCGTTAATTTCGTGTCGGGTTCGTGTCGTGCTTTCGTGTCGTGTCCTTATTTGCCAGCTCTATACAAGACGTTGTGATTTATAATTGATAAACCGTTTTGGTACAACTAATTACGAATTACTATTCGATTTTTGTATATGACATAGTTTTGTTAATATGTTGATTTTTTTAATTGTTAAAAATACATTTTATATATATGATGTCATGTAATATGTTACATGTGACATATTGACAAAATCACAAAATAAAATGGACTCCTCCATTTTATATAAGTGTACCGAAATAATGGGTGAGTAGTAGGGTTTTATTGTGTTTTATTTTAAATCAAACACAATGATTACATTTTTATATAGCCTTACATGCCTACATTTTGTGGGTAGAAGCAATGGCCATGCATTGGCCTTGTGATTCCCACCCCACCCGGTTTTGGACAAGAGAGGAAGCCAAGGGTTTTCACTCATATTCTTCCAAAATACTTCACTATAATGTAGTGTATCATTTTCATTCCATACACATAAAAAAACTTAGAGAAGTTTAAGAGAGAAAATACTCTATAATTCCTCCCTCTCCTTACCGAAACAAAAGAGACAAAAATAATATTTTGGGTCATTTTTAAGCTAGATTAATAATATTACTAGTTCATAATATTTTTAATTATTAAGAGTAACACTTTGGGTATAAGCTTTTGGGAGAGGTTCTAATTTGAACCTTTGTTCATCCATTATAAGGAAACTCAAGAACTAACAAATGGGTGAATTTGTTGCTGCCCTTTTGATCCGAAATCCCAACGTAAGATTGACGATGTCTTCTCTAATCTTGTTTTTAGTTTGCATGCATAAGATCTAGTTATTATTTTATGACTAAATAATCACTTTTGTATGAAATGTATAGAAATGGAATTAATGAATCCTAACATCTTTTTCTCCCGGTTTTCTATCACGCGTCCGAGGTCATTTCAGAAGTTAACCTATTCGATTTCAGCCTCGGATAACGAGGATTAATACATTTCTCACGATTATCCAAGGTTCGACGAATGCTCGTTTATGGCATACCGGCACCCCCAAATGTCTTCTGTTGCTACTCAAATTTTATGTGGCCGCTTTATCTGACCTGATGAAATTTATATGTGATTTCCGGAGAATTTTGTTCCAATACTCTGGAATTCCGAAAAACCGTGTATTATACACTTCAATTTCAACCTTCAGAAAGTCATACCGGACCCAGTTTCTTTTTCTACCGATTTTTCTATCACGCGCCCGAGGTCATTTCAGGAGTTAACCTATTCGATTTCAGCCTCGAATAACGAGGATTAATACATTTTTCACGATTATCCAAGGTTCGACGAATGCTCGTTTATGGCATACCGGCACCCCCAAATGTCTTCCGTTGCTACTTAAATTTTACGTGGCCGCTTTATCTGACCCGAGGAACTTCTGTGTGATTTCCGGAGAATTTTGTTCCGGGACTCTGGAACCCCAAAAATATCAGCCGTTCGGAAGGTCGTACCGGACCCTGTTTCTTTTTCTACCGGTTTTTCTATCACGCGTCCGAGGTCATTTCAGGAGTTAACCTATTCGATGTCAGCGTCGGCTAACGAGTATTATTACATTTTTCACGATTATCCGAGGTTCGGCGAATGCTGTTTTATGGCATACCGGCACCCCCAAATATCTTCCGTTGCTACTCAAATTTTACGTGGCCGCTTTATCTGACCCGTGGAACTTTCTTTGTGATTTCCGGAGAATTTTGTTCCGGGACCCTGGAATCTCGAAAAACCGTGTATTATACACTTCAATTTAAACCGTTTTGAAGGTCGTACCGGACCCAGTTTCTTTTTCTCCCGGTTTTTCTATCACGCGTCCGAGGTCATTTCAGGAGTTAACCTATTCGATTTTAGCCTCGGATAACGAGGATTAATGCATTTTTCACGATTATCCAAGGTTCGACGAATGCTCGTTTATGGCATACCGGCACCCCCAACTGTCTTCCGTTGCTACTCAAATTTTACGTGGCCGCTTTTTCTTACCTCAGGAACTTTCTGTGTGATTTCCGGAGAATTTTGTTCCGGGACTCTGGAATCCCAAAAAACCGTGTATTATACACTTCAATTTCAACCGTTCGGGAGGTCGTACCGGGCCCAGTTTCTTTTTCTCCCGATTTTTCTATCACGCGTCCGAGGTCATTTCAGGAGTTAACCTATTCGATTTCAGCCTCGGATAACGAGTATTAATAAATTTTTCACGATTATCCGAGGTTCGGCGAATGCTGTTTTATGGCATACCGGCACCCCTTTATCTTCCGTTGCTACTCAAATTTTGCGTGGCCGCTTTATATGACCCGATGAACTTTCTTTGTGTTTTCCGGAGAATTTTGTTCCGGGACCCTGGAATCCAGAAAAACCGTGTATTATATATACACTTCAATTTCAGCCGTTCGGGAGGTCGTACTGGACAAAGTTTCTTTTTCTCCCGGTTTTTCTATCACGCGTCCGAGGTCATTTCAGGAGTTAACCTATTCGATTTCAGCCTCGGATAACGAGGATTAATACATTTTTTACGATTATCCAAGGTTCGACGAATGCTGGTTTATGGTATACCGTTATCCCCAAATGTCTTCCGTTGCTACTTAAATTTTGCGTGGCCGCTTTATCTGACCCGAGGAACTTTCTGTGTGATTTCCGGAGAATTTTGTTGCAGGACCCAAGAATCCCGAAAAACCGTGTATTATACACTTCAATTTCAGCCGTTCAAGAGGTCGTATCGGACCCTGTTTCTTTTTCTACCGGTTTTTCAATCACGCGTCCATGGTCATTTCAGGAGTTAACCTATTCGATTTCAGCCTCGGATAACAAGTATTAATACATTTTTCACGATTATCCGAGGTTCGGCGAATGCTGTTTTATGGCATACCGGCACCCCCAAATATCTTCCGTTGCTACTCAAATTTTACGTGGCCGCTTTATCTGACCTGTGGAGCTTTCTTTGTGATTTCCGGAGAATTTTGTTCCGGGACCTCGGAATCCCAAAAAACCGTGTATTATACACTTCAATTTCAACCGTTTGGGAGGTCGTACCGGACCCAGTTTCTTTTTCTACCGATTTTTTTATCACGCGTCTGAGGTCATTTCAAGAGTTAACCTATTCGATTTCAGTCTCGGATAACGAGTATTAATAAATTTTTCACGATTATCCGAGGTTCGGCGAATGCTGTTTTATGGCATACCGGCACCCCCAAATATCTTCCGTTGCTACTCAAATTTTGCGTGGCCGCTTTATCTGACCCGATGAACTTGCTGTGTGATTTCCGGAGAATTTTGTTTCGGGACCCTAGAATCCAGAAAAACCGTGTATTATACACTTCAATTTCAGCCGTTCGAGATGTCGTACCGGACAATGTTTCTTTTTCTCCCGGTTTTTCTATCACACATCCGAGGTCATTTCAGGAGTTAACCTATTCGATTATGCGAGGTTCGACGAATGCTGGTTTATGGCATACCGGCACCCCCAAATGTCTCCCGTTGCTCTCAGATTTTGCGTGGCCGCTTTATCTGACCCGCCAAACTTTCTGTGTGATTTCCGGAAAATTTTGTTCCGCGACCCTGGAATCCCGAAAAACAGTGTATTATACACTTCAATTTCAGCCGTTCGGGGGGTCGTAGCGGACCCTGTTTCTTTTTCTCCCGGTTTTTCTATCACGCGTCCGAGGTCATTTCAGGAGTTAACCTATTCGATTTCAGACTCGGATAACGAGTACTAATACATTTTTCACGATTATCCAAGGTTCGACGAATGCTCGTTTATGGCATACCGACAGCCCTAAATGTCTTCCGTTACTACTCTAATTTTGCGTGACCACTTTATCTGACCTAAGGAACTTTCTGTGTGATTTCCGGAGAATTTTGTTCCGGATCTCTGGAATCTCGAAAAACCGTGTATTATACACTTCAATTTAAACCGTTCGGGAGGTCGTACCTTACCCAGTTTCTTTTTCTACCGATTTTTCTATCACGCGTCTGAGGTCATTTCAGGAGTTAACCTATTCGATTTCAGCCTCGGATAACGAGTATTAATAAATTTTTCACGATTATCCGAGGTTCGGCGAATGCTGTTTTATGGCATACCGGCACCCCCTAATATCTTCCGTTGCAACTCAAATTTTGCGTGGCCGCTTTATCTGACCCGATGAACTTTCTCTGTGATTTCCGGAGAATTTTGTTCCGGGATCCTAAAATCCCGAAAAACCGTGTATTATACACTTCAATTTCAGCCGTTCGAGATGTCGTACCGGACCCTGTTTCTTTTTCTCCCGGTTTTTCTATCACGCGTCCGAGGTCATTTCAGGGGTTAACCTATTCGATTTCAGCCTCGGATAACGAGTATTAATACATTTTTCACGATTATTTGAGGTTCGACGAATGCTGGTTTAAGCCATACAGGCAGCTCCAAATGTCTTCCGTTACTACTCTAATTTTGCGTGACCGCTTTATCTGACCTGTGGAGTGTGGAACTTTCTTTGTGATTTCCGGAGAATTTTTTTCCCGGACCCTGGAATCTCGAAAAACCGTGTATTATACAATTCAATTTCAGCCGTTCGGGAGGTTGTACCGGACCTTGTTTCTCTATCTCCCGGTTTTCTATCACGCATCCGAGGTCATTTCAGGAGTTAACCTATTCGATTTCAGCCTCGGATAACGAGTATTAATACATCTTTTACGACTATCCGAGGTTCGACGAATGCTGGTTTATAGCATACCGCACCTCCAAATGTCTTCCGTTGCTACTTAAATTTTGTGTGGCTGCTTTATTTGACTCGAGAAACTTTTTGTGTGATTTCCGGAGAATTTTGTTCCGCGACCCTGGAATCCCGAAAAACCGTGTAATATACACTTCAATTTCAGCCGTTCAGGAGGTCGTACCGGACCCTGTTTCTTTTTCTCCCGGTTTTTCTATCACGCGTCCGAGAACATTTCAGGAGTTAACCTATTCGATTTCAGCCTCGGATAACGAGTATTAATACATTTTTCACGACTATCCGAGGTTCGACGACTGTGGTTTTATGGTATACCGGCACCACCAAATGTTTTCCGTTACTACTCAAATTTTGCGTGACCGCTTTATCTGACCTCTGGAACTTTCTTTGTGATTTCCGGAGAATTTTGTTCCGGGACCCTGGAATCCCGAAAAACCGAGTATTATACACTTCAATTTCAACCGTTCGGGAGGTTGTACCGGACCCAGTTTCTTTTTCTCCCGATTTTTCTATCACGCGCCCGAGGTCATTTCAGGAGTTAACCTATTCGATTTCAGGCTCGGATAACGAGTATTAATAAATTTTTCACGATTATCCGAGGTTCGGCGAATGCTGTTTTATGGCATACCGGCACCCCTTTATCTTCCGTTGCTACTCAAATTTTGCGTGGCCGCTTTATCTGACCCGATGAACTTTCTTTGTGATTTCCGGAGAATTTTGTTCCGGGACCCTGGAATCCAGAAAAACCGTGTATTATATATACACTTCAATTTCAGCCGTTCGGGAGGTCGTACTGGACAAAGTTTCTTTTTCTCCCGGTTTTTCTATCACGCGTCCGGGGTCATTTCAGGAGTTAACCTATTCGATTTCAGCCTCGGATAACGAGGATTAATACATTTTTCACGATTATCCAAGGTTCGACGAATGCTGGTTTATGGTATACCGGCACCCCCAAATGTCTTCCGTTGCTACTTAAATTTTGCGTGGCCGCTTTATCTGACCCGAGGAACTTTCTGTGTGATTTCCGGAGAATTTTGTTCCAGGACCCAAGAATCCCGAAAAACCGTGTATTATACACTTCAATTTCAGCCGTTCAGGATGTCGTATCGGACCCTGTTTCTTTTTCTTCCGGTTTTTCTATCACGCGTTCGAGGTCATTTCAAGAGTTAACCTATTCGATTTCAGCCACGAATAACGAGTATTAATACATCTTTCACGATTGTCCGAGGTCCGACGAATGCTGGTTTATGGCATACCGGCACCCCCAAATGTCTTCCGTTGCTACTCAAATTTTGCGTGGCCGCTTTATCTGACCCGATGAACTTTCTGTGTGATTTCCGGAGAGTTTTGTTCTGGAATCCTGGAATCCCGAAAAACCGTGTATTATAATACACTTCAATTTCAGCCGTTCGGGGGGTCGTACCAGACTCTGTTTCTTTTTCACACGGTTTTTCTATCACGCGTCCGAGGTCATTTTAGGAGTTAACCTATTCGATTTCAGCCTCGGATAACGAGTATTAATACATTTTTCACGATTATCCGAGGTTCGACGAATGCTGGTTTAAGGCATACCGGTAGCCCCAAATGTCTTCCGTTACTACTCTAATTTTGCGTGACCACTTTATCTGACCTGTGGAACTTTGTTTATGATTTCCAGAGAATTTTGTTCCGGGACCCTGCAATCCCGAAAAACCGTGTATTATATACTTCAATTTAAACCGTTTGGAAGGTCGTACCGGACCCAGTTTCTTTTTCTCCCGGTTTTTCTATCACGCGTCCGAGGTCATTTCAGGAGTTAACCTATTCGATTTTAGCCTCGGATAACGAGTATTAATACATTTTTCACGATTATCCGAGGTTCGACGAATGCTGGTTTAAGGCATACCGGCACCCCCAACTATCTTCCGTTGCTACTCAAATTTTGCGTGGCCGCTTTATCTGACCCGATGAACTTTCTTTGTGATTTCCGGAGAATTTTGTTCCGGGACCCTGGAATCCAGAAAAACCGTGTATTATATATACACTTCAATTTCAGCCGTTCGGGAGGTCGTACTGGACAAAGTTTCTTTTTCTCCCGGTTTTTCTATCACGCATCCGAGGTCATTTCAGGAGTTAACCTATTCGATTTCAGCCTCGGATAACGAGGATTAATACATTTTTCACGATTATCCAAGGTTCGACGAATGCTGGTTTATGGTATACCGGCACCCCCAAATGTCTTCCGTTGCTACTTAAATTTTGCGTGGCCGCTTTATCTGACCCGAGGAACTTTCTGTGTGATTTCCGGAGAATTTTGTTCCAGGACCCAAGAATCCCGAAAAACCGTGTATTATACACTTCAATTTCAGCCGTTCAGGAGGTCGTATCGGACCCTGTTTCTTTTTCTACCGGTTTTTCAATCACGCATCCGAGGTCATTTCAGGAGTTAACCTATTCGATTTCAGCCTCGGATAACGAGTATTAATACATTTTTCACGATTATCCGAGGTTCGGCGAATGCTGTTTTATGGCATACCGGCACCCCCAAATATCTTCCGTTGCTACTCAAATATTACGTGGCCGCTTTATCTGACCTGTGGAGCTTTCCTTGTGATTTCCGGAGAATTTTGTTCCGGGACCTCGGAATCCCAAAAAACCGTGTATTATACACTTCAATTTCAACCGTTTGGGAGGTCGTACCGGACCCAGTTTCTTTTTCTACCGATTTTTCTATCACGCGTCTGAGGTCATTTCAAGAGTTAACCTATTCGATTTCAGTCTCGGATAACGAGTATTAATAAATTTTTCACGATTATCCGAGGTTCGGCGAATGCTGTTTTATGGCATACCGGCACCCCCAAATATCTTCCGTTGCTACTCAAATTTTGCGTGGCCGCTTTATCTGACCCGATGAACTTTGTGTGATTTCGGAGAATTTTGTTTCGGGACCCTAGAATCCAGAAAAACCGTGTATTATACAATTCAATTTCAGCCGTTCGGGAGGTCGTACCGGACAATGTTTCTTTTTCTCCCGGTTTTTCTATCACGCATCCGAGGTCATTTCAGGAGTTAACCTATTCGATTATGCGAGGTTCGACGAATGCTGGTTTATGGCATACCGGCACCCCCAAATGTCTCCCGTTGCTCTCAAATTTTGCGTGGCCGCTTTATCTGACCCGACAAACTTTCTGTGTGATTTCCGGAAAATTTTGTTCCGCGACCCTGGAATCCCGAAAAACAGTGTATTATACACTTCAATTTCAGCCGTTCGGGGGGTCGTAGCGGACCCTGTTTCTTTTTCTCCCGGTTTTTCTATCACGCGTCCGAGGTCATTTCAGGAGTTAACCTATTCGATTTCAGACTCGAATAACGAGTACTAATACATTTTTCACGATTATCCAAGATTCGACGAATGCTCGTTTATGGCATACCGACAGCCCTAAATGTCTTCCGTTACTACTCTAATTTTGCGTGACCACTTTATCTGACCTAAGGAACTTTCTGTGTGATTTCCGGAGAATTTTGTTCCGGGTCTCTGGAATCTAGAAAAACCGTGTATTATACACTTCAATTTAAACCGTTCGGGAGGTCGTACCTGACCCAGTTTCTTTTTCTACCGATTTTTCTATCACGCGTCCGAGGTCATTTCAGGAGTTAACCTATTCGATTTCAGCCTCGGATAACGAGTATTAATAAATTTTTCACGATTATCCGAGGTTCGGCGAATGCTGTTTTATGGCATACCGGCACCCCCAAATATCTTCCGTTGCAACTCAAATTTTGCGTGGCCGCTTTATCTGACCCGATGAACTTTCTCGGTGATTTCCGGAGAATTTTGTTCCGGGATCCTGGAATCCCGAAAAACCGTGTATTATACACTTCAATTTCAGCCGTTCGGGGGGTCGTACCGGACCCTATTTCTTTTTCTCCCGGTTTTTCTATCACGCGTCCGAGGTCATTTCAGGGGTTAACCTATTCGATTTCAGCCTCGGATAACGAGTATTAATACATTTTTCACGATTATTTGAGGTTCGACGAATGCTGGTTTAAGGCATACATGCAGCCCCAAATGTCTTCCGTTACTACTCTAATTTTGCGTGACCGCTTTATCTGACCTGTGGAGTGTGGAACTTTCTTTGTGATTTCCGGAGAATTTTTTTCCCGGACCCTGGAATCTCGAAAAACCGTGTATTATACAATTCAATTTCAGCCGTTCGGGAGGTTGTACCGGACCTTATTTCTCTATCTCCCGGTTTTTCTATCACGCATCCGAGGTCATTTCAGGAGTTAACCTATTCGATTTCAGCCTCGGATAACGAGTATTAATACATCTTTTACGACTATCCGAGGTTCGACGAATGCTGGTTTATAGCATACCGGCACCCCCAAATGTCTTCCGTTGCTACTTAAATTTTGCGTGGCTGCTTTATTTGACTCGAGAAACTTTTTGTGTGATTTCCGGAGAATTTTGTTCCGCGACCCTGGAATCCCGAAAAACCGTGTAATATACACTTCAATTTCGGCCGTTCTCAGAGGTCGCATGGGACCCTGTTTCTTTTTCTCCGTTTTTTTTCTATCACGCGTCCGAGAACATTTCAGGAGTTAACCTATTCGATTTCAGCCTCGGATAACGAGTATTAATACATTTTTCACGATTATCCGAGGTTCGACGAATGTGGTTTTATGGTATACCGGCACCACCAAATGTTTTCCGTTACTACTCAAATTTTGCGTGACCGCTTTATCTGACCTCTGGAACTTTCTTTGTGATTTCCGGAGAATTTTTTTCCGGGACCCTGGAATCCCGAAAAACCGAGTATTATACACTTCAATTTCAACCGTTCGGGAGGTCGTACCGGGCCCAGTTTCTTTTTCTCCCGATTTTTCTATCACGCGTCCGAGGTCATTTCAGGAGTTAACCTATTCGATTTCAGCCTCGGATAACGAGTATTAATACATTTTTCACGATTATCCGAGGTTCGGGGAATGCTGTTTTATGGCATACCGGCACCCCCAAATATCTTCCGTTGCTACTCAAATTTTGCTTGGCCGCTTTATCTGACCCGATGAACTTTCTGTGTGATTTCCGGAGAATTTTGTTCCGGGACTCTGGAATCCCGAAAAACCGTGTATTATACACTTCAATTTCAGTCGTTCGGGAGGTCGTACCGGACCCTGTTTCTTTTTTCTTCCGGTTTTTCTATCACGCGTTCGAGGTCATTTCAAGAGTTAACCTATTCGATTTCAGCCACGGATAACGAGTATTAATACATCTTTTACGATTATCCGAGGTCCGACGAATGCTGGTTTATGGCATACCGGCACCCCCAAATGTCTTCCGTTGCTACTCAAATTTTGCGTGGCCGCTTTATCTGACCCGATGAACTTTCTGTGTGATTTCCGGAGAGTTTTGTTCTGGAATCCTGGAATCCCGAAAAACCGTGTACTATAATACACTTCAATTTCAGCCGTTCGGGGGGTCGTACCAGACCCTGTTTCTTTTTAACACGGTTTTTCTATCACGCGTCCGAGGTCATTTTAGGTGTTAACCTATTCGATTTCAGCCTCGGATAACGAGTATTAATACATTTTTCACGATTATCCGAGGTTCGACGAATGCTGGTTTAAGGGATACCGGCAGCCCTAAATGTCTTCCGTTACTACTCTAATTTTGCGTGACCACTTTATCTGACCTGTGGAACTTTCTTTATGATTTCCAGAGAATTTTGTTCCGGGACCCTGCAATCCCGAAAAACCGTGTATTATACACTTCAATTTCAGCCGTTCGGAAGGTCGTACCGGACCCCGTTTCTCTATCTCCCGGTTTTTCTATCACACATCCGAGGTCATACCCGCACCCCCAAATGTCTTCCGTTGCTACTTAAATTTTGCGTGGCTGCTTTATCAGACTCGAGGAACTTTTTGTGTGATTTCTGGAGAATTTTGTTCCGCGATCCTGGAATCCCGAAAAACCATGTATTATACACTTCAATTTCAGCAGTACCCTCGAACTTTGCCATTTTGCATATGGTACCCAACTTTTTAAGTTTGTGTACATTATACCCTCCATGTTTGATTTTCAAGCACAACGTATCCTTTTTGTCGGTCTAAAAAAACTCAATTGCGCTTAATTCCTAAATCGGAATTCAGAATCGGCCAATTTTTTTTCGTTAAATGATTATCTCATCAATTTGAAAAAAAAAATTAGTCAATTCCGATTTCTGATCTATAATTTATGCTCAATTGAAAATTTTAAAAACGATAAAAAGGACATGTTGTGCTTGAAAATCAAATTTCAAGGATATCATGTGCACAAACTTAAAAACTTGGGTACCACGTGAAAAATGGCAAAGTTCGAGGGTACCACGTGAATTTTCCGATACATTTTTCACGATTATCCGAGGTTTGAAGAATGTTGTTTTATGGCATACCGGCACCACCAAATGTCTTCCGTTACTGCTCAAATTTTGCTTGACCGCTTTATCTGACCTGTGGAACTTTCTTTGTGATTTCCGGAGAATTTTGTTCCAGGACCCTGGAATCCCGAAAAACCGAGTATTATACACTTCAATTTCAGTCGTTCGGGAGGTCGTACCGGACCCTGTTTCTTTTTCTCCCGGTTTTTCTATCACGCGTTCGAGGTCATTTCAAGAGTTAACCTATTCGATTCCAGCCACGGATAACGAGTATTAATACATATTTTACGATTATCCGAGTTTCGACGAATGCTGGTTTATGGCATACCGACACCCCCAAATGTCTTCCGTTGCTACTCAAATTTTGCGTGGCCGCTTTATCTGACCCGATGAACTTTCTGTGTGATTTCCGGAGAGTTTTGTTCCGGGATCCTGGAATCCCGAAAAACCGTGTATTATACACTTCAATTTCAGCCGTTCGGGGGGTCGTACCAAACCATGTTTCTTTTTCATCCGGTTTTTTTATCACGCGCCCGAGATCATTTTAGGAGTTAACCTATTCGATTTCAGCCTCGGATAACGGGTATTAATATATTTTTCACGATTATCCGAGGTTCGACGAATGTTGTTTTATGGCATACCGTCACCACCAAATGTCTTCCATTACTGCTCAAATTTTGCTTGACCGCTTTATCTGACCTGTGGAACTTTCTTTGGGATTTCCGGAGAATTTTGTTCCGGGATCCTGGAATCCCGAAAAACCGTGTATTATACACTTCAATTTCAGTCGTTCGGGAGGTCGTACCGGACCCTGTTTCTTTTTTCTTCCGGTTTTTCTATCACGCGTTCGAGGTCATTTCAAGAGTTAACCTATTCGATTTCAGCCACGGATAACGAGTATTAATACATCTTTTACGATTATCCGAGGTCCGACGAATGCTGGTTTATGGCATACCGGCACCCCCAAATGTCTTCCGTTGCTACTCAAATTTTGCGTGGCCGCTTTATCTGACCCGATGAACTTTCTGTGTGATTTCCGGAGAGTTTTGTTCCGGGATCCTGGAATCCCGAAAAACCGTGTATTATACACTTCAATTTCAGTCGTTCGGGGGGTCGTACCGGACCCTGTTTCTTTTTCTCCCGTTTCTCTATCACGCGTCCGAGGTCATTTCAGGAGTTAAGCTATTCGATTTCAGCCTCGGATAACGAGTATTAATACATTTTTCACGATTATCCGAGGTTCGACGAATGCTGGTTTAAAGCATACCAGCAGCCCCAAATGTCTTCCGTTACTACTCTAATTTTGCGTGACCGCTTTATCTGACTTGTGGAACTTTCTTTGTGATTTCCGGAGAATTTTGTTCCGGGACCCTGGAATCCAGAAAAACCGTGTATTATACACTTCAATTTCAGCCGTTCGGGAGGTCGTACCGGACAATGTTTCTTTTTCTCCCGGTTTTTCTATCACGCGTCCGAGGTCATTTCAGGAGTTAACCTATTCGATTTCAGCCTCGGATAACGAGTATTAATACATTTTTCACGATTATGCGAGGTTCGGCGAATGTTGTTTTATGGCATACCGTCACCTACAAATATCTTCCGTTGCTACTCAAATTTTACGTGGCCGCTTTATCTGACCTGAGGAACTTTCTGTGTGATTTCCGGAGAATTTTGTTCCGGGACTCTGGAATCCCGAAAAACCGTGTATTATACACTTCAATTTTAGCCGTTCGGGAGGTCGTACCGGACCCTGTTTCTCTATCTCCCGGGTTTTCTATCACGCATCCGAGGTCATTTCAGGAGTTAACCTAGTCGATTCCAGCCTCGGATAATGAGTATTAATACATCTTTTACGACTATCCCAGGTTCGACGAATGCTGGTTTATGGCATTTCGGCACCCCCAAATGTCTTCCGTTGCTACTTAAATTTTGCGTGGCTACTTTATCTGACTCGAGGAACTTTTTGTATGATTTCTGGAAAATTTTGTTCCGCGACCCTGTAATCTCGAAAAATCGCGTATTATACACTTCAATTTCAGCCGTTCGGGGGGTCGTACCGGACCCTATTTATTTTTTCTCCCGGTTTTTCTATCACGCGTCCGAGGTCATTTCAGGAGTTAACCTATTCGATTTCAGCCTCGGATAACGAGTATTAATACATTTTTCACGATTATCCGAGGTTCGACGAATGCTGGTTTATGGCATACCGGTAGCCCCAAATTTCTTCCGTTACTACTCTAATTTTGCGTGACCGCTTTATCTGACCTATGGAACTTTCTGTGTGATTTCCGGAGAATTTTGTTCCGGGACCCTGGAATCCCGAAAAAGCGTGTATTATACACTTCAATTTCAACCGTTCGGGAGGTCGTACCGGACCCAGTTTCTTTTTCTCCCGGTTTTTCTATCACGCGTCCGAGGTCATTTCAGGAGTTAACCTATTCGATTTCAGCCTCGGATAACGAGTATTAATACATTTTTCACGATTATCCGAAGTTTGACGAATGTTGTTTTATGGCATACCGGCACCCTTAAATGTCTTCCGTTACTACTCAAATTTTGCGTGACCGCTTTATCTGACCTGTGGAACTTTCTTTGTGATTTCCGGAGAATTTTGTTCCGGGACCCTAGAATCCCGAAAAACCGTGTATTATACACTTCAATTTCAGCCGTTCGGGAGGTCGAACCGGACCCTCTTTCTCTATCTCCCGGTTTTTCTATGACGCATCTGAGGTCATTTCAGGAGTTAACCTATTCGATTTCAGCCTCGGATAACGAGTATTAATACATTTTTATGATTATCCGAGTTTAGACGAATGCTGGTTTATGGCATACCGGCACCTCCAAATGTCTTCTGTTGCTACTCAAATTTTGCGTGGCCGCTTTACTTGACCCAACGAACTTTCTGTGTGATTTCCGGAGAATTTTGTTCCGGGACCCTGGAATCCCGAAAAAACGTGTATTATACACTTCAATTTCAACCGTTCGGGAGCTAAATGGGACCCAGTTTCTTTTTCTCCGGTTTTTCTATCACGCGTCCGAGGTCATTTCAGAAGTTAACCTATTCGATTTCAGCCTCGGATAACGAGTATTAATACATTTTTCACGATTATCCGAGGTTTGACGAATGTTGTTTTATGGCATACCGGCACCCTTAAATGTCTTCCGTCATTACTCAAATTTTGCGTGACCGCTTTATCTGACCTGTGGAACTTTCTTTGTGATTTCCGGAGAATTTTGTTCTGGGACCCTGGAATCCCGAAAAACCGTGTATTATACACTTCAATTTCAGCCGTTCGGGAGGTCGTACCGGACCACCCTGTTTCTCTATCTCCCGGTTTTTCTATCACGCATCCGAGGTCATTTCAGGAGTTAACCTATTCGATTTCAGCCTCGGATAACGAGTATTAATACATTTTTCACGATTATCCGATGTTCGACGAATACTGGTTTAAGGCATACCGGCAGCCCCAAATGTCTTCCGTTACTACTTAAATTTTGCGTGACCGCTTTATCTGACCTGTGAAACTTTCTTTGTGATTTCCGGAGAATTTTGTTCCGGGACCCTGGAATCCCGAAAAACCGTGTATTATACACTTCAATTTCAGCCGTTCGAGAGGTCGTACCGGACCCTGTTTCTCTATCTCCCGGTTTTTCTATCACGCATCCGAGGTCATTTCAGGAGTTAACCTATTCGATTTCAGCGTCGGATAACGACTATTGATACATCTTTTACGACTATCCGAGGTTCGACGAATGCTGGTTTATGGCATACCGGCACCCCCAAATGTCTTCCGTTGCTACCCAAATTTTGCAAGACCGCTTTATCTGACCTATGGAACTTTCTTTGTGATTTCCGGAGAATTTTGTTCCGGGACCCTCGAATCCCGAAAAACCGTGTATTATACACTTCAATTTCAACCGTTCGGGAGGTCGTACCAGACCCAGTTTCTTTTTCTCCCTATTTATCTATCACGCGTCCGAGGTCATTTCAGGAGTTAACCTATTCGATTTCAGCCTCGGATAACGAGTATTAATACATTTTTCACGATTATCCGAGGTTCGGGGACTGCTGTTTTATGGCATACCGGCACCCCCAAATATTTCCGTTGCTACTCAAATTTTGCATGGCCGCTTTATCTGACCCGGTGAACGTTCTGTGTGATTTCCGGAGAATTTTGTTCCGGGACCCTGGAATCCCGAAAAACCGTGTATTATACACTTCAATTTCAGTCGTTCGGGAGGTCGTACCGGACCCTATTTATTTTTCTCCCGGTTTTTCTATCACGCGTCCGAGGTCATTTCAAGAGTTAACCTATTCGATTTCAGCCTCGGATAACGAGTATTAATACATCTTTTACGAATATCCGAGGTTCGACGAATGCTGGTTTATGGCATACCGGCACCTCCAAATGTCTTCTGTTGCTACTCAAATTTTGCGTGGCCGCTTTACTTGACCCAACGAACTTTCTGTGTGATTTCCGGAGAATTTTGTTCCGGGACCCTAGAATCCCGAAAAACCGTGTATTATACACTTCAATTTCAGCCGTTCGGGAGGTCGTACCGGAACCTGTTTCTCTATCTCCCGGTTTTTCTATCACGCATCCGAGGTCATTTCAGGAGTTAACCTATTCGATTTCAGCGTCGGATAACGACTATTGATACATCTTTTACGACTATCCGAGGTTCGACGAATGCTGGTTTATGGCATACCGGCACCCCCAAATGTCTTCCGTTGCTACCCAAATTTTGCGTGACCGCTTTATCTGACCTATGGAACTTTCTTTGTGATTTCCGGAGAATTTTGTTCCGGGACCCTCGAATCCCGAAAAACCGTGTATTATACACTTCAATTTCAACCGTTCGGGAGGTCGTACCAGACCCAGTTTCTTTTTCTCCCTATTTATCTATCACGCGTCCGAGGTCATTTCAGGAGTTAACCTATTCGATTTCAGCCTCGGATAACGAGTATTAATACATTTTTCACGATTATCCGAGGTTCGGGGACTGCTGTTTTATGGCATACCGGCACCCCCAAATATTTCCGTTGCTACTCAAATTTTGCGTGGCCGCTTTACTTGACCCAACGAACTTTCTGTGTGATTTCCGGAGAGTTTTGTTCCGGGATCCTGGAATCCCGAAAAACCGTGTATTATACACTTCAATTTCAGCCGTTCGGGGGGTCGTACCAAACCATGTTTCTTTTTCATCCGGTTTTTTTATCACGCGCCCGAGATCATTTTAGGAGTTAACCTATTCGATTTCAGCCTCGGATAACGGGTATTAATATATTTTTCACGATTATCCGAGGTTCGACGAATGTTGTTTTATGGCATACCGTCACCACCAAATGTCTTCCATTACTGCTCAAATTTTGCTTGACCGCTTTATCTGACCTGTGGAACTTTCTTTGGGATTTAGGAGAATTTTGTTCCGGGATCTCGGAATCGAAAAACCGTGTATTATACACTTCAATTTCAGTCGTTCGGGAGGTCGTACCGGACCCTGTTTCTTTTTTCTTCCGGTTTTTCTATCACGCGTTCGAGGTCATTTCAAGAGTTAACCTATTCGATTTCAGCCACGGATAACGAGTATTAATACATCTTTTACGATTATCCGAGGTCCGACGAATGCTGGTTTATGGCATACCGGCACCCCAAATGTCTTCCGTTGCTACTCAAATTTTGCGTGGCCGCTTTATCGGACCGATGAACTTTCGTGTGATTTCCGGAGAGTTTTGTTCGGGATCCTGGAATCCGAAAAACCGTGTATTATACACTTCAATTTCGATCGTTCGGGGGGGTCGGACCTGTTTCTTTTTCTCCGTTTCTCTATCACGCGTCCGAGGTCATTTCGGGAGTTAACCTATTCGATTTCAGCCTCGGATAACGAGTATTAATACATTTTCCACGATTATCCGAGGTTCGACGAATCTTTGGTTTAAAGCATACCAGCAGCCCCAAATGTCTTCCGTTACTACTCTAATTTTGCGTGACCGCTTTATCTGACTTGTGGAACTTTCTTTGTGATTTCCGGAGAATTTTGTTCCGGGACCCTGGAATCCAGAAAAACCGTGTATTATACACTTCAATTTCAGCCGTTCGGGAGGTAAATCTTAGGACAATGTTTCTTTTTCTCCGGGTTTTTCTATCACGCGTCCGAGGTCATTTCGGGAGTTAACCTATTCGATTTCAGCCTCGGATAACGAGTATTAATACATTTTTCACGATTATGCGAGGTTCGGCGAATGTTGTTTTATGGCATACCGTCACCTACAAATATCTTCCGTTGCTACTCAAATTTTACGTGGCCGCTTTATCTGACCTGAGGAACTTTCTGTGTGATTTCCGGAGAATTTTGTTCCGGGACTCTGGAATCCCGAAAAACCGTGTATTATACACTTCAATTTTAGCCGTTCGGGAGGTCGTAAATCAGGACCTGTTTCTCTATCTCCCGGGTTTTCTATCACGCATCCGAGGTCATTTCAGGAGTTAACCTAGTCGATTCCAGCCTCGGATAATGAGTATTATTACATCTTTTACGACTATCCCAGGTTCGACGAATGCTGGTTTATGGCATTTCGGCACCCCCAAATGTCTTCCGTTGCTACTTAAATTTTGCGTGGCTGCTTTATCTGACTCGAGGAACTTTTTGTATGATTTCTGGAAAATTTTGTTCCGCGACCCTGGAATCCCGAAAAATCGCGTATTATACACTTCAATTTCAGCCGTTCGGGGGGTCGTACCAGACCCTATTTATTTTTTCTCCCGGTTTTTCTATCACGCGTCCGAGGTCATTTCAGGAGTTAACCTATTCGATTTCAGCCTCGGATAACGAGTATTAATACATTTTTCACGATTATCCGAGGTTCGACGAATGCTGGTTTATGGCATACCGGTAGCCCCAAATTTCTTCCGTTACTACTCTAATTTTGCGTGACCGCTTTATCTGACCTATGGAACTTTCTGTGTGATTTCCGGAGAATTTTGTTCCGGGACCCTGGAATCCCGAAAAAGCGTGTATTATACACTTCAATTTCAACCGTTCGGGAGGTCGTACCGGACCCAGTTTCTTTTTCTCCCGGTTTTTCTATCACGCGTCCGAGGTCATTTCAGGAGTTAACCTATTCGATTTCAGCCTCGGATAACGAGTATTAATACATTTTTCACGATTATCCGAAGTTTGACGAATGTTGTTTTATGGCATACCGGCACCCTTAAATGTCTTCCGTTACTACTCAAATTTTGCGTGACCGCTTTATCTGACCTGTGGAACTTTCTTTGTGATTTCCGGAGAATTTTGTTCCGGGACCCTAGAATCCCGAAAAACCGTGTATTATACACTTCAATTTCAGCCGTTCGGGAGGTCGTACCGGACCCTCTTTCTCTATCTCCCGGTTTTTCTATGACGCATCTGAGGTCATTTCAGGAGTTAACCTATTCGATTTCAGCCTCGGATAACGAGTATTAATACATTTTTATGATTATCCGAGTTTAGACGAATGCTGGTTTATGGCATACCGGCACCTCCAAATGTCTTCTGTTGCTACTCAAATTTTGCGTGGCCGCTTTACTTGACCCAACGAACTTTCTGTGTGATTTCCGGAGAATTTTGTTCCGGGACCCTGGAATCCCGAAAAAACGTGTATTATACACTTCAATTTCAACCGTTCGGGAGCTCGTACCGGACCCAGTTTCTTTTTCTCCCGGTTTTTCTATCACGCGTCCGAGGTCATTTCAGAAGTTAACCTATTCGATTTCAGCCTCGGATAACGAGTATTAATACATTTTTCACGATTATCCGAGGTTTGACGAATGTTGTTTTATGGCATACCGGCACCCTTAAATGTCTTCCGTCATTACTCAAATTTTGCGTGACCGCTTTATCTGACCTGTGGAACTTTCTTTGTGATTTCCGGAGAATTTTGTTCTGGGACCCTGGAATCCCGAAAAACCGTGTATTATACACTTCAATTTTGAGCCGTTCGGGGGAGGTCGCACGGACCACACCCTGTTTCTCTATCTCCCGGTTTTTCTATCACGCATCCGAGGTCATTTCAGGAGTTAACCTATTCGATTTCAGCCTCGGATAACGAGTATTAATACATTTTTCACGATTATCCGATGTTCGACGAATACTGGTTTAAGGCATACCGGCAGCCCCAAATGTCTTCCGTTACTACTTAAATTTTGCGTGACCGCTTTATCTGACCTGTGAAACTTTCTTTGTGATTTCCGGAGAATTTTGTTCCGGGACCCTGGAATCCCGAAAAACCGTGTATTATACACTTCAATTTCAGCCGTTCGAGAGGTCGTCACTAGGACCTGTTTCTCTATCTCCCGGTTTTTCTATCACGCATCCGAGGTCATTTCAGGAGTTAACCTATTCGATTTCAGCGTCGGATAACGACTATTGATACATCTTTTACGACTATCCGAGGTTCGACGAATGCTGGTTTATGGCATACCGGCACCCCCAAATGTCTTCCGTTGCTACCCAAATTTTGCATGACCGCTTTATCTGACCTATGGAACTTTCTTTGTGATTTCCGGAGAATTTTGTTCCGGGACCCTCGAATCCCGAAAAACCGTGTATTATACACTTCAATTTCAACCGTTCGGGAGGTCGTACCAGACCCAGTTTCTTTTTCTCCCTATTTATCTATCACGCGTCCGAGGTCATTTCAGGAGTTAACCTATTCGATTTCAGCCTCGGATAACGAGTATTAATACATTTTTCACGATTATCCGAGGTTCGGGGACTGCTGTTTTATGGCATACCGGCACCCCCAAATATTTCCGTTGCTACTCAAATTTTGCATGGCCGCTTTATCTGACCCGGTGAACGTTCTGTGTGATTTCCGGAGAATTTTGTTCCGGGACCCTGGAATCCCGAAAAACCGTGTATTATACACTTCAATTTCAGTCGTTCGGGAGGTCGTACCGGACCCTATTTATTTTTCTCCCGGTTTTTCTATCACGCGTCCGAGGTCATTTCAAGAGTTAACCTATTCGATTTCAGCCTCGGATAACGAGTATTAATACATCTTTTACGAATATCCGAGGTTCGACGAATGCTGGTTTATGGCATACCGGCACCTCCAAATGTCTTCTGTTGCTACTCAAATTTTGCGTGGCCGCTTTACTTGACCCAACGAACTTTTCGTGTGATTTCGGAGAATTTTGTTAGGGACCCTAGAATCCCGAAAAACCGTGTATTATACACTTCAATTTCGGCCGTTCGGGAGGGTCGTAGGACCCTGTTTCTCTATCTCCCGGTTTTTCTATCACGCATCCGAGGTCATTTCAGGAGTTAACCTATTCGATTTCAGCGTCGGATAACGACTATTGATACATCTTTTACGACTATCCGAGGTTCGACGAATGCTGGTTTATGGCATACCGGCACCCCCAAATGTCTTCCGTTGCTACCCAAATTTTGCGTGACCGCTTTATCTGACCTATGGAACTTTCTTTGTGATTTCCGGAGAATTTTGTTCCGGGACCCTCGAATCCCGAAAAACCGTGTATTATACACTTCAATTTCAACCGTTCGGGAGGTCGTACCAGACCCAGTTTCTTTTTCTCCCTATTTATCTATCACGCGTCCGAGGTCATTTCAGGAGTTAACCTATTCGATTTCAGCCTCGGATAACGAGTATTAATAAATTTTTCACGATTATCCGAGGTTCGGGGACTGCTGTTTTATGGCATACCGGCACCCCCAAATATTTCCGTTGCTACTCAAATTTTGCGTGGCCGCTTTACTTGACCCAACGAACTTTCTGTGTGATTTCCAGAGAATTTTGTTCCGGGACCCTGGAATCCCGAAAAACCGTGTATTATACACTTCAATTTCAGTCGTTCGGGAGGTCGTACCGGACCCTATTTATTTTTCTCCCGGTTTTTCTATCACGCGTCCGAGGTCATTTCAAGAGTTAACCTATTCGATTTCAGCCTCGGATAACGAGTATTAATACATCTTTTACGATTATCCGAGGTTCGACGAATGCTGGTTTATGGCATACCGGCACCTCCAAATGTCTTTTGTTGCTACTCAAATTTTGCGTGGCCGCTTTACTTGACCCAACGAACTTTCTGTGTGATTTCCGGAGAATTTTGTTCCGGGACCCTGGAATCCCGAAAAACCGTGTATTATACACTTCAATTTCAACCGTTCGGGAGGTCGTACCGGACCCAGTTTCTTTTTCTCCCGGTTTTTCTATCACGCGTCCGAGGTCATTTCATGAGTTAACCTATTCGATTTCAGCCTCAGATAACGAGGATTAATAAATTTTTCACAATTATCCAATGTTCGACGAATGCTCGTTTATGGCATACCGGCACCCCCAAATGTCTTCCGTTGCTATTCAAATTTTACGTGGCCGCTTTATCCGACCCGAGGAGCTTTCTGTGTGATTTCCGGAGAATTTTGTTCCGGGACTCTGGAATCCCGAAAAACCGTGTATTATACACTTCAATTTCAGCCGTTCGGGAGGTCCTACCGGACCCTGTTTTATTTTCTCCCGGTTTTTCTATGACGCATCCAAGGTCATTTCAGGAGTTAACCTATTCGATTTCACTCTCGGATAACGAGTATTAATACCTTTTTATGATTATCCGAATTTCGACAAATGCTGGTTTATGGCATACAGGCTCCCCCAAATGTCTTCCGTTGTTACTTAAATTTTGCGTGGCCGCTTTATCTGACCCGAGGAATGTTTTGTGTGATTTCCGGAGAACTATGTTCCGCGACCCTGGAATCCCGAAAAACCATGTATTATACACTTCAATTTCAGCCGTTCAGGAGGTTGTACCAGACCCAGTTTCTTTTTCTCCCGGTTTTTCTATCACGCGTCTGAGGTCATTTCAGGAGTTAACCTATTCGATTTCAGCCTCGGATAACGAGTATTAGTACATTTTTCACGATTATCCGAGGTTCGACGAATGTTGTTTTATGGCATACCGGCACCCCCAAATGTCTTCCGTTACTACTCAAATTTTGCGTGACCGCTTTATCTCACCTGTGGAACTTTCTTTGTGATTTCCGGAGAATTTTGTTCTGGGACCCTGGAATCCCGAAAAACTGTGTATTATACACTTCAATTTCAGCCGTTCGGGAGGTCGTACCAGACCCTATTTCTCTATCTCCCGGTTTTTCTATCACGCATCCGAGGTCATTTCAGGAGTTAACCTATTCGATTTAGGTCTCGGATAACGAGTATTAACACATTTTTCACGATTATCCGAGGTTCGACGAATACTGGTTTAAGGCATACCGACAGCCCCAAATGTCTTCCGTTACTACTCAAATTTTGCGTGACCGCTTTATCTGACCTGTGGAACTTTCTTTGTGATTCCGGAGAATTTTGTTCCGGGACCCTGGAATCCCGAAAAACCGTGTATTATACACTTCAATTTCAGCGGTTCGAGAGGTCGTATCGGACCCTGTTTCTCTATCTCCCGGTTTTTCTATCACGCATCCGAGGTCATTTCAGGAGTTAACTTATTCGATTTCAGCGTCGGATAACGAGTATTAATACATCTTTTTACGACTATCCGAGGTTCGACGAATGCTGGTTTATGGCATACCGGCACCCCCAAATGTCTTCTGTTGCTACCCAAATTTTGCGTGACCGCTTTATCTGACCTATGGAACTTTCTTTGTGATTTCCGGAGAATTTTGTTCCGGGACCCTGGAATCCCGAAAAACCGTGTATTATACACTTCAATTTAAACCGTTCGGGAGGTCGTACTGGACCCAGTTTCTTTTTCTCCCGGTTTTCCTATCACGCATCCGAGGTCATTTCATGAGTTAACCTATTCGATTTCAGCCTCGGATAACGAGGATTAATACATTTTTCACGATTATCCAAGGTTAGACGAATACTCGTTTATGGCATACCGGCACCCCCAAATGTCTTCCGTTGCTACTCAAATTTTACGTGGCCGCTTTATCTGACCCGAGGAACCTTCTGTGTAATTTCTGGAGAATTTTGTTAGGGACTCGGAATCCCGAAAAACCGTGTATTATACACTTCAATTTCAGCCGTTCGGGAGGTAAATCGGACCAGTTTCTTTTTCTACCGGTTTTTCTATCACGCGTCCGAGGTTATTTCAGGAGTTAACCTATTCGATTTCAGCCTCGGATAACGAGGATTAATACATTTTTCACGATTATCCAAGGTTAGACGAATACTCGTTTATGGCATACCGGCACCCCCAAATGTCTTCCGTTGCTACTCAAATTTTACGTGGCCGCTTTATCTGACCCGAGGAACCTTCTGTGTAATTTCTGGAGAATTTTGTTCCGGGACTCTGGAATCCCGAAAAACCGTGTATTATACACTTCAATTTCAGCCGTTCGGGAGGTCGTACCGGACCCTGTTTCTTTTTCTACCGGTTTTTCTATCACGCGTCCGAGGTTATTTCAGGAGTTAACTGATACTGTCGTTTCGTACCAAAAATAAAATACATAAGTACAACTAACAGAAGTTAGCGGTAAGTAGGGTCGATCTCCATAGGGAGGCGGTTTACTATCTACTTGTCTATTTTATCTGTCTAATGTCACTAATGGGGGTTTGAAATGTTTTGATTAAACTAAACAGACTAAAGCGAGAGGGAAAAGAATGCGAGAAATTAACAGTAAGAGAAGGGAATATGCTAGGAGTCGGTCTACCGTGGCAGCTACACTAACGGGTCAACTGACTCAATTAAACTATTGATAAGAAAAGCTATGGTCGTCACCTTTCGGTCCTTAAACCGCCCTAGGGTCTCCTAACTTAGCTTTCGCCCTAATTAGGTATCACCTATTGTAATTAAGCAAGTCTTTCCTTCCAATCTTTCGATCCAGGTCGGGGTTAACTAGATAAATGGTCTCCTGCATGCATTCATTCAACCTAATAACAATTATATTGCCTAATACAATTCTCATCGGAAGACTAATCTAATCAAGTTAATCCTACATATTACTACCACGGCTTCCCTAATCCTAACATACTACGGGGAATTAGCTAGACATGGAATAAGTAAGAACAAGAAATAAAGAAGAAGAAGGAACAATAAACATTGAATTAAAGAGAGAAAAGGGAAGAAAGAATTACTGAAATTGAATCCGGAAAATAAGAGAACAAAGTAACAGTAATAATGATAAAGCAAGGAATAACGTCTGAGGTCCAAGGACCGAGGGAGTCGAGAGAGAGATTACATAGACGTCCTCACTCCTATTTATAAGAAAAATAGGATTTATTAACCTAATTGACGGAATTAAACCTAAAAAGCCCAACCCGTAGACAAATCCACTCGATCGAGCAAACTCAGCCAAAAACTGCTCGATCGACTAAGAATAGTGCTCGATCGAGTAAATGCTATTATGGAACTGGTCGATCGAATGACAAAAGTGCTCGATCGACTGATTATTACATCTAAAACCACTCGATCAGCTAGAAAACTACTCGATCGAGTGCATACTAACTTCAGCAGCTCATTAATCACGTTAGATTGACTTTGACTTGTCCTTTTAGCTCCCGAAATAACTTCACGCATCCCAAGACAACTATAATTCCCGCTCCAAATTCACTATTCCTCCAAATGCATGCAAAACGGACGGCAAACGGCTTCATTTCACTACTTTATGGTCCATTCCTGCAATTAAGACAAAATAAACCAAAGTAGCATATTCGGGGCATTTCGTAGCATAAAACCATGATAAAATCATAGAAATACGTGCATAAATTAGGCTAAAAAGACTATATAAAATGCACGTATCAAATCTCCCCAAACCAAACCTTTACTCGTCCCCGAGTAAACTAAAAATGCAACAAAAGGAACGGGAAAGATAACTCAGAGCTAGCTACAAATGCCCACTCAAACCAATTTAATGCAAGCAAACTAACACTTATAGCAAGATAGTCAAATGCAAACGAGTTATAAGATGTTCATAATAAAGCTGAACCGTCGACCTTGCAAGACCTTTAATAATGGACTCTCACGGGTCACTCTTCTCTCATGAAGCAAATGGTGAACATATATATGTAAGAGAGAAAGAAAAATAGTCGCTCACCTAAACTGCGACCTACATAAACATGCATGCAACTAATATGATAGACAATTCTAGATACCGTACATACATTCCAACCAAACAAGGTCCTGTCACAGCCGAGGGCTTACAAATATATGGTAAAGTGAGGCAATGGGTAAGAAAAGGCAAAACATTTATGGGAATGTGGAGGTATAGGCGGCCAAGCTAGTACCTAACAAAACCATATGTCGACATCCGTTTCCAACTCAATTATGAATTAAGCACATGCCCTTCATTTGGCATAAAACTCACCAAACCGAACTGAAATTACTCCTCAAATGATATAGATAAAGTATAGGAGTGAAACCGTCAACCAATCAACATCTTTTTTTCTTTCTATTTTTTTTCGGTTTCTTCTTTTTTCTGATTTTCCGAATTCCTTTTTCAAATTCTTTTTTTTTCTTTTTTCTTCAACTTCACGTTTTTTTTTTCATTTTTCAATTCTTCCTTTTTTCATCCTCCTTCTCTTTCATGAAATACCAACTCCAATTCAAAGGATACAAGCCAAACTTTGATGCAATAGACAATATACCGCAGAACAATCTAAACTAGCTTGGCAAGGCAGGCTATATTCGGATGTAGCTAAGGGTCAACAAGCAAATTTGGCTAATGTGGAGTTAAATGGGTAAAAATGAAAGAAAGGGAAATTGTAAGCACCTCCCTGCATGTGACACCAACCACTAACCCGAACGTATGACGGCAAAAAGCAATTGAATTTCATATATGTGCAAATTAATGAACATGCTATGCAAGTAGTAACTACTCACAATCCTACATGAAACTGGTCATAAATGACACCAGTTTATAAGGCTCTAATCCTTAGAAATTATAAGTAGGTTGCCAAAATTTCAGGTCAAGTCTATTCGTTCAACTAAATTTTAACATAAACTCGTAGATATGCAAAAAGACAAAGCTGAAAAGATAATAGTTCAATGCAAGGCTTAAGCAAAAAGACAAATGCAGTGCAATATCATCATTGAAATCTACCGTTCCGACTCAACCTACATGCTAAAATAAACGTGAAATTTTTGAATTTTATGATTTTTTCAAATATTTATTGAATTTTGAATTTTAACAAAAATAAACAACAATGCAAACATAAATTAAACATGATAACATAAATGCAATAAAGACAGGATGCAGACGTAGATATGGATGCATAACCTCCCCAAACCAAACTGTACAATGCCCCCATTGTACCAAAACATGGAAAGGAAATGCAAACTAAAGGAAAAAGAGAGTAAATGCGGAAAAACTCACAAGATAGCACGAATAAGGGACCTCCCCAAATCGACCATGAACATGGGAGGTTGCTAAAGGCCCGGAAAACCGTCTCAGGAAGCTAATCCAAGCAATGGGCGTCCAAAACAGCTCGATCGAGGAGAATAGCAGTCGATCGAGTGGTTTGTCTTTTCTGCAGGTGCTCGATCGAGTGATTCTCAGCGTGTTCCTGCAAAATGCAATTAAAAACAGCCCGCAAACTAACAAAACAAGCATACTGAGATAGTCTATGGTATAAAAACCATTTATTACAACTGGAATAAATAAAAATGCAAAATAAAATCTCCGGGTTGCCTCCCGGGTAGCGCTAGCTTCAGACAGGTCCCAGCTCGACCTTCTTTTCTTCGAGGCTTTCTAATTAATCACAATCAAAACAGCTCAAAGCGCGCAGCATTAGATCGTACATCTGCGCATGTGCTACACAAAAGCATAAGTAGCACCAAAGTGGATTGAAGAAATAGGAAATAAAAATATGTAAACATTTAAGTCTAACAAATTTCCTATGCGAGCTCCTAAATTTATCCACAAAATAAAGGAGCGCGGGAGAAATTGTCAATATATTAGGGTCCCGTTTTAGTTTGACAAGATTAAAACGACAAGGATGGTGAAAAATCGTTAAATTACTCGTCCACATATGAGGAGGTATAGCTTTAAAAGAAGTAGTACGAATCAAATGAGGCAAAATACTATTAAAACAAACAATAATAAAACTATCGTTTACTACCTCAGGTTGGTCGCTCTCAATGACGGAATCATAGATAAAAGAATTTATTACCTCTTCCGTGCTAGGAGTAATTACCGACTCAGCTGCTTCTTCATCAATCTCCTCAATGGATTTCATCCCGTAAATCTCAGCCTCAAGCGCATCCAGCTCGGCTTTGAATAGAGGAGACTCACCGTATCCATTATCATCATCAAAATCGTCATCTCAATCAAACCCATATGACGAATCAAAGCTCCCAATGGCCAATTCACTCGATCGAGCAGAATAATCACTCGATCGACCAATTTCCTCCTGAATTCCACTCGATCGAGTAGAAATATCACTCGATCGAGCACTTTCTCCTGGAAATTCACTCGATCGACAAATTTCCTCCTGAATTCCACTCGATCGAGTAGAAATATCACTCGATCGAGCACTTTCTCCTGGAAATTCACTCGATCGACTAATATTAGTCACTCGATCGAGTGATTCCTCCTGTACAGGGCTGAAATCTTCGTGTAAACTCTCGAAATACGATAGAAATTCGTCATCCGAGTCATAGAAATCATTCTCAGCATTGGGCAACACGGGTTCTTCATGGGAAAAACCGCTCTTGGTCAAGTACACCTCTTCTGGTTGCCTACTATCCAACTCAGCAGCTAGCTGAGCTATTTCAGACTCGATCTCATCAATGCGCGCGAAAAATCGTCTATCATATTCCGATACACTGTTATCATAATCTTGCATTTGAGATGCAAGTGTCTCCAATAAAGATTTCAGCTCCGCAGTCTCTTCTTTCTGTATATCAGGAGGATCTTGTTGCGGTGGCCATTGATAGGGTGGATGTGGCGGCACAACTACAGCTGCTTGACTAGCTCGACTACGCTGCCGTAACGCGTAAACTTCGTCATTCTCTGCCAAACAAAAACGCATTATGCCCAAAGAACACCACATCTCCGCATGATAAATCCCCTTTGTGCCATATAATGGGACAAAGGTGACGGGTCAAAGGTACTCAAGCGTTCCCTTTGATGATCTTCCACCTAGAACTGTCTAGGTAGTACCAGTGAGGCCTATCAAAAAAGCACTCATGGAAAAAGATTAGAACGGCCTCAAGGGAAAAATCCCCTGAGGCTAAAAACAGATAAAATGAAACAAATAAATAAATAGATGCCTCCCCGGCAACGGCGCCAAAATTTGATACTGTCGTTTCGTACCAAAAATAAAATACCTAAGTACAACTAACAGAAGTTAGCGGTAAGTAGGGTCGATCTCCACAGGGAGGCGGTTTACTATCTACTTGTCTATTCTATCTGTCTAATGTCACTAATGGGGGTTTGAAATGTTTTGATTAAACTAAACAGACTAAAGCAAGAGGGAAAAGAATGCGAGAAATTAACAGTAAGAGAAGGGAATATGCTAGGAGTCGGTCTACCGTGGCAGCTACACTAACGGGTCAACTGAGTCAATTAAACTATTGATAAGAAGAGCTATGGTCGTCACCTTTCGGTCCTTAAACCGCCCTAGGGTCTCCTAACTTAGCTTTCGCCCTAATTAGGTATCACCTATTGTAATTAAGCAAGCCTTTCCTTCCAATATTTCGATCCAGGTCGGGGTTAACTAGATAAATGGTCTCCTGCATGCATTCATTCAACCTAATAACAATTATATTGCCTAATAAAATTCTTATCGCAAGACTAATCTAATCAAGTTAATCCTACATATTACTACCACGGCTTCCCTAATCCTAACATACTACGGGGAATTAGCTAGACATGGAATAAGTAAGAACAAGAAATAAAGAAGAAGAAGGAACAATAAACATTGAATTAAAGAGAGAAAAGGGAAGAAAGAATTACTGAAATTGAATCCGGAAAATAAGAGAACAAAGTAACAGTAATAATGATAAAGCAAGGAATAACGTTTGAGGTCCAAGGACCGAGGGAGTCGAGAGAGAGATTACATAGACGTCCTCACTCCTATTTATAAGAAAAATAGGATTTATTAACCTAATTGACGGAATTAAACCTAAAAAGCCCAACCCGTAGACAAATCCACTCGATCGAGTGGAATAAAACCACTCGATCGAGCAAACTCAGCCAAAAACTGCTCGATCGACTAAGAATAGTGCTCGATCGAGTAAATGCTATTATGGAACTGGTCGATCGAATGACAAAGGTGCTCGATCGACTGATTATTACATCTAAAACCACTCGATCAGCTAGAAAACTACTCGATCGAGTGCATACTAACTTCAGCAGCTCATTAATCACGTTAGATTGACTTTGACTTGTCCTTTTAGCTCCCGAAATAGCTTCACGCATCCCAAGACAGCTATAATTCCCGCTCCAAATTCACTCTTCCTCCAAATGCATGCAAAACGGACGGCAAACAGCTTGATTTTACTACTTTATGGTCCATTCCTGCAATTAAGACAAAATAAACCAAAGTAGCATATTCGGGGCATTTCGTAGCATAAAACCACGATAAAATCATAAAAATACGTGCATAAATTAGGCTAAAAAGACTATATAAAATGCACGTATCATTAACCTATTCGATTTCAGCCTCGGATAACGAGGATTAATACATTTTTCACGATTATCCAAGGTTCGACGAATGCTCGTTTATGGCATACCGGCACCCCCAAATGTCTTCCGTTGCTACTCAAATTTTATGTGGCCGTTTTATCTGACCCGAGGAGCTTCTGTGTGATTTCCGGAGAATTTTGTTCCGGGACTCCGGAATCCCGAAAAACCGTGTATTATACACTTCAATTTCAGCCGTTCGGGAGGTCATACCGGACCCTGTTTCTTTTTCTCCCGGTTTTTCTATGACACATCCAAGGTCATTTCAGGAGTTAACCTATTCGATTTTAGCCTCGGATAACGAGTATTAATACATTTTTATGATTATCCGAGTTTCGACGAATGCTGGTTTATGGCATACCGGCTCCCCCAAATGTCTTCCGTTGCTACTTAAATTTTCCGTGGCCGCTTTATCTGACCTGAGGAACTTTTTGTGTGATTTCCGGAGAATTTTGTTCCGCGACCCTCGAATCCTGAAAAACCGTGTATTATACACTTCAATTTCAGCTGTTCAGGAGGTCGTACCGGACCCTGTTTCTTTTTCTCCCGGTTTTTCTATCACGCGTCCGAGGTCATTTCAGGAGTTAACCTATTCGATTTAAGCCTCGGATAACGAGTATTAATACATTTTTCACGATTATCCGAGGTTCGACGAATACTGGTTTAAGGCATACCGACAGCCCCAAATATCTTCCGTTACTACTCAAATTTTGCGTGACCGCTTTATCTGACCTATGGAACATTCTTTGTGATTTCCGGAGAATTTTGTTCCGGGGCCCTGGAATCCCGAAATACCGTGTATTATACACTTCAATTTCAGCCGTTCGGGAGGTCGTACCGGACCCTGTTTCTCTATCTCCCGGTTTTTCTATCACGCATCCGAGGTCATTTCAGGAGTTTACCTATTCGATTTCAGCCTCGGATAACGAGTATTAATACATTTTTCACGATAATCCGACGTTCGACGAATACTGGTTTAAGGCATACCGACAGCCCCAAATGTCTTCCGTTACTACTCAAATTTTGCGTGATCGCTTTATCTGACCTGTGGAACTTTTTTTGTGATTTCCGGAGAATTTTGTTCCGGGACCCTGGAATCCCGAAAAACCGTGTATTATACACTTCAATTTCAGCGGTTCGAGAGGTCGTATCGGACCCTGTTTCTCTATCTCCCGGTTTTTCTATCACGCATCCGAGGTCATTTCAGGAGTTAACCTATTCGATTTCAGCGTCGGATAACGAGTATTAATACATCTTTTACGACTATCCAAGGTTCGACGAATGCTGGTTTATGGCATACCGGCACCCCCAAATGTCTTCCGTTGCTACCCAAATTTTGCGTGACCGCTTTATCTGACCTATGGAACATTCTTTGTGATTTCCGAAGAATTTTGTTCCGGGACCCTCGAATCCCGAAAAACCGTGTATTATACACTTCAATTTCCACCGTTCGGGAGGTCGTACCAGACCCAGTTTCTTTTTCTCCCTATTTATCTATCACGCGTCCGAGGTCATTTCAGGAGTTAACCTATTCGATTTCAGCTTCGGATAACGAGTATTAATACATTTTTCACGATTATCCGAGGTTCGGGGACTGCTGTATTATGGCATATCGGCACCTCAAAATTTCTTCCGTTGCTACTCAAATTTTGCGTTGCCACTTTATCTGACCCGGTGAACTTTCTGTGTAATTTCCGGAGAATTTTGTTCCGGGACCCTGGAATCCCGAAAAATCGTGTATTATACACTTCAATTTCAGTCGTTCGGGAGGTCGTACCGGACCCTGTTTCTTTTTCTCCCGGTTTTTCTATCACGCGTCCGAGGTCATTTCAAGAGTTAACCTATTCGATTTCAGCCTCGGATAACGAGTATTAATACATCATTTACGATTATCCGAGGTTCGACAAATGCTGGTTTATGGCATACCGGCACCTCTAAATGTCTTCCGTTGCTACTCAAATTTTGTGTGGCCGCTTTATCTGACCCGACGAACTTTCTGTGTGATTTCCGGAGAATTTTGTTCCGGGACCCTGGAATCCTGAAAAACCGTGTATTATACACTTCAATTTCAACCGTTCGGGAGGTCGTACCGGACCCAGTTTCTTTTTCTCCCGGTTTTTCTATCACGCATCCGAGGTCATTTCATGCGTTAACCTATTCGATTTCAGCCTCGGATAACGAGGATTAATACATTTTTCACGATTATCCAAGGTTAGACGAATACTCGTTTATGGCATACCGGCACCCCCAAATGTCTTCCATTGCTACTCAAATTTTACGTGGCCGCTTTATCTGACCCGAGGAACTTTCTGTGTGATTTCTGGAGAATTTTGTTCCGGGACTCTGGAATCCCGAAAAACTGTGTATTATACACTTCAATTTCAGCCGTTCGGGAGGTCCTACCGGACCCAATTTCTTTTTCTACCGGTTTTTCTATCACGCGTCCGAGGTTATTTCAAGAGTTAACCTATTCGATTTCAGCCTCGGATAAAGAGGATTAATACATTTTTCACGATTATCCAAGGTTAGACGAATACTCGTTTATGGCATACCGGCACCCCCAAATGTCTTCTGTTGCTACTCAAATTTTACGTGGCCGCTTTATCTGACCCGAGGAACTTTCTGTGTGATTTCTGGAGAATTTTGTTCCGGGCTTTGGAATCCCGAAAAACCGTGTATTATACATTTCAATTTCAGCCGTTCGGGAGGTCTTACCGGACCCTGTTTCTTTTTCTACCGGTTTTTCTATCACGCGTCCGAGGTTATTTCAGGAGTTAACCTATTCGATTTCAGCCTCGGATAACGAGGATTAATACATTTTTCACGATTATCCAAGGATCGACGAATGCTTGTTTATGGCATACCGGCACCCCCAAATGTCTTCCGTTGCTACTCAAATTTTACGTGGCCGTTTTATCTGACCCGAAGATCTTCTGTGTGATTTCCGGAGAATTTTGTTCCGGGACTCTGGAATCCCGAAAAACCGTGTATTATACACTTCAATTTCAGCCGTTCGGGAGGTCGTACCGGACCCTGTTTCTTTTTCTCCCGGTTTTTCTATGACGCATCCAAGGTCATTTCAGGAGTTAACCTATTCGATTTCAGCCTCGGATAACGAGGATTAATACATTTTTCACGATTATCCAAGGTTAGACGAATACTCGTTTATGGCATACCGACACCCCCAAATGTCTTCCGTTGCTACTCAAATTTTACGTGGCCGCTTTATCTGACCCGAGGAACTTTCGTGTGATTTACGGAGAATTTTGTTAGGGACTCGGAATCCCGAAAAACTGTGTATTACACACTTCAATTTCAGCCGTTCGGGAGGTCCTACCGGACCCAGTTTCTTTTTCTACCGGTTTTTCTATCACGCGTCCGAGGTTATTTCAGGAGTTAACCTATTCGATTTCAGCCTCGGATAACGAGGATTAATACATTTTTCACGATTATCCAAGGTTATACGAATACTCATTTATGGCATACCGGCACCCCCAAATGTCTTCTGTTGCTACTCAAATTTTACGTGGCCGCTTTATCTGACCCAAGGAACTTTCTGTGTGATTTCTGGAGAATTTTGTTCCGGGACTCTGGAATCCCGAAAAACCGTGTATTATACACTTCAATTTCAGCCGTTCGGGAGGTCTTACCGGACCCTGTTTCTTTTTCTCCCGGTTTTTCTATCACGCGTCCGAGGTTATTTCAGGAGTTAACCTATTCGATTTCAGCCTCGGATAACGAGGATTAATACATTTTTCACGATTATCCAAGGATCGACGAATGCTCGTTTATGGCATACCGGCACCCCCAAATGTCTTCCGTTGTTACTCATATTTTACGTGGCCGTTTTATCTGACCCGAAGAGCTTCTGTGTGATTTCCGGAGAATTTTGTTCCGGGACTCTGGAATCCCGAAAAACCGTGTATTATACACTTCAATTGTAGCCGTTCGGGAGGTCGTACCGGACCCTGTTTCTTTTTCTCCCGGTTTTTCTATGACGCATCCAAGGTCATTTCAGGAGTTAACCTATTCGATTTCAGCCTCGGATAACAAGTATTAATACATTTTTATGATTATCCGAGTTTCGACGAATGCTGGTTTATGGCATACCGGCTCCCCAAAATGTCTTCCGTTGCTACTTAAATTTTCCGTGGCCGCTTTATCTGACCTGAGGAACTTTTTGTGTGATTTCGGGAGAATTTTGTTCCGCGATCCTTGAATCCTGAAAACCGTGTATTATACACTTCAATTTCACCCGTTCAGGAGGTCGTACCGGACCCTGTTTCTTTTTCTCCCGGTTTTTCTATCACGCGTCCGAGGTCATTTCAGGAGTTAACCTATTCGATTTCAGCCTCGGATAACAAGTATTAATACATTTTTCACGATTATCCGAGGTTCGACGAATGTTGTTTTATGGCAAACCGGCACCCCTAAATGTCTTCCGTTACTACTCAAATTTTGCGTGACCGCTTTATCTGACCAGTGGAACATTCTTTGTGATTTCCGGAGAATTTTGTTCCGGGACCCTGGAATCCCAAAAAACCGTGTATTAAAAACTTCAATTTCAGCCGTTCGGGAGGTCGTACTGGACGCTGTTTCTCTATCTCCCGGTTTTTCTATCACGCATCCGAGGTCATTTCAAGAGTTAACCTATTCGATTTCAGCCTCGGATAACGAGTATTAATACATTTTTCACGATTATCCGAGGTTCGACGAATACTGGTTTAAGGCATAACGGCACCCCAAAATATCTTCCGTTGCTACTCAAATTTTGCGTTGCCGCTTTATCTGAACCGGTGAACTTTCTGTGTGATTTCCGGAGAATTTTGTTCCGGGACCCTGGAATCCCGAAAAACCGTGTATTATACACTTCAATTTCAGTCGTTCGGGACGTCGTACCGGACCCTGTTTCTTTTTCTCTCGATTTTTCTATCACGCGTCCGATGTCATTTCAAGAGTTAACCTGTTCGATTTCAGCCTCGGATAAAGAGTATTAATACATCTTTTACGATTATCCGAGGTTCGACGAATGCGGGTTTATGGCATACCGGCACCTCCAAATGTCTTCCGTTGCTAATCAAATTTCGCGTGGTCGCTTTATCTGACCCGACGAACTTTCTGTGTGATTTCCGGAGAATTTTGTTCCGGGACCCTGGAATCCCGAAAAACCGTGTATTATACACTTCAATTTCAACCGTTCGGGAGGTCGTACCGGACCCAGTTTCTTTTTCACCCGGTTTTTCTATCACGCAACCGAGGTCATTTCATGAGTTAACCTATTCGATTTCAGCCTCGGATAACGAGGATTAATACATTTTTCACGATTATCCAAGGTTAGACGAATACTCGTTTATGGCATACCGGCACCCCCAAATGTCTTTCGTTGCTACTCAAATTTTACGTGGCCGCTTTATCTGACCCGAGGAACTTTCTGTGTGATTTCTGGAGAATTTTGTTCCGGGACTCTGGAACCCCGAAAAACCGTGTATTATACACTTCAATTTCAGCCGTTCGGGAGGTCGTACCGGACCCAGTTTCTTTTTCTACCGGTTTTTCTATCACTCGTCCGAGGTTATTTCAGAAGTTAATCTATTCGATTTCAGCCTCGGATAACGAGGATTAATACATTTTTCACATTTTTCACGATTATCCAAGGTTAGACGAATACTCGTTTATGGCATACATGCACCCCCAAATGTCTTCCGTTGCTACTCAAATTTTACGTGGCCGCTTTATCTGACCCGAGGAACTTTCTCTGTGATTTCTGGAGAATTTTGTTCCGGGACTTTGGAATCCCGAAAAACCGTGTATTATACACTTCAATTTCAGCCGTTCGGGAGGTCGTACCGGACCCTGTTTCTTTTTCTACCGGTTTTTCTATCACGCGTCCGAGGTTATTTCAGGAGTTAACCTATTCGATTTCAGCCTCGGATAACGAGGATTAATACATTTTTCACGATTATCCAAGGTTAGACGAATACTCGTTTATGGCATACCGGCACCCCCAAATGTCTTCCGTTGCTACTCAAATTTTACGTGGCCGTTTTATCTGACCCGAGGAACTTTCTGTGTGATTTCTGGAGAATTTTGTTCCGGAACTCTGGAATCCCGAAAAACCGTGTATTATACACTTCAATTTCAGCCGTTCGGGAGGTCGTACCGGACCCAGTTTCTTTTTCTACCGGTTTTTCTATCACGCGTCCGAGGTTATTTCAGGAGTTAACCTATTCGATTTCAGCCTCGGATAACGAGGATTAATACATTTTTCACGATTATCCAAGGTTAGACGAATACTCGTTTATGGCATACCGGCACCCCCAAATGTCTTCCGTTGCTACTCAAATTTTACGTGGCCGCTTTATCTGACCCGAGGAACTTTCTCTGTGATTTCTGCGGAATTTTGTTCCGGGACTCTGGAATCCCGAAAAACCGTGTATTATACACTTCAATTTCAGCCGTTCGGGAGGTCGTACCGGACCCTGTTTCTTTTTCTACCGGTTTTTCTATCACGCGTCCGAGGTTATTTCAGGAGTTAACCTATTCGATTTCAGCCTCGGATAACGAGGATTAATACATTTTTCACGATTATCCAAGGTTAGACGAATACTCGTTTATGGCATACCGGCACCCCCAAATGTCTTCCGTTGCTACTCAAATTTTACGTGGCCGCTTTATCTGACCCGAGGAACTTTCTGTGTGATTTCTGGAGAATTTTGTTCCGGGACTCTGGAACCTCGAAAAACCGTGTATTATACACTTCAATTTCAGCCGTTCGGGAGGTCGTACCGGACCCAGTTTCTTTTTCTACCGGTTTTTCTATCACGCGTCCGAGGTTATTTCAGGAGTTAATCTATTCGATTTCAGCCTCGGATAACGAGGATGAATACATTTTTCACATTTTTCACGATTATCCAAGGCTAGACGAATACTCGTTTATGGCATACATGCACCCCCAAATGTCTTCCGTTGCTACTCAAATTTTACGTGGCCGCTTTATCTGACCCGAGGAACTTTCTCTGTGATTTCTGGAGAATTTTGTTCCGGGACTCTGGAATCCCGAAAAACCGTGTATTATATACACTTCAATTTCAGCCGTTCGGAAGGGCGTACCGGACCCAGTTTCTTTTTCTACCGGTTTTTCTATCACGCGTCCGAGGTTATTTCAGGAGTTAACCTATTCGATTTCAGCCTCGGATAACGAGGATTAATACATTTTTCACGATTATCCAAGGTTAGACGAATACTCGTTTATGGCATACCGGCACCCCCAAATGTCTTCCGTTGCTACTCAAATTTTACGTGACCGCTTTATCTGACCCGAGGAACTTTCTCTGTGATTTCTGGGGAATTTTGTTCCGGGACTCTGGAATCCCGAAAAACCGTGTATTATACACTTCAATTTCAGCCGTTCGGGAGGTAAATCAGGACCTGTTTCTTTTTCTACCGGTTTTTCTATCACACGTCCGAGGTTATTTCAGGAGTTAACCTATTCGATTTCAGCCTCGGATAACGAGGATTAATACATTTTTCACGATTATCCAAGGTTAGACGAATACTCGTTTATGGCATACCGGCACCCCCAAATGTCTTCCGTTGCTACTCAAATTTTACGTGGCCGCTTTATCGACCCGAGGAACTTTCGTGTGATTTTTGGAGAATTTTGTTAGGGACTCGGAATCCCGAAAAACCGTGTATTATACACTTCAATTTCAGCCGTTCGGGAGGTCGTACCGGACCCTGTTTCTTTTTCTACCGGTTTTTCTATCACGCGTCCGAGGTTATTTCAGGAGTTAACCTATTCGATTTCAGCCTCGGATAACGAGGATTAATACATTTTTCACGATTATCCAAGGTTAGACGAATACTCGTTTATGGCATACCGGCACCCCCAAATGTCTTCCGTTGCTACTCAAATCTTACGTGGCCGCTTTATCTGACCCGAGGAACTTTCTCTGTGATTTCTGGAGAATTTTGTTCCGGGACTCTGGAATCCCGAAAAACCGTGTATTATACACTTCAATTTCAGCCGTTCGGGAGGTCGTACCGGACCCTGTTTCTTTTTCTACCGGTTTTTCTATCACGCGTCCGAGGTTATTTCAGGAGTTAACCTATTCGATTTAAGCCTCGGATAACGAGGATTAATACATTTTTCACGATTATCCAAGGTTCGACGAATGCTTGTTTATGGCATACCGGCACCCCCAAATGTCTTCCGTTGCTACTCAAATTTTACGTGGCCGATTTATCTGACCCGAAGAGCTTCTGTGTGATTTCCGGAGAATTTTGTTCCGGGACTCTGGAATCCCGAAAAACCGTGTATTATACACTTCAATTTCAGCCGTTCGGGAGGTCGTACCGGACCCTGTTTCTTTTTCTCCCAGTTTTTCTATGACGCATCCAAGGTCATTTCAGGAGTTAACCAATTAGATTTCAGCCTCGGATAACGAGTATTAATACATTTTTATGATTATCCGAGTTTCGACGAATGCTGGTTTATGGCATAACGGCTCCCCCAAATGTCTTCCGTTGCTACTTAAATTTTCCGTGGCCGCTTTATCTGACCTGAGGAACTTTTTGTGTGATTTCGGGAGAATTTTGTTCCGGGACTCGGAATCTGAAAAAAACCGTGTATTATACACTTCAATTTCACCGTTCGGGAGGTCGACGGACCTGTTTCTTTTTCTCCCGGTTTTTCTATCACGCATCCGAGGTCATTTCAGGAGTTAACCTATTCGATTTCAGCCTCGGATAACGAGTATTAATACATTTTTCACGATTATCCGAGGTTCGACGAATGTTGTTTTATGGCATACCGGCACCCCTAAATGTCTTCCGTTACTACTCAAATTTTATGTAACCGCTTTATCTGACCTGTGGAACATTCTTTGTGATTTCCGGAGAATTTTGTTCCGGGACCCTGGAATCCCGAAAAACCGTGTATTATACACTTCAATTTCAGCCGTTCGGGAGGTCGTACCGGACCCTGTTTCTCTATCTCCCGGTTTTTCTATCACGCATCCGAGGTCATTTCAGAAGTTAACCTATTCGATTTCAGCCTCGGATAACGAGTATTAATACATTTTTCACGATTATCCGAGGTTCGACGAATACTGGTTCAAGGCATACCGGCAGCCCCAAATGTCTTCCGTTACTACTCAAATTTTGCGTGACCGCTTTATCTGACCTGTGGAACTTTCTTTGTGATTTCCGGAGAATTTTGTTCCGGGACCCTGGAATCCCGAAAAACCGTGTATTATACACTTCAATTTCAGCCGTTCGGGAGGTCGTACCGGACCTTGTTTCCCTATCTCCCGGTTTTTCTATCACGCATCCGAGGTCATTTCAGAAGTTAACCTATTCGATTTCAGCCTCGGATAACGAGTATTAATACATTTTTCACGATTATCCGAGGTTCGACGAATGCTGGTCTATGGCATACCGGCACCTCCAAATGTCTTCCGTTGCTACTCAAATTTTGCGTGGCCGCTTTATCCGACCCGATGAACTTTCTGTGTGATTTCCGGAGAATTTTATTCCGGGACCCTGGAATCCCGAAAAACCGTGTATTATACACTTCAATTTCAACCGTTAGGGAGGTCGTACCGGACCCAGTTTCTTTTTCTCCCGGAATTTCTATCACGCAACCGAGGTCATTTCATGAGTTAACCTATTCGATTTCAGCCTCGGATAACGAGGATTAATGCATTTTTCACGATTATCCAAGGTTCGACGAATGCTCGTTTATGGCATACCGGCACCCCCAACTGTCTTCCGTTGCTACTCAAATTTACGTGGCCGCTTTATCTTACCTGAGGAACTTTCTGTGTGATTTCCGGAGAATTTTGTTCCGGAACTCTGGAATCCCAAAAAAACGTGTATTATACACTTCAATTTCAACCGTTCGGGAGGTCGTACCGGACCCAGTTTCTTTTTCTCCCAATTTTTCTATCACGCGTCCGAGGTCATTTCAGGAGTTAACCTATTCGATTTCAGCCTCGGATAACGAGTATTAATAAATTTTTCACGATTATCCGAGGTTCGGCGAATGCTGTTTTATGGCATACCGGCACCCCTTTATCTTCCGTTGCTACTCAAATTTTGCGTGGCCGCTTTATCCCGACCCGATGAACTTTCTTTGTGATTTCGGAGAATTTTGTTCCGGGACCACGGAATCCGAAAACCCGTGTATTCACTTCAATTTGAGCCGTTCGGGAGGTCGTATCGGACCCAGTTTCGTTTTCTCCCGGTTTTTCTATCACGCGTCCGAGGTCATTTCAGGAGTTAACCTATTCGATTTTAGGCTCGGAAAACAAGTATTAATACATTTTTATCGATTATCCGAGGTTCGACGAATGCTGTTTTATGGCATACCGGCACCCCCAAATGTCTTTCCTTGCTACTCAAATTTTCCGTAGCCGCTTTATCTGACCGGAAGAACTTTCTGTGTGATTTCCGGAGAATTTTGTTTCGGGACCGTGGAATCCCGAAAAACCGTGTATTACACTTCAACTTCAGCCGTTCTAGAGGTCGTACCGGACCCTGTTTCATTTTCTCCCGGTTTTTCTATCACACGTCCGAGGTCATTTCAGGAGCTAACCTATTCGATTTGAGCCTCGGATAACGAGTATTAATACATTTTCCACAATTATCCGAGGTTCGACGAATGCTGTTTTATGGCATACCGGCAACTCTATATGTCTTCCGTTGCTACTCAAATTTTGCGTGGCCGCCTTATCTGACTTGACGAACTTTCTGTGTGATTTCCGGAGAATTTTGTTTCGAGACCGTGGAATCCCGAAAAACCGTGTATTACACTTCAACTTCAGCCGTTCTAGGGGTCGTACCGGACCCTGTTTCTTTTTCTCCCGGTTTTTCTATCACGCGTCCGAGGTCATTTCAGGAGCTAACCTATTCGATTTGAGCCTCGGATAACGAGTATTAATACATTTTCCACAATTATCCGAGGTTCGACGAATGCTGGTTAATGGCATACCGGCAACCCTAAATGTCTTCCGTTGCTACTCAAATTTTGCGTGGCCGCCTTATCTGACCTGACGAACTTTCTGTGTGATTTCCGGAGAATTTTGTTCCGGGACCCTGGAAATCCCGAAAAACCGTGTATTTATACACTTCAATTTCAGCCGTTCGGGAGGTCGTACGGACCCTGTTTCTTTTTCTCCTGGTTTTTCTATCACGTGTCCGAGGTCATTTCAAGAATTAACCTATTCGATTTTAGCCTCGGAAAACGAGTATTAATACATTTTATTGATTATCCGAGATTCAACGAATGTTGTTTTATGGCATACCGGCACCCGCAAATGTTTTCCGTTTCTACTCAAATTTTGCGTGGCCGCTTTATCTGACCCAAGGAACTTTCTGTGTGATTTCCGGAGAATTTTGTTCCGGGACCGTGGAATCCCGAAAAATCGTGTATTATACACTTCAATTTCAGTGGTTCTAGAGGTCTTACCGGACCCTGTTTCTTTTTCTCCCGGTTTTTCTATCTTGCGTCCGAGGTCATTTCAGGAGTTAACCTATTCGATTTCATCCTCGGATATCGAGTATTAATACATTTTTCTCGATTATCCGAGGTTCGACGAATGCTGGTTTATGGCATAACGCCACCCCCAAATGTCTTCCGTTGATACTCAAATTTTGCGTGGCCGCTTTATCTGACCCGAGGAACTTTCTGTGTGATTTACGGAGAATTTTGGTCTCGGACCCTGGAGACCTGAAAAACCGTGTATTATACACATCAATTTCAGCTGTTCGGGAGGTCGTACCGGAACCTATTTCTTTTTCTCCCGATTTTTCTATAACGCGTTAGAGGTCATTTCAGGAGTTAACCTATTCGATTTTAGCCTCGGAAAACGAGTATTAATACATTTTTATCGATTATCCAAGGTACGACGAATGCTGTTTTATGGCATACCGGTACCCCTAAATGTCTTCCGCTGCAACTCAAATTTGCGTGGCCGCTTTATCTGATCCGACGAACTTTTTATGTGATTTCCGGAGAATTTTGTTCCAGGACCTTGGAATCCCGAAAAATCGTGTATTTGTATACACTTCAATTTAAGCCGTTCGAGAGGTTGTACCGGACCCTGTTTCGTTTTATCCCGGTTTTCTTATCACGAGTCCGAGGTCATTTCAGGAGTTAACCTATTTGATTTCAGCCTCGGATAAGGAGCATTATAACATTTTTCACGATTATCCGAGGTTCGACGAACGCTGGTTTATGGCATACCGTCACCCCCAAATGTCTTTCGTTGCTACTCAAATTTTGCGTGGCCGCTTTATCTGACCCGATGAAATTTTTGTGTGATTTCCAGAGAATTTTTATCCGGGACCCTGGAATCCCGAAAAATCGTGTATTTATATACACTTCAATTTAAGTCGTTCAGGAGGTAAACTGGGACCTGTTTCTTTTTCTCCCGGTTTTTCTATCACGTGTCCGAGGTCATTTCAGGAGTTAACCTATTCGATTTCAGCCTCGGATAATGAGTATTAATACATTTTTCTCGATTATCCGAGGTTCGACGAATGCTGGTTTATGGCATACCGTCACCCCCAACTGTCTTCCGTTGATACTCAAATTTTGCGTGGCCGCTTTATCTGACCCGAGGAACTTTCTGTGTAATTTCCGGAGAATTTTGTTCCCGGACCTTGAAATCCCGAAAAACCGTGTATTATACACTTCAATTTCAGCCGTTCGGGAGGTCGTACCAGACCCTGTTTCTTTTTCTCCCGGTTTTTGTATCACGCGTCCGAAGTCATTTCAGGAGTTAACCTATTCGATTTTTGCCTCGGAAAACGAATATTAATACATTGCTATCGTTCGACGAATGCTGTTTTATGGCATACCGGCACTCCAAATGTCTTCCGTTGCTACTCAAATTTTGCGTGACCGCTTTTTTTGACCCGAGGAAGTTTCTGTGTGATTTCCAGAGAATTTTGTTGCGGCACCCTGGAATCCCGAAAAACCGTGTATTTACACTTCAATTTCAGCCGTTCAGGAGGTCGTACCGGAGCCTTTTTTTTCTGTCGGTTTTTCTATAACGCGTCCGAGGTCATTTCAGGAGTTAACCTATTCGATTATAGCCTCGGAAAACGAGTATTAATACATTTTTATAGATTATCCGAGGTTCGACGAATGCTGTTTTATAGCATACCGGCACCCCTAAATGTCTTATGTTGCTACTCAAATTTTGCGGTGGCCGCTTTATCTGACCCGATTAACTTTCTGTGTGATTTCCGGAGAAGTTTGTTCGAAACCCGGAATCCCGCAAAACCGTGTATTATATATATATATACTTCAATTTCAGCCGTTTAGGAGGTCATACCGGACCCTGTTTCTTTTCCTCCCGATTTTTGTATAACGCGTCCGAGGTCATTTCAGGAGTTAACCTCTTCGATATAAGGCTCGGATAACGAGTATCAATACATTTTTCACGATTATCCGAGGTTCGACGAATGCTGGTTTATGGCATACCGTCACCCCCAAATGTCTTCCGTTGATACTCAATTTTTGCGTGGCCGCTTTATCGACCGAAGAACTTTCTCGTGCATTTTCCGGAGAATTTTGTTCGGGACCTTGAAATCCCGAAAAAAACGTGTATTATACACTTCAATTTCAGCCGTTCGGGAGGTCGTACCGGACCATGTTTCTTTTTCTCCCGGTTTTTGTATCACGCGTCCGAGGTCATTTCAGGAGTTAACCTATTCGATTTTAGCCTCGGAAAACGAGTATTAATACAATTTTTATCAATTATCCGAGGTTCGACGAATGATGTTTTATGGCATACCGGCACCCCAAATGTCTTCCGTTGCTACTTAAATTTTGCGTGACCGCTTTTTTTTTTACCCGAGGAACTTTCGTGTGCTTTAGGAGAATTTTGTTGCGGGGCCCTGGAATCTCGAAAAACCGTGTATTATACACTTCAATTTCAGCCGTTCGGGAGGTCGTCTGGGACCCGATTCTTTTTCTCCGGTTATTCAATCACGCGTCCGAGGTTCGATGAATGATGTTTTATGGTATACCGGCACCCCTAAATGTCTTCCGTTGCTAGTCAAATTTTGCGTGACCGCTTTATCTGACCCGAAGACTTTCTGTGTGGTTTCTGGAGAATTATGTTCCGGGACCGTGGAATCCCGAAAAACCGTGTATTATACACTTCAATTTCAGCCGTTCGGGAGGTCGTCATCGGACCTGTTTCTTTTTCTCCCGGTTTTTCTATCACGCGTCCGAGGTCATTTTGAAGTTAACCTATTCGATTTTAGCCTCGGAAAACGAGTATTAATACATCTTTATCAAATATCCGAGTTTCGACGAATACTGTTTTATGGCATACCGGCACCTCCAAATGTCTTTCGTTGCGACTCAAATTTTGCGTGGCCGCTTTATTTGACCCGAGAAACGTTCTGTGTGATTTTCGGAGAATTTTGTTTCGGGACAGTGGAATCCCGAAAAACTGTGTATTATACACTTCAATTTCAGCCGTTCTAGAGGTCGTACCGGACCCTGTTTCTTTTTCTCCCGGTTTTTCTATCACGCGACCGAGGTCATTTCAGGAGTTAACCTATTCTATTTCAGCCTCGGATAACGAGTATTAATCTATTTTCCACGATTATCTGAGGTTCGACGAATGCTCGTTAATGGCATACCAGCGACCCTAAATGTCTTCCATTGCTACTTAAATTTTGCGTGGCCGCTTTATCTGACCCGACAAACTTTCTGTGTGATTTCCGGAGAATTTTGTTCCGGTACCCAAGAATCCCGAAAAACCGTGTATTATACACTTCAATTTCAGCCGTTCTAGAGGTCGTACCGGACCCTGTTTCTTTTTCTTCTGGTTTTTCTATCACGCGTCTGAAATTATTTCAGGAGTTAACGTATTCTATTTCAGCCTCGGATAACGAGTATTAATACATTTTTCACGATTATCCGAGGTTCGGCGAATGCTGGTTTATGGCATACCGGCGGCACCCCCAAATGTCTTCCGTTGCTACTCAAATTTTGCGTGGCCGCTTTATCTGAACCGAGGAACTTTCTGTCTAAAGAATTTTGTTCCGGGACCCTGGAATCCCGAAAAACCGTGTATTATACACTTCAATTTGAGCCGTTTGGGAGGTCGTACCGGACCCTGTATCTTTTTTTCCCGGTTTTTCTATCACGCGTCCGAGGTCATTTCAGGAGTTAACGTAATCGATTTCATCCTCGGATAACGAGTATTAATACATTTTTCACGATTATCCTAGGTTCGACGAATGTTGGTTTATGGCATATCGGCACCTCCAAATGTCTTCCGTTGCTACTCAAATTTTGCGTGGCCGCTTTATCTGACCCGATGAACTTTCTGTGTGATTTCCGAAGAATTTTGTTCGGGGCCACTGGAATTTTGAAAAACCGTGTATTATACACTTCAATTTGAGTCGTTCGGGAAGTCGTACCGGACCCTAATTCTTTTTGTCCCGGTTTTTCTATCAGGCGTCCGAGTTCATTTCAGGAGTTAACCTATTCGATTTCAGCACCGGATAACGAGTATTAATACATTTTTCACGATTATCCGAGGTTCGACGAATGCTGGTTAATGGCATATCGGCACCCCCAAATATCTTCCGTTGCTACTCAATTTTTGCGTGGCCGCTTTATCTTACCCGAGGAACTTTCTGTGTGATTTCCGGAGAATTTTGTTCCGGGACTCTGGAATCCTGAAAAACCGTGTATTATACACTTCAATTTGAGCCGTTCAGGAGGTCGTACCGGACCCTGTTTCTTTTTCTCCCGGTTTTTCTATCACGCGTCCGAGGTCATTTCAGGAGTTAACCTATTCGATTTCACCTCGGATAACGAGTATTAATACATTTTTCACGATTATCCGAGGTTCGACGAATGTTGGTTTATGGCAAACCGGCACCCCCAAATGTCTTCCGTTGCTACTTAAATTTTGCGTGGCCCCTATATCTAACCCTAGGAACTTTTTGTGTGATTTCCGGAGAATTTTGTTCCGGGACCCTGGAATCCCGAAAAACCGTGTATTATACACTTCAATTTGAGCTGTTCGGGAGGTCGTACCGGACCCTGTTTCGTTTTCTCCCGGTTTTTCTATCACGCGTCCGAGGTCATTTCAGGAGTTAACGTATTCGATTTCAGCCTCGGATAACGAGTATTAATACATTTTTCACGATTATCCGAGGTTCGACAAATGCTGGTTTATTGCATACCGGCACCTCCAAATGTCTTCCGTTGCTACTCAAATTTTGCGTGGCCGCTTTATATGACCCGAGGAACTTTCTGTGTGATTTCCGTAGAATTTTGTTCCGGGACTCTGAAATCCTGAAAAACCGTGTATTATACACTTTAATTTGAGCCATTCGGGAGGTCGTATCGGACCCTAATTCTTTTTCTCCCGGTTTTTCTATCACGCGTGCGAGGTTATTTCAGGAGTTAACCTACTCTATTTCAGCTCCGGATAACGAGTATTAATACATTTTTCACGATTATCCGAGGTTCGACGAATGCTGGTTTATGGCATACCGGCACTCCCAAATGTCTTCCGTTGCTACTCAAATTTTGCGTGGCCGCTTTATCTGACCCGAGAAACTTTTGTGTGATTTCCGGAGAATTTTTTTCCGGGACCCTGGAATCCCCTAAAAACCGTGTATTATACACTTCAATTTCAGCCGTTCGGGAGTTCGTACTGGACCCGGTTTCTTTTTCTCCAGGTTTTTCTATCACGCGTCCGAGGTCATTTCAGGAGTTAACGTATTCGATTTCAGCCTCGGATAACGAGTATTAATACATTTTTCACGATTATCCGAGGTTCGACGAATGCTGGTTTATGGCAAACCGGCACCCCAAATGTCTTCCGTTGCTACTCAAATTTTCCGTGGCCGCTTTATCTGACCCGAGTAACTTTCTGTGTGATTTCCGGAGAATTTGGCTCCGGAACCCTCGAATCCCGAAAAACCGTGTATATACACTTCAATTTGAGCCGTTCGGGAAGTCGTACCGGACCCTGTTTCGTTTTCTCCCGGTTTTTCTATCACACGTCCGAGGTCATTTCAGGAGTTAACGTATTCGATTTCAGCCTCGGATAACGAGTATTAATAAGTTTTTCACGATTATCCGAGGTTCGACGAATGTTATTTTATGGCATACCGGCACCTCCAAATGTCTTCCGTTGCTACTCAAATTTAGCGTGGCCGCTTTATCTGACCCGAGGAACGTTCTGTTTGATTTCCGGAGAATTTTGTTCCGGGCCACTGAAATCCTGAAAAGGCGTGTATTATACACTTCAATTTGAGCCGTTCGGGAAGTCGTACCGGACCCTAATTCTTTTTGTCCCGGTTTTTCTATCAGGCGTCCGAGATCATTTCAGGAGTTAACCTACTCGATATCAGCCCCGGATAACGAGTATTATTACATTTTTCACGATTATCCGAGGTTCGACGAATCCTGGTTTATGGCATATCGGCACCCCCAAATATCTTCCGTTGCTACTCAATTTTTGCGTGGCCGCTTTTATCGACCCGAGGAACTTTTCGTGTGATTTCCGGAGAATTTTTTTCGGGACCGGAATCCCCTAAAACCGTGTATTATACACTTCAATTCAAAGCCGTTCAGAGTTCGTACTGCGTACCCTGTTCCTTTTTCTCCGGTTTTCTATCACGCGTCCGACGTCATTTCAGGAGTTAACCTACTCGATTTCAGCCTCGGATAACGAGTATTAATACATTTTTCACGATTATCCGAGGTTCGACGAATGCTAGTTTATGGCAAACCGGCACCCCCAAATGTCTTCCGTTGCTACTCAAATTTTGCGTGGCCGCTTTATCTGACCCGAGTAACTTTCGGTGTGATTTCCGGAGAATTTTGCTCCGGGACCCTGGAATTCCGAAAAACCGTGTATAGTACATTTCAATTTGAGCCGTTCGGGAGTTCGTATCGGCCCCAATTTCGTTTTCTCCCGGTTTTTCTATCACGCGTGCGAGGTTATTTCAGGAGTTAACGTATTCGATTTCAGCCTCGGATAACGAGTATTAATACATTTTTCACGATTATCCGAGGTTCGGCGAATGCTGGTTTATGGCATACCGGCACCGCCAAATGTCTTCTGTTGCTAGTCAAATTTTGCATGGCCGCTTCATCTGACCCGAGGTACTTTCTGTGCGATTTCCGGAGGATTTTGTTCCGGGACCCTGGAATCCCGAAAAACCGTGTATTATACACTTCAATTTGAGCCGTTCTGGAGGTCGACGGACCTGTTTCTTTTTCTCTTGGTTTTTCTATCACGCGTCCGAGGTCATTTCAGGAGTTAACCTATTCGATTTCAGCCTCGGATAACGAGTATTAATACATTTTTCACGATTATCCGAGGTTCAACGAATGCTGGTTTATGGCATACCGGAACCCCAAATGTCTTCCGTTGCTACTCACATTTTGCGTGGCCGCTTTATCTGACCTGAGAAACTTTCGCTGTGATTTCCGGAGAATTTTGTTCCAGGACACTGGAATCCCGAAAAACCGTGTATTATAATACACTTCAATTTCAAACCGTTCGGGAGGTAAACGGACCTGTTTCGTTTTCTCCCGGTTTTTCTATCACGCGTCCGAGGTCATTTCAGGAGTTAACGTATTCGATTTCAGCCTCGGATAACGAGTATTAATTAGTTTTTCACGATTATCCGAGGTTCGACGAATGTTATTTTATGGCATACCGGCACCTCCAAATGTCTTCCGTTGCTACTCAAATTTTGCGTGGCCGCTTTATCTGACCCGAGGAACGTTCTGTTTGATTTCCGGAGAATTTTGTTCCGGGCCACTGGAATCCTGAAAAGGCGTGTATTATACACTTCAATTTGAGCCGTCCGGGAAGTCGTACCGGACCCTAATTCTTTTTGTCCCGGTTTTTCTATCAGGCGTCCGAGATCATTTCAGGAGTTAACCTACTCGATATCAGCCCCGGATAACGAGTATTATTACATTTTTCACGATTATCCGAGGTTCGACGAATCCTGGTTTATGGCATATCGGCACCCCCAAATATCTTCCGTTGCTACTCAATTTTTGCGTGGCCGCTTTATCGACCGAGGAACTTTTCGTGTGATTTCCGGAGAATTTTTTTTCAGGACCCGGAATCCCCTAAAAACCGTGTATTATACACTTCAATTTCAGCCGTTCGGGAGTTCGTACTGCACTGTTCCTTTTTCTCCAGGTTTTTCTATCACGCGTCCGACGTCATTTCAGGAGTTAACCTACTCGATTTCAGCCTCGGATAACGAGTATTAATACATTTTTCACGATTATCCGAGGTTCGACGAATGCTAGTTTATGGCAAACCGGCACCCCCAAATGTCTTCCGTTGCTACTCAAATTTTGCGTGGCCGCTTTATCTGACCCGAGTAACTTTCGGTGTGATTTCCGGAGAATTTTGCTCAGGGACCTGGGAATTCGAAAAACCGTGTATAGTACATTTCAATTTGAGCCGTTCGGGAGTTCGTATCGGCCCCAATTTCGTTTTCTCCCGGTTTTTCTATCACGCGTGCGAGGTTATTTCAGGAGTTAACGTATTCGATTTCAGCCTCGGATAACGAGTATTAATACATTTTTCACGATTATCCGAGGTTCGGCGAATCTTTGGTTTATGGCATACCGGCACCGCCAAATGTCTTCTGTTGCTAGTCAAATTTTGCATGGCCGCTTCATCTGACCCGAGGTACTTTCTGTGCGATTTCCGGAGGATTTTGTTCCGGGACCCTGGAATCCCGAAAAACCGTGTATTATACACTTCAATTTGAGCCGTTCTGGAGGTCGACAGGACCTGTTTCGTTTCTTTTTCTCTTGGTTTTTCTATCACGCGTCCGAGGTCATTTCAGGAGTTAACCTATTCGATTTCAGCCTCGGATAACGAGTATTAATACATTTTTCACGATTATCCGAGGTTCAACGAATGCTGGTTTATGGCATACCGGAACCCCAAATGTCTTCCGTTGCTACTCACATTTTGCGTGGCCGCTTTATCTGACCTGAGAAACTTTCGCTGTGATTTCCGGAGAATTTTGTTCAGGACACCGGAATCGAAAAACCGTGTATTATAATACACTTCAATTTTCACCGTTCGGGAGGTAAACTAGGACCCTATTTCTTTTTCTCCCGGTTTTTCTATCACGCGTCCGAGGTCATTTCAGGAGTTAACCTACTCGAGTTCAGCCTCGGGTAACGAGTATTAATACATTTTTCACGATTATCCGAGGTTCGACGAATGCTAGGTTATGGCAAACCGGCACCCCCAAATGTCTTCCGTTGCTACTCAAATTTTGCGTGGCCGCTTTATCTGACCCGAGTAACTTTCGGTGTGATTTCCGGAGAATTTTGCTCCGGGACCCTGGAATTCCGAAAAACCGTGTATAGTACATTTCAATTTGAGCCGTTCGGGAGTTCGTATCGGCCCCAATTTCGTTTTCTCCCGGTTTTTCTATCACGCGTGCGAGGTTATTTAAGGAGTTAACGTATTCGATTTCAGCCTCGGATAACGAGGATTAATACATTTTTCACGATTATCCAAGGTTAGACGAATACTCGTTTATGGCATACCGGCACCCCCAAATGTCTTTCGTTGCTACTCAAATTTTACGTGGCCGCTTTATCTGACCCGAGGAACTTTCTGTGTGATTTCTGGAGAATTTTGTTCCGGGACTCTGGAACCCCGAAAAACCGTGTATTATACACTTCAATTTCAGCCGTTCGGGAGGTCGTACCGGACCCAGTTTCTTTTTCTACCGGTTTTTCTATCACTCGTCCGAGGTTATTTCAGAAGTTAATCTATTCGATTTCAGCCTCGGATAACGAGGATTAATACATTTTTCACATTTTTCACGATTATCCAAGGTTAGACGAATACTCGTTTATGGCATACATGCACCCCCAAATGTCTTCCGTTGCTACTCAAATTTTACGTGGCCGCTTTATCTGACCCGAGGAACTTTCTCTGTGATTTCTGGAGAATTTTGTTCCGGGACTTTGGAATCCCGAAAAACCGTGTATTATACACTTCAATTTCAGCCGTTCGGGAGGTCGTACCGGACCCTGTTTCTTTTTCTACCGGTTTTTCTATCACGCGTCCGAGGTTATTTCAGGAGTTAACCTATTCGATTTCAGCCTCGGATAACGAGGATTAATACATTTTTCACGATTATCCAAGGTTAGACGAATACTCGTTTATGGCATACCGGCACCCCCAAATGTCTTCCGTTGCTACTCAAATTTTACGTGGCCGTTTTATCTGACCCGAGGAACTTTCTGTGTGATTTCTGGAGAATTTTGTTCCGGAACTCTGGAATCCCGAAAAACCGTGTATTATATACACTTCAATTTCAGCCGTTCGGGAGGTCGTACCGGACCCAGTTTCTTTTTCTACCGGTTTTTCTATCACGCGTCCGAGGTTATTTCAGGAGTTAACCTATTCGATTTCAGCCTCGGATAACGAGGATTAATACATTTTTCACGATTATCCAAGGTTAGACGAATACTCGTTTATGGCATACCGGCACCCCCAAATGTCTTCCGTTGCTACTCAAATTTTACGTGGCCGCTTTATCTGACCCGAGGAACTTTCTCTCGTGATTTTGCGGAATTTTGTTCGGGACTCGGAATCCCAAAACCGTGTATTATACACTTCAATTTCAGCCGTTCGGGAGGTCGAGGACCTGTTTCTTTTTCTACCGGTTTTTCTATCACGCGTCCGAGGTTATTTCAGGAGTTAACCTATTCGATTTCAGCCTCGGATAACGAGGATTAATACATTTTTCACGATTATCCAAGGTTAGACGAATACTCGTTTATGGCATACCGGCACCCCCAAATGTCTTCCGTTGCTACTCAAATTTTACGTGGCCGCTTTATCGACCCGAGGAACTTTCGTGTGATTTCGGAGAATTTTGTTCGGGACTCGGAACCTCGAAAAACCGTGTATTATACACTTCAATTTCAGCCGTTCGGGAGGTCGACGGACCCGTTTCTTTTTCTACCGGTTTTTCTATCACGCGTCCGAGGTTATTTCAGGAGTTAATCTATTCGATTTCAGCCTCGGATAACGAGGATGAATACATTTTTCACATTTTTCACGATTATCCAAGGCTAGACGAATACTCGTTTATGGCATACATGCACCCCCAAATGTCTTCCGTTGCTACTCAAATTTTACGTGGCCGCTTTATCCGACCCGAGGAACTTTTCTCGTGATTTCGGAGAATTTTGTTCCGGGACTCGAATCCCGAAAAACCGTGTATTATATACACTTCAATTTCAGCCGTTCGGAAGGGCGTACCGGACCGATTTCTTTTTCTACCGGTTTTTCTATCACGCGTCCGAGGTTATTTCAGGAGTTAACCTATTCGATTTCAGCCTCGGATAACGAGGATTAATACATTTTTCACGATTATCCAAGGTTAGACGAATACTCGTTTATGGCATACCGGCACCCCCAAATGTCTTCCGTTGCTACTCAAATTTTACGTGACCGCTTTATCGACCCGAGGAACTTTTCTCGTGATTTTCGGGGAATTTTGTTCGGGACTCGGAATCCCGAAAAACCGTGTATTATACACTTCAATTTCGGCCGTTCGGGAGGTAAATCGGACCTGTTTCTTTTTCTACCGGTTTTTCTATCACGCGTCCGAGGTTATTTCAGGAGTTAACCTATTCGATTTCAGCCTCGGATAACGAGGATTAATACATTTTTCACGATTATCCAAGGTTAGACGAATACTCGTTTATGGCATACCGGCACCCCCAAATGTCTTCCGTTGCTACTCAAATTTTACGTGGCCGCTTTATCGACCCGAGGAACTTTCGTGTGATTTTTGGAGAATTTTGTTCGGGACTCGGAATCCCGAAAAACCGTGTATTATACACTTCAATTTCAGCCGTTCGGGAGGTCGTAAATCAGGACCTGTTTCTTTTTCTACCGGTTTTTCTATCACGCGTCCGAGGTTATTTCAGGAGTTAACCTATTCGATTTCAGCCTCGGATAACGAGGATTAATACATTTTTCACGATTATCCAAGGTTAGACGAATACTCGTTTATGGCATACCGGCACCCCCAAATGTCTTCCGTTGCTACTCAAATCTTACGTGGCCGCTTTATCTGACCCGAGGAACTTTCTCTGTGATTTACGGAGAATTTTGTTCCGGGACCTCGGAATCCCGAAAAACCGTGTATTATACACTTCAATTTCGGCCGTTCGGGAGGTCGACGGACCTGTTTCTTTTTCTACCGGTTTTTCTATCACGCGTCCGAGGTTATTTCAGGAGTTAACCTATTCGATTTAAGCCTCGGATAACGAGGATTAATACATTTTTCACGATTATCCAAGGTTCGACGAATGCTTGTTTATGGCATACCGGCACCCCCAAATGTCTTCCGTTGCTACTCAAATTTTACGTGGCGATTTATCGACCGAAGAGCTTCGTGTGATTTCCGGAGAATTTTGTTCGGGACTCGGAATCCCGAAAAACCGTGTATTATACACTTCAATTTCAGCCGTTCGGGAGGTCGTACCGGACCCTGTTTCTTTTTCTCCCAGTTTTTCTATGACGCATCCAAGGTCATTTCAGGAGTTAACCAATTAGATTTCAGCCTCGGATAACGAGTATTAATACATTTTTATGATTATCCGAGTTTCGACGAATGCTGGTTTATGGCATAACGGCTCCCCCAAATGTCTTCCGTTGCTACTTAAATTTTCCGTGGCCGCTTTATCTGACCTGAGGAACTTTTTGTGTGATTTCGGGAGAATTTTGTTCCGGGACTCTGGAATCCTGAAAAACCGTGTATTATACACTTCAATTTCACCCGTTCAGGAGGTCGTACCGGACCCTGTTTCTTTTTCTCCCGGTTTTTCTATCACGCATCCGAGGTCATTTCAGGAGTTAACCTATTCGATTTCAGCCTCGGATAACGAGTATTAATACATTTTTCACGATTATCCGAGGTTCGACGAATGTTGTTTTATGGCATACCGGCACCCCTAAATGTCTTCCGTTACTACTCAAATTTTATGTAACCGCTTTATCTGACCTGTGGAACATTCTTTGTGATTTCCGGAGAATTTTGTTCCGGGACCCTGGAATCCCGAAAAACCGTGTATTATACACTTCAATTTCAGCCGTTCGGGAGGTCGTGCGGACCTGTTTCTCTATCTCCCGGTTTTTCTATCACGCATCCGAGGTCATTTCAGAAGTTAACCTATTCGATTTCAGCCTCGGATAACGAGTATTAATACATTTTTCACGATTATCCGAGGTTCGACGAATACTGGTTCAAGGCATACCGGCGACCCCAAATGTCTTCCGTTACTACTCAAATTTTGCGTGACCGCTTTATCGACTGTGGAACTTTCTTTGTGATTTCCGGAGAATTTTGTTAGGGACCCGGAATCCCGAAAAACCGTGTATTATACACTTCAATTTCGGCCGTTCGAGGGAGGTCGTCACAGGACCTTGTTTCCCTATCTCCCGGTTTTTCTATCACGCATCCGAGGTCATTTCAGAAGTTAACCTATTCGATTTCAGCCTCGGATAACGAGTATTAATACATTTTTCACGATTATCCGAGGTTCGACGAATGCTGGTCTATGGCATACCGGCACCTCCAAATGTCTTCCGTTGCTACTCAAATTTTGCGTGGCCGCTTTATCCGACCCGATGAACTTTCGTGTGATTTCGGAGAATTTTATTAGGGACCCCGGAATCCCGAAAAACCGTGTATTATACACTTCAATTTCAGCCGTTAGGGAGGTCGTCACGGACCAGTTTCTTTTTCTCCGGAATTTCTATCACGCAACCGAGGTCATTTCATGAGTTAACCTATTCGATTTCAGCCTCGGATAACGAGGATTAATGCATTTTTCACGATTATCCAAGGTTCGACGAATGCTCGTTTATGGCATACCGGCACCCCCAACTGTCTTCCGTTGCTACTCAAATTTACGTGGCCGCTTTATCTTACCTGAGGAACTTTCTGTGTGATTTCCGGAGAATTTTGTTCCGGAACTCTGGAATCCCAAAAAAACGTGTATTATACACTTCAATTTCAACCGTTCGGGAGGTCGTACCGGACCCAGTTTCTTTTTCTCCCAATTTTTCTATCACGCGTCCGAGGTCATTTCAGGAGTTAACCTATTCGATTTCAGCCTCGGATAACGAGTATTAATAAATTTTTCACGATTATCCGAGGTTCGGCGAATGCTGTTTTATGGCATACCGGCACCCCTTTATCTTCCGTTGCTACTCAAATTTTGCGTGGCCGCTTTATCTGACCCGATGAACTTTCTTTGTGATTTCCGGAGAATTTTGTTCCGGGACCCTGGAATCCCGAAAACCCGTGTATTCACTTCAATTTGAGCCGTTCGGGAGGTCGTATCGGACCCAGTTTCGTTTTCTCCCGGTTTTTCTATCACGCGTCCGAGGTCATTTCAGGAGTTAACCTATTCGATTTTAGGCTCGGAAAACAAGTATTAATACATTTTTATCGATTATCCGAGGTTCGACGAATGCTGTTTTATGGCATACCGGCACCCCCAAATGTCTTTCCTTGCTACTCAAATTTTCCGTAGCCGCTTTATCTGACCGGAAGAACTTTCTGTGTGATTTCCGGAGAATTTTGTTTCGGGACCGTGGAATCCCGAAAAACCGTGTATTACACTTCAACTTCAGCCGTTCTAGAGGTCGTACCGGACCCTGTTTCATTTTCTCCCGGTTTTTCTATCACACGTCCGAGGTCATTTCAGGAGCTAACCTATTCGATTTGAGCCTCGGATAACGAGTATTAATACATTTTCCACAATTATCCGAGGTTCGACGAATGCTGTTTTATGGCATACCGGCAACTCTATATGTCTTCCGTTGCTACTCAAATTTTGCGTGGCCGCCTTATCTGACTTGACGAACTTTCTGTGTGATTTCCGGAGAATTTTGTTTCGAGACCGTGGAATCCCGAAAAACCGTGTATTACACTTCAACTTCAGCCGTTCTAGGGGTCGTAGCGGACCCTGTTTCTTTTTCTCCGTTTTTTTTTCTATCACGCGTCCGAGGTCATTTCAGGAGCTAACCTATTCGATTTGAGCCTCGGATAACGAGTATTAATACATTTTCCACAATTATCCGAGGTTCGACGAATGTTGGTTAATGGCATACCGGCAACCCTAAATGTCTTCCGTTGCTACTCAAATTTTGCGTGGCCGCCTTATCTGACCTGACGAACTTTCTGTGTGATTTCCGGAGAATTTTGTTCCGGGACCCTGGAAATCCCGAAAAACCGTGTATTTATACACTTCAATTTCAGCCGTTCGGGAGGTCGTACGGACCCTGTTTCTTTTTCTCCTGGTTTTTCTATCACGTGTCCGAGGTCATTTCAAGAATTAACCTATTCGATTTTAGCCTCGGAAAACGAGTATTAATACATTTTATTGATTATCCGAGATTCAACGAATGTTGTTTTATGGCATACCGGCACCCGCAAATGTTTTCCGTTTCTACTCAAATTTTGCGTGGCCGCTTTATCTGACCCAAGGAACTTTCTGTGTGATTTCCGGAGAATTTTGTTCAGGGACCGTGGAATCCCGAAAAATCGTGTATTATACACTTCAATTTCAGTGGTTCTAGAGGTCTTACCGGACCCTGTTTCTTTTTCTCCCGGTTTTTCTATCTTGCGTCCGAGGTCATTTCAGGAGTTAACCTATTCGATTTCATCCTCGGATATCGAGTATTAATACATTTTTCTCGATTATCCGAGGTTCGACGAATGCTGGTTTATGGCATACCGCCACCCCCAAATGTCTTCCGTTGATACTCAAATTTTGCGTGGCCGCTTTATCTGACCCGAGGAACTTTCTGTGTGATTTACGGAGAATTTTGGTCTCGGACTGGAGACCTGAAAAACCGTGTATTATACACATCAATTTCAGCTGTTCGGGAGGTCGTACCGGAACCTATTTCTTTTTCTCCCGATTTTTCTATAACGCGTTAGAGGTCATTTCAGGAGTTAACCTATTCGATTTTAGCCTCGGAAAACGAGTATTAATACATTTTTATCGATTATCCAAGGTACGACGAATGCTGTTTTATGGCATACCGGTACCCCTAAATGTCTTCCGCTGCAACTCAAATTTGCGTGGCCGCTTTATCTGATCCGACGAACTTTTTATGTGATTTCCGGAGAATTTTGTTCCAGGACCTTGGAATCCCGAAAAATCGTGTATTTGTATACACTTCAATTTAAGCCGTTCGAGAGGTTGTACCGGACCCTGTTTCGTTTTATCCCGGTTTTCTTATCACGAGTCCGAGGTCATTTCAGGAGTTAACCTATTTGATTTCAGCCTCGGATAAGGAGCATTATAACATTTTTCACGATTATCCGAGGTTCGACGAACGCTGGTTTATGGCATACCGTCACCCCCAAATGTCTTTCGTTGCTACTCAAATTTTGCGTGGCCGCTTTATCTGACCCGATGAAATTTTTGTGTGATTTCCAGAGAATTTTTATCCGGGACCCTGGAATCCCGAAAAATCGTGTATTTATATACACTTCAATTTAAGTCGTTCAGGAGGTCGTACCGGACCCTGTTTCTTTTTCTCCCGGTTTTTCTATCACGTGTCCGAGGTCATTTCAGGAGTTAACCTATTCGATTTCAGCCTCGGATAATGAGTATTAATACATTTTTCTCGATTATCCGAGGTTCGACGAATGCTGGTTTATGGCATACCGTCACCCCCAACTGTCTTCCGTTGATACTCAAATTTTGCGTGGCCGCTTTATCTGACCCGAGGAACTTTCTGTGTAATTTCCGGAGAATTTTGTTCCCGGACCTTGAAATCCCGAAAAACCGTGTATTATACACTTCAATTTCAGCCGTTCGGGAGGTCGTACCAGACCCTGTTTCTTTTTCTCCCGGTTTTTGTATCACGCGTCCGAAGTCATTTCAGGAGTTAACCTATTCGATTTTTGCCTCGGAAAACGAATATTAATACATTGCTATCGTTCGACGAATGCTGTTTTATGGCATACCGGCACTCCAAATGTCTTCCGTTGCTACTCAAATTTTGCGTGACCGCTTTTTTTGACCCGAGGAAGTTTCTGTGTGATTTCCAGAGAATTTTGTTGCGGCACCCTGGAATCCCGAAAAACCGTGTATTTACACTTCAATTTCAGCCGTTCAGGAGGTCGTACCGGAGCCTTTTTTTTCTGTCGGTTTTTCTATAACGCGTCCGAGGTCATTTCAGGAGTTAACCTATTCGATTATAGCCTCGGAAAACGAGTATTAATACATTTTTATAGATTATCCGAGGTTCGACGAATGCTGTTTTATAGCATACCGGCACCCCTAAATGTCTTATGTTGCTACTCAAATTTTGCGGTGGCCGCTTTATCTGACCCGATTAACTTTCTGTGTGATTTCCGGAGAAGTTTGTTCCGAAACCCCGGAATCCCGCAAAACCGTGTATTATATATATATATACTTCAATTTCAGCCGTTTAGGAGGTCATACCGGACCCTGTTTCTTTTCCTCCCGATTTTTGTATAACGCGTCCGAGGTCATTTCAGGAGTTAACCTCTTCGATATAAGGCTCGGATAACGAGTATCAATACATTTTTCACGATTATCCGAGGTTCGACGAATGCTGGTTTATGGCATACCGTCACCCCCAAATGTCTTCCGTTGATACTCAATTTTTGCGTGGCCGCTTTATCTGACCCGAAGAACTTTCTGTGCATTTTCCGGAGAATTTTGTTCTGGGACCTTGAAATCCCGAAAAAACGTGTATTATACACTTCAATTTCAGCCGTTCGGGAGGTCGTACCGGACCATGTTTCTTTTTCTCCCGGTTTTTGTATCACGCGTCCGAGGTCATTTCAGGAGTTAACCTATTCGATTTTAGCCTCGGAAAACGAGTATTAATACAATTTTTATCAATTATCCGAGGTTCGACGAATGATGTTTTATGGCATACCGGCACCCCAAATGTCTTCCGTTGCTACTTAAATTTTGCGTGACCGCTTTTTTTTACCTGAGGAACTTTCTGTGTGCTTTCCGGAGAATTTTGTTGCGGGGCCCTGGAATCTCGAAAAACCGTGTATTATACACTTCAATTTCAGCCGTTCGGGAGGTCGTACCGGACCCTGATTCTTTTTCTCCCGGTTATTCAATCACGCGTCCGAGGTTCGATGAATGATGTTTTATGGTATACCGGCACCCCTAAATGTCTTCCGTTGCTAGTCAAATTTTGCGTGACCGCTTTATCTGACCCGAAGACTTTCTGTGTGGTTTCTGGAGAATTATGTTCCGGGACCGTGGAATCCCGAAAAACCGTGTATTATACACTTCAATTTCAGCCGTTCGGGAGGTCGTACCGGACCCTGTTTCTTTTTCTCCCGGTTTTTCTATCACGCGTCCGAGGTCATTTCAGAAGTTAACCTATTCGATTTTAGCCTCGGAAAACGAGTATTAATACATCTTTATCAAATATCCGAGTTTCGACGAATACTGTTTTATGGCATACCGGCACCTCCAAATGTCTTTCGTTGCGACTCAAATTTTGCGTGGCCGCTTTATTTGACCCGAGAAACGTTCTGTGTGATTTTCGGAGAATTTTGTTTCGGGACAGTGGAATCCCGAAAAACTGTGTATTATACACTTCAATTTCAGCCGTTCTAGAGGTCGTACCGGACCCTGTTTCTTTTTCTCCCGGTTTTTCTATCACGCGACCGAGGTCATTTCAGGAGTTAACCTATTCTATTTCAGCCTCGGATAACGAGTATTAATCTATTTTCCACGATTATCTGAGGTTCGACGAATGCTCGTTAATGGCATACCAGCGACCCTAAATGTCTTCCATTGCTACTTAAATTTTGCGTGGCCGCTTTATCTGACCCGACAAACTTTCTGTGTGATTTCCGGAGAATTTTGTTCCGGTACCCAAGAATCCCGAAAAACCGTGTATTATACACTTCAATTTCAGCCGTTCTAGAGGTCGTACCGGACCCTGTTTCTTTTTCTTCTGGTTTTTCTATCACGCGTCTGAAATTATTTCAGGAGTTAACGTATTCTATTTCAGCCTCGGATAACGAGTATTAATACATTTTTCACGATTATCCGAGGTTCGGCGAATGCTGGTTTATGGCATACGGGCGGCGGCACCCCAAATGTCTTCCGTTGCTACTCAAATTTTGCGTGGCCGCTTTATCTCGAACCGAGGAACTTTTCTGTCTAAAGAATTTTGTTCGGGACCCGGAATCCCGAAAAACCGTGTATTATACACTTCAATTTGAGCCGTTTGGGAGGTCATACCGGACCCTGTATCTTTTTCCCGGTTTTTCTATCACGCGTCCGAGGTCATTTCAGGAGTTAACGTAATCGATTTCATCCTCGGATAACGAGTATTAATACATTTTTCACGATTATCCTAGGTTCGACGAATGTTGGTTTATGGCATATCGGCACCTCCAAATGTCTTCCGTTGCTACTCAAATTTTGCGTGGCCGCTTTATCTGACCCGATGAACTTTCTGTGTGATTTCCGAAGAATTTTGTTCGGGGCCACTGGAATTTTGAAAAACCGTGTATTATACACTTCAATTTGAGTCGTTCGGGAAGTCGTACCGGACCCTAATTCTTTTTGTCCCGGTTTTTCTATCAGGCGTCCGAGTTCATTTCAGGAGTTAACCTATTCGATTTCAGCACCGGATAACGAGTATTAATACATTTTTCACGATTATCCGAGGTTCGACGAATGCTGGTTAATGGCATATCGGCACCCCCAAATATCTTCCGTTGCTACTCAATTTTTGCGTGGCCGCTTTATCTTACCCGAGGAACTTTCGTGTGATTTCGGAGAATTTTGTTAGGGACTCGGAATCTGAAAAACCGTGTATTATACACTTCAATTTGAGCCGTTCAGGAGGTCGTACCGGACCCTGTTTCTTTTTCTCCCGGTTTTTCTATCACGCGTCCGAGGTCATTTCAGGAGTTAACCTATTCGATTTCACCTCGGATAACGAGTATTAATACATTTTTCACGATTATCCGAGGTTCGACGAATGTTGGTTTATGGCAAACCGGCACCCCCAAATGTCTTCCGTTGCTACTTAAATTTTGCGTGGCCCCTATATCTAACCCTAGGAACTTTTTGTGTGATTTCCGGAGAATTTTGTTCCGGGACCCTGGAATCCCGAAAAACCGTGTATTATACACTTCAATTTGAGCATTCGGAGGTCGACCGGACCTGTTTCGTTTTCTCCGGTTTTTTTCTATCACGCGTCCGAGGTCATTTCAGGAGTTAACGTATTCGATTTCAGCCTCGGATAACGAGTATTAATACATTTTTCACGATTATCCGAGGTTCGACAAATGCTGGTTTATTGCATACCGGCACCTCCAAATGTCTTCCGTTGCTACTCAAATTTTGCGTGGCCGCTTTATATGACCCGAGGAACTTTCTGTGTGATTTCCGTAGAATTTTGTTCCGGGACTCTGAAATCCTGAAAAACCGTGTATTATACACTTTAATTTGAGCCATTCGGGAGGTCGTATCGGACCCTAATTCTTTTTCTCCCGGTTTTTCTATCACGCGTGCGAGGTTATTTCAGGAGTTAACCTACTCTATTTCAGCTCCGGATAACGAGTATTAATACATTTTTCACGATTATCCGAGGTTCGACGAATGCTGGTTTATGGCATACCGGCACTCCCAAATGTCTTCCGTTGCTACTCAAATTTTGCGTGGCCGCTTTATCTGACCCGAGAAACTTTTGTGTGATTTCCGGAGAATTTTTTTCCGGGACCCTGGAATCCCCTAAAAACCGTGTATTATACACTTCAATTTCAGCCGTTCGGGAGTTCGTACTGGACCCGGTTTCTTTTTCTCCAGGTTTTTCTATCACGCGTCCGAGGTCATTTCAGGAGTTAACGTATTCGATTTCAGCCTCGGATAACGAGTATTAATACATTTTTCACGATTATCCGAGGTTCGACGAATGCTGGTTTATGGCAAACCGGCACCCACAATTGTCTTCCGTTGCTACTCAAATTTTGCGTGGCCGCTTTATCGACCCGAGTAACTCGTGTGATTTCCGGAGAATTTGGCTCCGGAACCCTCGAATCCCGAAAAACCGTGTATATACACTTCAATTTGAGCCGTTCGGGAAGTCGTACCGGACCCTGTTTCGTTTTCTCCGGTTTTTTTTCTATCACACGTCCGAGGTCATTTCAGGAGTTAACGTATTCGATTTGGCCTCGGATAACGAGTATTAATAAGTTTTTCACGATTATCCGAGGTTCGACGAATGTTATTTTATGGCATACCGGCACCTCCAAATGTCTTCCGTTGCTACTCAAATTTAGCGTGGCCGCTTTATCTGACCCGAGGAACGTTCTGTTTGATTTCCGGAGAATTTTGTTCCGGGCCACTGAAATCCTGAAAAGGCGTGTATTATACACTTCAATTTGAGCCGTTCGGGAAGTAAATAGGACCTAATTCTTTTTGTCCGGTTTTTCTATCAGGCGTCCGAGATCATTTCAGGAGTTAACCTACTCGATATCAGCCCCGGATAACGAGTATTATTACATTTTTCACGATTATCCGAGGTTCGACGAATCCTGGTTTATGGCATATCGGCACCCCCAAATATCTTCCGTTGCTACTCAATTTTTGCGTGGCCGCTTTATCTGACCCGAGGAACTTTCTGTGTGATTTCCGGAGAATTTTTTTTCAGGACCCTGGAATCCCCTAAAAACCGTGTATTATACACTTCAATTTCAGCCGTTCAGGAGTTCGTACCGTACCCTGTTCCTTTTTCTCCCGGTTTTTCTATCACGCGTCCGACGTCATTTCAGGAGTTAACCTACTCGATTTCAGCCTCGGATAACGAGTATTAATACATTTTTCACGATTATCCGAGGTTCGACGAATGCTAGTTTATGGCAAACCGGCACCCCCAAATGTCTTCCGTTGCTACTCAAATTTTGCGTGGCCGCTTTATCTGACCCGAGTAACTTTCGGTGTGATTTCCGGAGAATTTTGCTCCGGGACCCTGGAATTCCGAAAAACCGTGTATAGTACATTTCAATTTGAGCCGTTCGGGAGTTCGTATCGGCCCCAATTTCGTTTTCTCCCGGTTTTTCTATCACGCGTGCGAGGTTATTTCAGGAGTTAACGTATTCGATTTCAGCCTCGGATAACGAGTATTAATACATTTTTCACGATTATCCGAGGTTCGGCGAATGCTGGTTTATGGCATACCGGCACCGCCAAATGTCTTCTGTTGCTAGTCAAATTTTGCATGGCCGCTTCATCTGACCCGAGGTACTTTCTGTGCGATTTCCGGAGGATTTTGTTCCGGGACCCTGGAATCCCGAAAAACCGTGTATTATACACTTCAATTTGAGCCGTTCTGGAGGTCGTACCGGACCCTGTTTCTTTTTCTCTTGGTTTTTCTATCACGCGTCCGAGGTCATTTCAGGAGTTAACCTATTCGATTCGACCTCGGATAACGAGTATTAATACATTTTTCACGATTATCCGAGGTTCAACGAATGCTGGTTTATGGCATACCGGAACCCCAAATGTCTTCCGTTGCTACTCACATTTTGCGTGGCCGCTTTATCTGACCTGAGAAACTTTCGCTGTGATTTCCGGAGAATTTTGTTCCAGGACTTTGGAATCCCGAAAAACCGTGTATTATAATACACTTCAATTTTCACCGTTCGGGAGGTCGTCAGGACCTGTTTCGTTTTCTCCCGGTTTTTCTATCACGCGTCCGAGGTCATTTCGGGGAGTTAACGTATTCGATTTCAGCCTCGGATAACGAGTATTAATTAGTTTTTCACGATTATCCGAGGTTCGACGAATGTTATTTTATGGCATACCGGCACCTCCAAATGTCTTCCGTTGCTACTCAAATTTTGCGTGGCCGCTTTATCTGACCCGAGGAACGTTCTGTTTGATTTCCGGAGAATTTTGTTAAGGCCCTTTGGAATCTGAAAAGGCGTGTATTATACACTTCAATTTGAGCCGTCCGGAAGTAAATCGGACCCTAATTCTTTTTGTCCCGGTTTTTCTATCAGGCGTCCGAGATCATTTCAGGAGTTAACCTACTCGATATCAGCCCCGGATAACGAGTATTATTACATTTTTCACGATTATCCGAGGTTCGACGAATCCTGGTTTATGGCATATCGGCACCCCCAAATATCTTCCGTTGCTACTCAATTTTTGCGTGGCCGCTTTATCTGACCCGAGGAACTTTCTGTGTGATTTCCGGAGAATTTTTTTTCAGGACCCTGGAATCCCCTAAAAACCGTGTATTATACACTTCAATTTCAGCCGTTCAGGAGTTCGTACCGTACCCTGTTCCTTTTTCTCCAGGTTTTTCTATCACGCGTCCGACGTCATTTCAGGAGTTAACCTACTCGATTTCAGCCTCGGATAACGAGTATTAATACATTTTTCACGATTATCCGAGGTTCGACGAATGCTAGTTTATGGCAAACCGGCACCCCCAAATGTCTTCCGTTGCTACTCAAATTTTGCGTGGCCGCTTTATCTGACCCGAGTAACTTTCGGTGTGATTTCCGGAGAATTTTGCTCGGGACTGAATTCGAAAAACCGTGTATAGTACATTTCAATTTGAGCCGTTCGGGAGTTCGTATCGGCCCCAATTTCGTTTTCTCCCGGTTTTTCTATCACGCGTGCGAGGTTATTTCAGGAGTTAACGTATTCGATTTCAGCCTCGGATAACGAGTATTAATACATTTTTCACGATTATCCGAGGTTCGGCGAATGCTGGTTTATGGCATACCGGCACCGCCAAATGTCTTCATTGTTGCTAGTCAAATTTTGCATGGCCGCTTCATCGACCCGAGGTACTTTCGTGCGATTTCCGGAGGATTTTGTTCGGGACCCTGGAATCCCGAAAAACCGTGTATTATACACTTCAATTTGAGCCGTTCTGGAGGTCGTACCGGACCCTGTTTCTTTTTCTCTTGGTTTTTCTATCACGCGTCCGAGGTCATTTCAGGAGTTAACCTATTCGATTTCAGCCTCGGATAACGAGTATTAATACATTTTTCACGATTATCCGAGGTTCAACGAATGCTGGTTTATGGCATACCGGAACCCCAAATGTCTTCCGTTGCTACTCACATTTTGCGTGGCCGCTTTATCTGACCTGAGAAACTTTCGCTGTGATTTCCGGAGAATTTTGTTCCAGGACACTGGAATCCCGAAAAACCGTGTATTATAATACACTTCAATTTCAGCCGTTCGGGAGGTCGTACCGGACCCTATTTCTTTTTCTCCCGGTTTTTCTATCACGCGTCCGAGGTCATTTCAGGAGTTAACCTACTCGAGTTCAGCCTCGGGTAACGAGTATTAATACATTTTTCACGATTATCCGAGGTTCGACGAATGCTAGGTTATGGCAAACCGGCACCCCCAAATGTCTTCCGTTGCTACTCAAATTTTGCGTGGCCGCTTTATCTGACCCGAGTAACTTTCGGTGTGATTTCCGGAGAATTTTGCTCGGGACCTGGAATTCGAAAAACCGTGTATAGTACATTTCAATTTGAGCCGTTCGGGAGTTCGTATCGGCCCCAATTTCGTTTTCTCCCGGTTTTTCTATCACGCGTGCGAGGTTATTTAAGGAGTTAACGTATTCGATTTTGACCTCGGATAACGAGTATTAATACATTTTTCACGATTATCCGAGGTTCGGCGAATGCTGGTTTATGGCATACCGGCACCGCCAAATGTCTTCTGTTGCTAGTCAAATTTTGCATGGCCGCTTCATCTGACCCGAGGTACTTTCTGTGCGATTTCCGGAGGATTTTGTTCCGGGACCCTGGAATCCCGAAAAACCGTGTATTATACACTTCAATTTGAGCCGTTCTGGAGGTCGTACCGGACCCTGTTTCTTTTTCTCTTGGTTTTTCTATCACGCGTCCGAGGTCATTTCAGGAGTTAACCTATTCGATTTCAGCCTCGGATAACGAGTATTAATACATTTTTCACGATTATCCGAGGTTCAACGAATCGCTGGTTTATGGCATACCGGAACCCCAAATGTCTTCCGTTGCTACTCACATTTTGCGTGGCCGCTTTATCGACCGAGAAACTTTATTTTGTGATTTTAGGAGAATTTTGTTCCAGGACACTTTGGAATCCAGAAAAACCGTGTATTATAATACACTTCAATTTCAGCCGTTCGGGAGGTCGTACCGGACCCTATTTCTTTTTCTCCCGGTTTTTCTATCACGCGTCCGAGGTCATTTCAGGAGTTAACCTACTCGAGTTCAGCCTCGGATAACGAGTATTAATACATTTTTCACGATTATCCGAGGTTCGACGAATGCTAGGTTATGGCAAACCGGCACCCCCAAATGTCTTCCGTTGCTACTCAAATTTTGCGTGGCCGCTTTATCTGACCCGAGTAACTTTCGGTGTGATTTCCGGAGAATTTTGCTCGGGACCTGGGAATTTCGAAAAACCGTGTATAGTACATTTCAATTTGAGCCGTTCGGGAGTTCGTATCGGCCCCAATTTCGTTTTCTCCCGGTTTTTCTATCACGCGTGCGAGGTTATTTCAGGAGTTAACGTATTCGATTTCAGCCTCGGATAACGAGTATTAATACATTTTTCACGATTATCCGAGGTTCGGCGAATGCTGGTTTATGGCATACCGGCACCGCCAAATGTCTTCTGTTGCTAGTCAAATTTTGCATGGCCGCTTCATCTGACCCGAGGAACTTTCTGTGTGATTTCCGGAGGATTTTGTTCCGGGACCCTGGAATCCCGAAAAACCGTGTATTATACACTTCAATTTGAGCCGTTCTGGAGGTCGTACCGGACCCTGTTTCTTTTTCTCTTGGTTTTTCTATCACGCGTCCAAGGTCATTTCAGGAGTTAACCTATTCGATTTCAGCCTCGGATAACGAGTATTAATAAATTTTTCACGATTATCCGAGGTTCGACGAATGCTGGTTTATGGCATACCGGAACCCCAAATGTCTTCCGTTGCTACTCAAATTTTTCGTGGCCGCTTTATCTGACCTGGGGAACTTTCGCTGTGATTTCCGGAGAATTTTGTTCCAGGAAACTGGAATCCCGAAAAACCGTGTATTATAATACACTTCAATTTCAGCCGTTCGGGAGGTCGCACAGGACCTGTTTCGTTTTTTTCTCCGGTTTTTCTATCACGCGTCCGAGGTCATTTCAGGAGTTAACGTATTCGATTTCAGCCTCGGATAACGAGTATTAATAAATTTTTCACGATTATCCGAGGTTCGACGAATGCTGGTTTATGGCATACCGGAACCCCAAATGTCTTCCGTTGCTACTCAAATTTTTCGTGGCCGCTTTATCTGACCCGAGAAACTTTCGCTGTGATTTCCGGAGAATTTTGTTCCAGGAAACTGGAATCCCGAAAAACCGTGTATTATAAACTTCAATTTCAGCCGTTCGGGAGGTCGTACCGGACCCTGTTTCGTTTTCTCCCGGTTTTTCTATCACGCGTCCGAGGTCATTTCAGGAGTTAACGTATTCGATTTCAGCCTCGGATAACGAGTATTAATTAGTTTTTCACGATTATCCGAGGTTCGACGAATGTTATTTTATGGCATACCGGCACCTCCAAATGTCTTCCGTTGCTACTCAAATTTTGCGTGGCCGCTTTATCTGACCCGAGGAACGTTCTGTTTGATTTCCGGAGAATTTTGTTCCGGGCCACTGGAATCCTGAAAAGGCGTGTATTATACACTTCAATTTGAGCCGTTCGGGAAGTCGTACCGGACCCTAATTCTTTTTGTCCCGGTGTTTCTATCAGGCGTCCGAGATCATTTCAGGAGTTAACCTACTCGATATCAGCCCCGGATAACGAGTATTATTACATTTTTCACGATTATCCGAGGTTCGACGAATCCTGGTTTATGGCATATCGGCACCCCCAAATATCTTCCGTTGCTACTCAATTTTTGCGTGGCCGCTTTATCTGACCCGAGGATCTTTCTGTGTGATTTCCGGAGAATTTTTTTTCAGGACCCTGGAATCCCCTAAAAACCGTGTATTATACACTTCAATTTCAGCCGTTCAGGAGTTCGTACCGTACCCTGTTCCTTTTTCTCCCGGTTTTTCTATCACGCGTCCGACGTCATTTCAGGAGTTAACCTACTCGATTTCAGCCTCGGATAACGAGTATTAATACATTTTTCACGATTATCCGAGGTTCGACGAATGCTAGTTTATGGCAAACCGGCACCCCCAAATGTCTTCCGTTGCTACTCAAATTTTGCGTGGCCGCTTTATCTGACCCGAGTAACTTTCAGTGTGATTTCCGGAGAATTTTGCTCCGGGACCTGGGAATTCGAAAAACCGTGTATAGTACATTTCAATTTGAGCCGTTCGGGAGTTCGTATCGGCCCCAATTTCGTTTTCTCCCGGTTTTTCTATCACGCGTGCGAGGTTATTTCAGGAGTTAACGTATTCGATTTCAGCCTCGGATAACGAGTATTAATACATTTTTCACGATTATCCGAGGTTCGGCGAATCTTTGGTTTATGGCATACCGGCACCGCCAAATGTCTTCTTGTTGCTAGTCAAATTTTGCATGGCCGCTTCATCGACCCGAGGTACTTTCGTGCGATTTCCGGAGGATTTTGTTCCGGGACCGGAATCCCGAAAAACCGTGTATTATACACTTCAATTTGAGCCGTTCGGAGGTAAATCGGACCTGTTTCTTTTTCTCTTGGTTTTTCTATCACGCGTCCGAGGTCATTCAGGAGTTAACCTATTCGATTTCAGCCTCGGATAACGAGTATTAATACATTTTTCACGATTATCCGAGGTTCAACGAATGCTGGTTTATGGCATACCGGAACCCCAAATGTCTTCCGTTGCTACTCACATTTTGCGTGGCCGCTTTATCTGACCTGAGAAACTTTTTTTGTGATTTCCGGAGAATTTTGTTCCGGACACTTTGGAATCCGAAAAACCGTGTATTATAATACACTTCAATTTCAGCCGTTCGGGAGGTCGTACCGGACCCTATTTCTTTTTCTCCCGGTTTTTCTATCACGCGTCCGAGGTCATTTCAGGAGTTAACCTACTCGAGTTCAGCCTCGGATAACGAGTATTAATACATTTTTCACGATTATCCGAGGTTCGACGAATGTTGGTTTATGGCAAACCGGCACCCCAAAATGTCTTCCGTTGCTACTCAAATTTTGCGTGGCCGCTTCAACTGACCCGAGGAACTTTCTGTGTGATTTCCGGAGAATTTTGCTCCGGGACCCTGGAATCCCGAAAAACCGTGTATTATACACTTCAATTTGAGCTGTTCGGGAGGTCGTACCGGACCCTGTTACGTTTTCTCCCGGTTTTTCTATCACGCGTCCGAGGTCATTTGAGGAGTTAACGTATTCGATTTCAGCCTCGGATAACGAGTATTAATACATTTTTCACGATTATCCGAGGTTCGACAAATGCTGGTTTATGGCATACCGGCACCTCCAAATGTCTTCCGTTGCTACTCAAATTTTGCGTGGCCGCTTTATCTGACCCGAGGAACTTTCTGTGTGATTTCCGTAGAATTTTGTTCCGGGACTCTGAAATCCTGAAAAACCGTGTATTATACACTTCAATTTGAGCCATTCGGGAGGTCGTATCGGACCCTAATTCTTTTTCTCCCGGTTTTTCTATCACGCGTGCGAGGTTATTTCAGGAGTTAACCTACTCGATTTCAGCCCCGGATAACGAGTATTAATACATTTTTCACGATTATCCGAGGTTCGACGAATGCTGGTTTATGGCATACCGGCACTCCCAAATGTCTTCCGTTGTTACTCAAATTTTGCGTGGCCGCTTTATCTGACCCTAGAAACTTTTGTGTGATTTCCGGAGAATTTTTTCCGGGACCACGGAATCCCCTAAAAACCGTGTATTATACACTTCAATTTCAGCCGTTCGGGAGTTCGTACTGGACCCTGTTTCTTTTTCTCCCGGTTTTTCTATAACGCGTCCGAGGTCATTTCAGGAGTTAACCTACTCGATTTCAGCCTCGGATAACGAGTATTAATACATTTTTCACGATTATCCGAGGTTCGGCGAATGCTGGTTTATGGCATACCGGCACCGCCAAATGTCTTCTGTTGCTAGTCAAATTTTGCATGGCCGCTTCATCTGACCCGAGGTACTTTCTGTGCGATTTCCGGAGGATTTTGTTCCGGGACCCTGGAATCCCGAAAAACCGTGTATTATACACTTCAATTTGAGCCGTTCTGGAGGTCGTACCGGACCCTGTTTCTTTTTCTCTTGGTTTTTCTATCACGCGTCCGAGGTCATTTCAGGAGTTAACCTATTCGATTTCAGCCTCGGATAACGAGTATTAATACATTTTTCACGATTATCCGAGGTTCAACGAATGCTGGTTTATGGCATACCGGAACCCCAAATGTCTTCCGTTGCTACTCACATTTTGCGTGGCCGCTTTATCTGACCTGAGAAACTTTCGCTGTGATTTCCGGAGAATTTTGTTCCAGGACACTGGAATCCCGAAAAACCGTGTATTATAATACACTTCAATTTCAGCCGTTCGGGAGGTCGTACCGGACCCTGTTTCGTTTTCTCCCGGTTTTTCTATCACGCGTCCGAGGTCATTTCAGGAGTTAACGTATTCGATTTCAGCCTCGGATAACGAGTATTAATTAGTTTTTCACGATTATCCGAGGTTCGACGAATGTTATTTTATGGCATACCGGCACCTCCAAATGTCTTCCGTTGCTACTCAAATTTTGCGTGGCCGCTTTATCTGACCCGAGGAACGTTTGTTTGATTCGGAGAATTTTGTTCCGGCCACTTTGGAATCTGAAAAGGCGTGTATTATACACTTCAATTTGAGCCGTCCGGGAAGTCGTAAATCGGACCTAATTCTTTTTGTCCGGTTTTTCTATCGGCGTCCGAGATCATTTCAGGAGTTAACCTACTCGATATCAGCCCCGGATAACGAGTATTATTACATTTTTCACGATTATCCGAGGTTCGACGAATCCTGGTTTATGGCATATCGGCACCCCCAAATATCTTCCGTTGCTACTCAATTTTTGCGTGGCCGCTTTATCTGACCCGAGGAACTTTCGTGTGATTTAGGAGAATTTTTTTTCGGGACCCTGGAATCCCTAAAAACCGTGTATTATACACTTCAATTTCACCGTTCAGGAGTTTCGCACTGCACTGTTCCTTTTTCTCCGGTTTTTCTATCACGCGTCCGACGTCATTTCAGGAGTTAACCTACTCGATTTCAGCCTCGGATAACGAGTATTAATACATTTTTCACGATTATCCGAGGTTCGACGAATGCTAGTTTATGGCAAACCGGCACCCCCAAATGTCTTCCGTTGCTACTCAAATTTTGCGTGGCCGCTTTATCTGACCCGAGTAACTTTCGGTGTGATTTCCGGAGAATTTTGCTCCGGGACCTGGAATTCGAAAAACCGTGTATAGTACATTTCAATTTGAGCCGTTCGGGAGTTCGTATCGGCCCCAATTTCGTTTTCTCCCGGTTTTTCTATCACGCGTGCGAGGTTATTTCAGGAGTTAACGTATTCGATTTCAGCCTCGGATAACGAGTATTAATACATTTTTCACGATTATCCGAGGTTCGGCGAATCTTTGGTTTATGGCATACCGGCACCGCCAAATGTCTTCTGTTGCTAGTCAAATTTTGCATGGCCGCTTCATCTGACCCGAGGTACTTTTCGTGCGATTTCGGAGGATTTTGTTCCGGGACCCCGGAATCCCGAAAACCGTGTATTATACACTTCAATTTGAGCCGTTCTGGAGGTCGTACCGGACCTGTTTCTTTTTCTCTTGGTTTTTCTATCACGCGTCCGAGGTCATTTCAGGAGTTAACCTATTCGATTTCAGCCTCGGATAACGAGTATTAATACATTTTCACGATTATCCGAGGTTCAACGAATGCTGGTTTATGGCATACCGGAACCCCAAATGTCTTCCGTTGCTACTCACATTTTGCGTGGCCGCTTTATCTGACCTGAGAAACTTTCGCTGTGATTTCCGGAGAATTTTGTTCCAGGATACTGGAATCCCGAAAAACCGTGTATTATAATACACTTCAATTTCAGCCGTTCGGGAGGTCGTACCGGACCCTATTTCTTTTTCTCCCGGTTTTTCTATCACGCGTCCGAGGTCATTTCAGGAGTTAACCTACTCGAGTTCAGCCTCGGGTAACGAGTATTAATACATTTTTCACGATTATCCGAGGTTCGACGAATGCTAGGTTATGGCAAACCGGCACCCCCAAATGTCTTCCGTTGCTACTCAAATTTTGCGTGGCCGCTTTATCGACCGAGTAACTTTCGGTGTGATTTCCGGAGAATTTTGCTCGGGACCCGGAATTCGAAAAACCGTGTATAGTACATTTCAATTTGAGCCGTTCGGGAGTTCGTATCGGCCCCAATTTCGTTTTCTCCCGGTTTTTCTATCACGCGTGCGAGGTTATTTAAGGAGTTAACGTATTCGATTTCAGCCTCGGATAACGAGTATTAATACATTTTTCACGATTATCCGAGGTTCGGCGAATCTTTGGTTTATGGCATACCGGCACCGCCAAATGTCTTTGTTGCTAGTCAAATTTTGCATGGCCGCTTCATCGACCCGAGGTACTTTCGTGCGATTTCCGGAGGATTTTGTTCGGGACCCCGGAATCCCGAAAAACCGTGTATTATACACTTCAATTTCAGCCGTTCGGAGGTCGTACCGGACCCTGTTTCTTTTTCTCTTGGTTTTTTTTATCACGCGTCCGAGGTCATTTCGGGAGTTAACCTATTCGATTTCAACCTCGGATAACGAGTATTAATACATTTTTCACGATTATCCGAGGTTCAACGAATCTTTGGTTTATGGCATACCGGAACCCCAAATGTCTTCCGTTGCTACTCACATTTTGCGTGGCCGCTTTATCTGACCGAGAAACTTTTTTGTGATTTCCGGAGAATTTTGTTCCAGGACACTGGAATCCCGAAAAACCGTGTATTATAATACACTTCAATTTCAGCCGTTCGGGAGGTCGTACCGGACCCTGTTTCTTTTTCTCCCGGTTTTTTTATCACGCGTCCGAGGTCATTTCAGGAGTTAACCTACTCGAGTTCAGCCTCGGATAACGAGTATTAATACATTTTTCACGATTATCCGAGGTTCGACGAATGCTAGGTTATGGCAAACCGGCACCCCCAAATGTCTTCCGTTGCTACTCAAATTTTGCGTGGCCGCTTTATCTGACCCGAGTAACTTTCGGTGTGATTTCCGGAGAATTTTGCTCCGGGACCCTGGAATTTCGAAAAACCGTGTATAGTACATTTCAATTTGAGCCGTTCGGGAGTTCGTATCGGCCCCAATTTCGTTTTCTCCCGGTTTTTCTATCACGCGTGCGAGGTTATTTCAGGAGTTAACGTATTCGATTTCAGCCTCGGATAACGAGTATTAATACATTTTTCACGATTATCCGAGGTTCGGCGAATGCTGGTTTATGGCATACCGGCACCGCCAAATGTCTTCTGTTGCTAGTCAAATTTTGCATGGCCGCTTCATCTGACCCGAGGAACTTTCTGTGTGATTTCCGGAGGATTTTGTTCCGGGACCCTGGAATCCCGAAAAACCGTGTATTATACACTTCAATTTGAGCCGTTCTGGAGGTCGTACCGGACCCTGTTTCTTTTTCTCTTGGTTTTTCTATCACGCGTCCAAGGTCATTTCAGGAGTTAACCTATTCGATTTCAGCCTCGGATAACGAGTATTAATAAATTTTTCACGATTATCCGAGGTTCGACGAATCTTTGGTTTATGGCATACGGAACCCCAAATGTCTTCCGTTGCTACTCAAATTTTTCGTGGCCGCTTTATCGACTGGGAACTTTATTTGTGATTTCCGGAGAATTTTGTTCCAGGAAACTGGAATCCCGAAAAACCGTGTATTATAATACACTTCAATTTCAGCCGTTCGGGAGGTCGTACCGGACCCTGTTTCGTTTTCTCCCGGTTTTTCTATCACGCGTCCGAGGTCATTTCAGGAGTTAACCTATTCGATTTCAGCCTCGGATAACGAGTATTAATAAATTTTTCACGATTATCCGAGGTTCGACGAATGCTGGTTTATGGCATACCGGAACCCCAAATGTCTTCCGTTGCTACTCAAATTTTTCGTGGCCGCTTTATCTGACCCGAGAAACTTTCGCTGTGATTTCCGGAGAATTTTGTTCCAGGAAACTGGAATCCCGAAAAACCGTGTATTATAATACACTTCAATTTCAGCCGTTCGGGAGGTCGTACCGGACCCTGTTTCGTTTTCTCCCGGTTTTTCTATCACGCGTCCGAGGTCATTTCAGGAGTTAACGTATTCGATTTCAGCCTCGGATAACGAGTATTAATTAGTTTTTCACGATTATCCGAGGTTCGACGAATGTTATTTTATGGCATACCGGCACCTCCAAATGTCTTCCGTTGCTACTCAAATTTTGCGTGGCCGCTTTATCTGACCCGAGGAACGTTCTGTTTGATTTCCGGAGAATTTTGTTCCGGGCCACTGGAATCCTGAAAAGGCGTGTATTATACACTTCAATTTGAGCCGTTCGGGAAGTCGTACCGGACCCTAATTCTTTTTGTCCCGGTGTTTCTATCAGGCGTCCGAGATCATTTCAGGAGTTAACCTACTCGATATCAGCCCCGGATAACGAGTATTATTACATTTTTCACGATTATCCGAGGTTCGACGAATCCTGGTTTATGGCATATCGGCACCCCCAAATATCTTCCGTTGCTACTCAATTTTTGCGTGGCCGCTTTATCTGACCCGAGGATCTTTCTGTGTGATTTCCGGAGAATTTTTTTTCAGGACCCTGGAATCCCCTAAAAACCGTGTATTATACACTTCAATTTTCCGTTCGGGAGTTCGTACCGTACCCTGTTCCTTTTTCTCCGGTTTTTCTATCACGCGTCCGACGTCATTTCAGGAGTTAACCTACTCGATTTCAACCTCGGATAACGAGTATTAATACATTTTTCACGATTATCCGAGGTTCGACGAATGCTAGTTTATGGCAAACCGGCACCCCCAAATGTCTTCCGTTGCTACTCAAATTTTGCGTGGCCGCTTTATCTGACCCGAGTAACTTTCGGTGTGATTTCCGGAGAATTTTGCTCCGGGACCTGGAATTCGAAAAACCGTGTATAGTACATTTCAATTTGAGCCGTTCGGGAGTTCGTATCGGCCCCAATTTCGTTTTCTCCCGGTTTTTCTATCACGCGTGCGAGGTTATTTCAGGAGTTAACGTATTCGATTTCAGCCTCGGATAACGAGTATTAATACATTTTTCACGATTATCCGAGGTTCGGCGAATGCTGGTTTATGGCATACCGGCACCGCCAAATGTCTTCTGTTGCTAGTCAAATTTTGCATGGCCGCTTCATCTGACCCGAGGTACTTTCGTGCGATTTCGGAGGATTTTGTTCGGGACCCGGAATCCCGAAAAACCGTGTATTATACACTTCAATTTGAGCCGTTCGGAGGTCGACAGGACCTGTTTCTTTTTCTCTTGGTTTTTCTATCACGCGTCCGAGGTCATTTCAGGAGTTAACCTATTCGATTTCAGCCTCGGATAACGAGTATTAATACATTTTTCACGATTATCCGAGGTTCAACGAATGCTGGTTTATGGCATACCGGAACCCCAAATGTCTTCCGTTGCTACTCACATTTTGCGTGGCCGCTTTATCTGACCTGAGAAACTTTCGCTGTGATTTCCGGAGAATTTTGTTCCAGGACACTGGAATCCCGAAAAACCGTGTATTATACACTTCAATTTCGACCCGTTCGGGAGGTCGTCGACGGACCTATTTCTTTTTCTCCCGGTTTTTCTATCACGCGTCCGAGGTCATTTCAGGAGTTAACCTACTCGAGTTCAGCCTCGGATAACGAGTATTAATACATTTTTCACGATTATCCGAGGTTCGACGAATGTTGGTTTATGGCAAACCGGCACCCCAAAATGTCTTCCGTTGCTACTCAAATTTTGCGTGGCCGCTTCAACTGACCCGAGGAACTTTCTGTGTGATTTCCGGAGAATTTTGCTCCGGGACCCTGGAATCCCGAAAAACCGTGTATTATACACTTCAATTTGAGCTGTTCGGGAGGTAAATCAGGACCACGTTACGTTTTCTCCGGTTTTTTTTTTCTATCACGCGTCCGAGGTCATTTGAGGAGTTAACGTATTCGATTTTGACCTCGGATAACGAGTATTAATACATTTTTCACGATTATCCGAGGTTCGACTAATGCTGGTTTATGGCATACCGGCACCTCCAAATGTCTTCCGTTGCTACTCAAATTTTGCGTGGCCGCTTTATCTGACCCGAGGAACTTTCTGTGTGATTTCCGTAGAATTTTGTTAGGGACTCGAAATCTCAAAACCGTGTATTATACACTTCAATTTGAGCCATTCGGGAGGTCGTATCGGACCCTAATTCTTTTTCTCCCGGTTTTTCTATCACGCGTGCGAGGTTATTTCAGGAGTTAACCTACTCGATTTCAGCCCCGGATAACGAGTATTAATACATTTTTCACGATTATCCGAGGTTCGACGAATGCTGGTTTATGGCATACCGGCACTCCCAAATGTCTTCCGTTGTTACTCAAATTTTGCGTGGCCGCTTTATCTGACCCTAGAAACTTTTGTGTGATTTCCGGAGAATTTTTTCCGGGACCACGGAATCCCCTAAAAACCGTGTATTATACACTTCAATTTCAGCCGTTCGGGAGTTCGTAGATCTTGGACCTGTTTCTTTTTCTCCCGGTTTTTTTCTATAACGCGTCCGAGGTCATTTCAGGAGTTAACCTACTCGATTTCAGCCTCGGATAACGAGTATTAATACATTTTTCACGATTATCCGAGGTTCGGCGAATCTTTGGTTTATGGCATACCGGCACCGCCAAATGTCTTTTGTTGCTAGTCAAATTTTGCATGGCCGCTTCATCGACCCGAGGTACTTTCGTGCGATTTCGGAGGATTTTGTTCGGGACCCCGGAATCCCGAAAAACCGTGTATTATACACTTCAATTTCAGCCGTTCGGAGGTCGTATCGGACCCTGTTTCTTTTTCTCTTGGTTTTTCTATCACGCGTCCGAGGTCATTTCAGGAGTTAACCTATTCGATTTCAGCCTCGGATAACGAGTATTAATACATTTTTCACGATTATCCGAGGTTCAACGAATGCTGGTTTATGGCATACCGGAACCCCAAATGTCTTCCGTTGCTACTCACATTTTGCGTGGCCGCTTTATCGACCGAGAAACTTTATTTGTGATTTAGGAGAATTTTGTTCCAGGACTTTGGAATCAGAAAAACCGTGTATTATAATACACTTCAATTTCAGCCGTTCGGGAGGTCGTAAATCGGACCTGTTTCGCTTTTTTCTCCGGTTTTTCTATCACGCGTCCGAGGTCATTTCAGGAGTTAACGTATTCGATTTCAGCCTCGGATAACGAGTATTAATTAGTTTTTCACGATTATCCGAGGTTCGACGAATGTTATTTTATGGCATACCGGCACCTCCAAATGTCTTCCGTTGCTACTCAAATTTTGCGTGGCCGCTTTATCGACCGAGGAACGTTTCGTTTGATTTCCGGAGAATTTTGTTCGGGCCACTTTGGAATCGAAAAGGCGTGTATTATACACTTCAATTTGAGCCGTCAGGAAGTAAATGCAGGACCCTAATTCTTTTTGTCCCGGTTTTTCTATCAGGCGTCCGAGATCATTTCAGGAGTTAACCTACTCGATATCAGCCCCGGATAACGAGTATTATTACATTTTTCACGATTATCCGAGGTTCGACGAATCCTGGTTTATGGCATATCGGCACCCCCAAATATCTTCCGTTGCTACTCAATTTTTGCGTGGCCGCTTTATCTGACCCGAGGAACTTTCGTGTGATTTCGGAGAATTTTTTTCGGGACCCGGAATCCCCTAAAACCGTGTATTATACACTTCAATTTCAGCCGTTCGGGAGTTTCGTACCTGTTCCTTTTTCTCCCGGTTTTTCTATCACGCGTCCGACGTCATTTCAGGAGTTAACCTACTCGATTTCAGCCTCGGATAACGAGTATTAATACATTTTTCACGATTATCCGAGGTTCGACGAATGCTAGTTTATGGCAAACCGGCACCCCCAAATGTCTTCCGTTGCTACTCAAATTTTGCGTGGCCGCTTTATCTGACCCGAGTAACTTTCGGTGTGATTTCCGGAGAATTTTGCTCGGGACTGGAATTCGAAAAACCGTGTATAGTACATTTCAATTTGAGCCGTTCGGGAGTTCGTATCGGCCCCAATTTCGTTTTCTCCCGGTTTTTCTATCACGCGTGCGAGGTTATTTCAGGAGTTAACGTATTCGATTTCAGCCTCGGATAACGAGTATTAATACATTTTTCACGATTATCCGAGGTTCGGCGAATGCTGGTTTATGGCATACCGGCACCGCCAAATGTCTTCTGTTGCTAGTCAAATTTTGCATGGCCGCTTCATCTGACCCGAGGTACTTTCTGTGCGATTTCCGGAGGATTTTGTTCCGGGACCCTGGAATCCCGAAAAACCGTGTATTATACACTTCAATTTGAGCCGTTCTGGAGGTCGTACCGGACCCTGTTTCTTTTTCTCTTGGTTTTTCTATCACGCGTCCGAGGTCATTTCAGGAGTTAACCTATTCGATTTCAGCCTCGGATAACGAGTATTAATACATTTTTCACGATTATCCGAGGTTCAACGAATGCTGGTTTATGGCATACCGGAACCCCAAATGTCTTCCGTTGCTACTCACATTTTGCGTGGCCGCTTTATCTGACCTGAGAAACTTTCGCTGTGATTTCCGGAGAATTTTGTTCCAGGACACTGGAATCCCGAAAAACCGTGTATTATAATACACTTCAATTTCAGCCGTTCGGGAGGTCGTACCGGACCCTATTTCTTTTTCTCCCGGTTTTTCTATCACGCGTCCGAGGTCATTTCAGGAGTTAACCTACTCGAGTTCAGCCTCGGGTAACGAGTATTAATACATTTTTCACGATTATCCGAGGTTCGACGAATGCTAGGTTATGGCAAACCGGCACCCCCAAATGTCTTCCGTTGCTACTCAAATTTTGCGTGGCCGCTTTATCTGACCCGAGTAACTTTCGGTGTGATTTAGGAGAATTTTGCTCAGGGACCTGGGAATTCGAAAAACCGTGTATAGTACATTTCAATTTGAGCCGTTCGGGAGTTCGTATCGGCCCCAATTTCGTTTTCTCCCGGTTTTTCTATCACGCGTGCGAGGTTATTTCAGGAGTTAACGTATTCGATTTCAGCCTCGGATAACGAGTATTAATACATTTTTCACGATTATCCGAGGTTCGGCGAATGCTGGTTTATGGCATACCGGCACCGCCAAATGTCTTCTGTTGCTAGTCAAATTTTGCATGGCCGCTTCATCTCGACCCGAGGTACTTTTCGTGCGATTTAGGAGGATTTTGTTCGGGACCCGGAATCCCGAAAAACCGTGTATTATACACTTCAATTTGAGCCGTTCTGGAGGTCGTACCGGACCCTGTTTCTTTTTCTCTTGGTTTTTCTATCACGCGTCCGAGGTCATTTCAGGAGTTAACCTATTCGATTTCAGCCTCGGATAACGAGTATTAATACATTTTTCACGATTATCCGAGGTTCAACGAATGCTGGTTTATGGCATACCGGAACCCCAAATGTCTTCCGTTGCTACTCACATTTTGCGTGGCCGCTTTATCTGACCTGAGAAACTTTCGCTGTGATTTCCGGAGAATTTTGTTCCAGGACACTGGAATCCCGAAAAACCGTGTATTATAATACACTTCAATTTCAGCCGTTCGGGAGGTCGTACCGGACCCTATTTCTTTTTCTCCCGGTTTTTCTATCACGCGTCCGAGGTCATTTCAGGAGTTAACCTACTCGAGTTCAGCCTCGGATAACGAGTATTAATACATTTTTCACGATTATCCGAGGTTCGACGAATGCTAGGTTATGGCAAACCGGCACCCCCAAATGTCTTCCGTTGCTACTCAAATTTTGCGTGGCCGCTTTATCTGACCCGAGTAACTTTCGGTGTGATTTCCGGAGAATTTTGCTCCGGGACCCTGGAATTTCGAAAAACCGTGTATAGTACATTTCAATTTGAGCCGTTCGGGAGTTCGTATCGGCCCCAATTTCGTTTTCTCCCGGTTTTTCTATCACGCGTGCGAGGTTATTTCAGGAGTTAACGTATTCGATTTCAGCCTCGGATAACGAGTATTAATACATTTTCACGATTATCGAGGTTCGGCGAATCTTTGGTTTATGGCATACCGGCACCGCCAAATGTCTTCTGTTGCTAGTCAAATTTTGCATGGCCGCTTCATCTGACCCGAGGAACTTTCTGTGTGATTTCCGGAGGATTTTGTTCGGGACCCGGAATCCGAAAAACCGTGTATTATACACTTCAATTTGAGCCGTTCTGGAGGTCGTACCGGACCCTGTTTCTTTTTCTCTTGGTTTTTCTATCACGCGTCCAAGGTCATTTCAGGAGTTAACCTATTCGATTTCAGCCTCGGATAACGAGTATTAATAAATTTTTCACGATTATCCGAGGTTCGACGAATGCTGGTTTATGGCATACCGGAACCCCAAATGTCTTCCGTTGCTACTCAAATTTTTCGTGGCCGCTTTATCTGACCTGGGGAACTTTCGCTGTGATTTCCGGAGAATTTTGTTCCAGGAAACTGGAATCCCGAAAAACCGTGTATTATAATACACTTCAATTTCAGCCGTTCGGGAGGTCGTACCGGACCCTGTTTCGTTTTCTCCCGGTTTTTCTATCACGCGTCCGAGGTCATTTCAGGAGTTAACGTATTCGATTTCAGCCTCGGATAACGAGTATTAATAAATTTTTCACGATTATCCGAGGTTCGACGAATGCTGGTTTATGGCATACCGGAACCCCAAATGTCTTCCGTTGCTACTCAAATTTTTCGTGGCCGCTTTATCTGACCCGAGAAACTTTCGCTGTGATTTCCGGAGAATTTTGTTCCAGGAAACTGGAATCCCGAAAAACCGTGTATTATAATACACTTCAATTTCAGCCGTTCGGGAGGTCGTACCGGACCCTGTTTCGTTTTCTCCCGGTTTTTCTATCACGCGTCCGAGGTCATTTCAGGAGTTAACGTATTCGATTTCAGCCTCGGATAACGAGTATTAATTAGTTTTTCACGATTATCCGAGGTTCGACGAATGTTATTTTATGGCATACCGGCACCTCCAAATGTCTTCCGTTGCTACTCAAATTTTGCGTGGCCGCTTTATCGACCGAGGAACGTTCGTTTGATTTCCAGGAGAATTTTGTTAGGGCCACTTTGGAATCCTGAAAAGGCGTGTATTATACACTTCAATTTGAGCCGTTCGGGAAGTCGTACCGGACCCTAATTCTTTTTGTCCCGGTGTTTCTATCAGGCGTCCGAGATCATTTCAGGAGTTAACCTACTCGATATCGAGCCCCCCGGATAACGAGTATTATTACATTTTTCACGATTATCCGAGGTTCGACGAATCCTGGTTTATGGCATATCGGCACCCCCAAATATCTTCCGTTGCTACTCAATTTTTGCGTGGCCGCTTTATCCGACCCGAGGATCTTTTCGTGTGATTTCCGGAGAATTTTTTTCAGGACCCGGAATCCCCTAAAAACCGTGTATTATACACTTCAATTTCAGCCGTTCGGGAGTTCGCACGTGCACTGTTCCTTTTTCTCCCGGTTTTTCTATCACGCGTCCGACGTCATTTCAGGAGTTAACCTACTCGATTTCAGCCTCGGATAACGAGTATTAATACATTTTTCACGATTATCCGAGGTTCGACGAATGCTAGTTTATGGCAAACCGGCACCCCCAAATGTCTTCCGTTGCTACTCAAATTTTGCGTGGCCGCTTTATCTGACCCGAGTAACTTTCAGTGTGATTTCCGGAGAATTTTGCTCCGGGACCTGGGAATTCGAAAAACCGTGTATAGTACATTTCAATTTGAGCCGTTCGGGAGTTCGTATCGGCCCCAATTTCGTTTTCTCCCGGTTTTTCTATCACGCGTGCGAGGTTATTTCAGGAGTTAACGTATTCGATTTCAGCCTCGGATAACGAGTATTAATACATTTTTCACGATTATCCGGGTTCGGCGAATCTTTGGTTTATGGCATACCGGCACCGCCAAATGTCTTTGTTGCTAGTCAAATTTTGCATGGCCGCTTCATCGACCCGAGGTACTTTTCGTGCGATTTCCGGAGGATTTTGTTCCGGACCCGGAATCCCGAAAAACCGTGTATTATACACTTCAATTTGAGCCGTTCGGAGGTAAATCGGACCCTGTTTCTTTTTCTCTTGGTTTTTCTATCACGCGTCCGAGGTCATTTCAGGGTTAACCTATTCGATTTCAGCCTCGGATAACGAGTATTAATACATTTTTCACGATTATCCGAGGTTCAACGAATGCTGGTTTATGGCATACCGGAACCCCAAATGTCTTCCGTTGCTACTCACATTTTGCGTGGCCGCTTTATCGACCGAGAAACTTTATTTGTGATTTAGGAGAATTTTGTTCCAGGACACCTGGAATCCCGAAAAACCGTGTATTATAATACACTTCAATTTCAAACCGTTCGGGAGGTCGTAGGACCTATTTCTTTTTCTCCCGGTTTTTCTATCACGCGTCCGAGGTCATTTCAGGAGTTAACCTACTCGAGTTCAGCCTCGGATAACGAGTATTAATACATTTTTCACGATTATCCGAGGTTCGACGAATGTTGGTTTATGGCAAACCGGCACCCCAAAATGTCTTCCGTTGCTACTCAAATTTTGCGTGGCCGCTTCAACTGACCCGAGGAACTTTCGTGTGATTTCGGAGAATTTTGCTCCGGGACCCGGAATCCCGAAAAACCGTGTATTATACACTTCAATTTGAGCCGTTCGGGAGGTCGTCAGGACCTGTTACGTTTTCTCCGTTTTTCTATCACGCGTCCGAGGTCATTTGAGGAGTTAACGTATTCGATTTCAACCTCGGATAACGAGTATTAATACATTTTTCACGATTATCCGAGGTTCGACAAATGCTGGTTTATGGCATACCGGCACCTCCAAATGTCTTCCGTTGCTACTCAAATTTTGCGTGGCCGCTTTATCTGACCCGAGGAACTTTCTGTGTGATTTCCGTAGAATTTTGTTCCGGGACTCTGAAATCCTGAAAAACCGTGTATTATACACTTCAATTTGAGCCATTCGGGAGGTCGTATCGGACCCTAATTCTTTTTCTCCCGGTTTTTCTATCACGCGTGCGAGGTTATTTCAGGAGTTAACCTACTCGATTTCAGCCCCGGATAACGAGTATTAATACATTTTTCACGATTATCCGAGGTTCGACGAATGCTGGTTTATGGCATACCGGCACTCCCAAATGTCTTCCGTTGTTACTCAAATTTTGCGTGGCCGCTTTATCTGACCCTAGAAACTTTTGTGTGATTTCCGGAGAATTTTTTTCCGGGACCCTGGAATCCCCTAAAAACCGTGTATTATACACTTCAATTTCAGCCGTTCGGGAGTTCGTACTGGACCCTGTTTCTTTTTCTCCCGGTTTTTCTATAACGCGTCCGAGGTCATTTCAGGAGTTAACCTACTCGATTTCAGCCACGGATAACGAGTATTAATACATTTTTCACTATTATCCGAGGTTCGACGAATGTTGGTTTATGGCAAACCGGTACCCCCAAATGTGTTCCTTTGCTACTCAAATTTTGTGCGGCCGCTTTATCTTACCCGAGGAAATTTTGGTGTGATTTCCGGAGAATTTTGCTCCGGCACCCTGGAATCCCGAAAAATCGTGTATTGTACATTTCAATTTGACCGTTCGAGAGGTCGTACCGGCCCCAGTTTCGATTTCTCCCGGTTTTTCTATCACGCATCCGAGGTTATTTGAGGAGTTAACGTATTCGATTTCAGCCTCGGATAACGAGTATTAATAGATTTTTCACGATTATCCGAGGTTCGACGAATGCTGGTTTATGGCATACCGGCACCCCAAATGTCTTCCGTTGCTACTCACATTTTGCGTGGCCGCTTTATCTGACCTGAGAAACTTTCGCTGTGATTTTCGGAGAATTTTGTTTCAGGACACTGGAATCCCGAAAAACCGTGTATTATAATACACTTCAATTTCAACCGTTCGAGAGGTCGTACCGGGCCCTATTTCTTTTTCTCCCGGTTTTCTATCACGCGTCCGAGGTCATTTCAGGAGTTAACCTACTCGATTTCAGCCTCGGATAACGAGTATTAATACATTTTTCACGATTATCCGAGGTTCGACGAATGTTGGTTTATGGCAAACCGGCACCCCCAAATGTCTTCCGTTGCTACTCAAATTTTACGTGGCCGCTTTATCTGACCCGAGGAACTTTCTGTGTGATTTCCGGAGAATTTTGCTCCGGGACCCTGGAATCCCGAAAAACCGTGTATTATACACTTCAATTTGAGTTGTTCGGGAGGTCGTACCGGACCCTGATTCGTTTTCTCCCGGTTTTTCTATCACGCGTCCGAGGTCATTTGAGGAGTTAACGTATTCGATTTCAACCTCGGATAACGAGTATTAATACATTTTTCACGATTATCCGAGGTTCGACAAATGCTGGTTTATGGCATACCGGCACCTCCAAATGTCTTCCGTTGCTACTCAAATTTTGCGTGGCCGCTTTATCTGACCCGAGGAACTTTCTGTGTGATTTCCGTAAAATTTTGTTCCGGGACTCTGAAATCCTGAAAAACCGTGTATTATACACTTCAATTTGAGCCATTCGGGAGGTCGTATCGGACCCTAATTCTTTTTCTCCCGGTTTTTCTATCACGCGTGCGAGGTTATTTCAGGAGTTAACCTACTCGATTTCAGCCCCGGATAACGAGTATTAATATATTTTTCACGATTATCCGAGGTTCGACGAATGCTGGTTTATGGCATACCGGCACTCCCAAATGTCTTCCGTTGTTACTCAAATTTTGCGTGGCCGCTTTATCTGACCCTAGAAACTTTTGTGTGATTTCCGGAGAATTTTTTTCCGGGACCCTGGAATCCCCTAAAAACCGTGTATTATACACTTCAATTTCAGCCGTTCGGGAGTTAAACTTTGGACCATGTTTCTTTTTCTCCCGGTTTTTCTATAACGCGTCCGAGGTCATTTCAGGAGTTAACCTACTCGATTTCAGCCACGGATAACGAGTATTAATACATTTTTCACTATTATCCGAGGTTCGACGAATGTTGGTTTATGGCAAACCGGCACCCCCAAATGTCTTCCTTTGCTACTCAAATTTTGTGTGGCCGCTTTATCTGACCCGAGGAAATTTTGGTGTGATTTCCGGAGAATTTTGCTCCGGCACCCTGGAATCCCGAAAAATCGTGTATTGTACATTTCAATTTGACCGTTCGAGAGGTCGTACCGGCCCCAGTTTCGATTTCTCCCGGTTTTTCTATCACGCATCCGAGGTTATTTCAGGAGTTAACGTATTCGATTTCAGCCTCGGATAACGAGTATTAATAGATTTTTCACGATTATCCGAGGTTCGACGAATGCTGGTTTATGGCATACCGGCACCCCAAATGTCTTCCGTTGCTACTCAAATTTTGCGTGGTCGCTTTATCTGACCCGAGGAACTTTATATGTGCTTTCCGGAGAATTTTGTTCCGGGACTCTGGAATCCTGAAAAACCGTGTATTATACGCTTCAATTTGTGCCGTCGGGAAGTTGTACCGGACCCTGTTTCTTTTTCTCCCGGTTTTTCTATCACGCGTCCGTGGTCATTTCAGGAGTTAACCTATTCGATTTCAGCCTCGGATAACGAGTATTAATTCATTTTTCACGATTATCCGAGGTTCGACGAATGCTGGTTTATGGCATACTGGCACCCCAAATGTCTTCCGTTGCTACTCAAATTTTGCGTGGCTGCTTTATCTGACCCGAGGAACTTTCGATGTGATTTCCGGAGAATTTTGTTCCAGGACACTGGAATCCCGAAAAACCGTGTATTATAACACTTCATTTTCAGCCGTTCGGGAGGTCGTACCGGACCCTATTTCTTTTTCTCCCGGTTTTTCTATCAGGCGTCTGAGGTCATTTCAGGAGTTAACTTACTCGATTTCAGCCTCGGATAACGAGTATTAATACATTATTCACGATTATCCGAGGTTCGACGAATGTTGGTTTATGGCAAACCGGCACCCCCAAATGTCTTCCGTTGCTACTCAAATTTTGCGTTGCCGCTTTATCTGACCCGAGGAACTTTCTGTGTGATTTCCGGAGAATTTTACTCTAGGACCCTGGAATCCCGAAAACCCGTGTATTCACTTCAATTTGAGTCGTTCGGGAGGTCGTATCGGACCCAGTTTCGTTTTCTCCCGGTTTTTCTATCACGCGTCCGAGGTCATTTCAGGAGTTAACGTATTCGATTTGAGCCTCGGATAACGAGTATTAATACATTTTTCACGATTATCCGAGGTTCGACAAATGCTGGTTTATGGTATCCCGGCACCCCCAAATGTCTTCCGTTGCTACTCAAATTTTGCGTGGCCGCTTTATTTTACCCGAGGAACTTTCTGTGTGATTTCCGGAGAATTTTGTTCCGGGACTCTGGAATCCTGAAAAACCGTGTATTATATACTTCAATTTGAGCCGTTCGGGAGGTCGTACCGGACCCTAATTCTTTTTCTCCCGGTTTTTCTATCACGCGTCCGAGGTCATTTCAGGAGTTAACCTACTCGATTTCAGCCCCGGATAATGAGTATTAATACATTTTTCACGATTATCCGAGGTTTGACGAATGCTGGTTTATGGCATACCGGCACCCCAAATGTCTTCCGTTGCTACTCTAATTTTGCGTGGCCGCTTTATCTGATCCGAGGAACTTTCTATGTGCTTTCCGGAGAATTTTGTTCCGGGACTCTGGAATCCTGAAAAACCGTGTATTTATACACTTCAATTTGAGCCGTTCGGGAGGTCGTACCGGACCCTGTTTCTTTTTCTGCCGGTTTTTCTATCACGCGTCTGAGGTCATTTTAGGAGTTAACCTACTCGATTTCAGCCTCGGATAACGAGTATTAATACATTTTTCACGATTATCCGAGGTTCGACGAATGCTGGTTTATGGCATACCGGCACCCCCAAATGTCTTCCGTTGCTACTCAAATTTTGCGTGGCCGCTTTATCTGACCCGAGGAACTTTCTGTTCGCAATTATTTTCCAACCTCCGCTACTAATCCTACTTTCCATCTCTTTCGTACTATGTTATCTCGATAACAATTACTTTCATCCCAAATAAGCCAATAAAAGTGATGAAAAGAAGGATTATACTTTTGACGTAATATAACCAACTCAAATCCGACTAAACTTATATGTGAATATTTACGTGAATCATCTAATTGAGCTTGCATGTAGGAATTACAATGTACTTGTAATTATTTGAGCATATGACATTTTATATGAAAGAGCTTAAAAATTTACATCTAAACTCACAAACTTTACAATAAAACTTTAAAATAAAGCTTAAAAACATCAAACCGGTTGTATGTATAGCGGGTGATATAATCCATCAACTGAAGAGCGATGCATGTTGTGAAAAGTGTGGAGGACCAAGGGAAGAGAAGGGTCTTATTCATGTTGGTGATCTTAGAATCTTGAAAATAATCACGCAATTTGATGCACATAAAACCGTCTCATACAAAAATTAGTCGTGCAAATGATCTTCAATATGCTATACTTCCTCAGCTCCATGCACTTACCAATCTACATTGTTTATGTTAATACTAAGTACATATGAAAATGAGCATTACAAATCGAATGACTGCTCGCGACCTAGGGTTCTATTTAACTTGAGGCCAAAAACATGAACAAGACAGCCTTCCATTGTAAATGCCCTACTTAAGCTTACATACTTTCGTAACTCGTGTCTTACATTCTTTGCAGCTCATGAGCGCTTGTATTTGATACAACATTGGCGTAAAGCAGCCCCCTAGATTATGGTCTCGTCTCCTGGACCTATACCGTCAGATGAGACTAATGACATGGTAAAAATCCTTCCATTCCCGGGGATTTGTCTCCTATCTACTCACTACTACTACTGTAGTCTGTTGATGCATTATCTGACATGTCATCCTGCTCTCGGTCTCGTACTCCAAGCTCGTCTCCATTTTCTTCGTCATCCGAGTCAGGAATTGTGAACCCAGGACCAATGTTGGTATCTTCTTGTTCATACTCTGCCCCTTCCAAATCATCTTCGTCCATGTCATCATCGTTTTCTTCCTCGTCTACATTGTAATCATTCTCATCCACTAAATGAGAAGGATTACCGTTATAAACTGAGGTATAGGCATCAACCGGCATATCATCATAGTCATCGCCTGACGCTTGGGCATTATCGTCGTTGTAGTCAGATCTCTCAGACATGCTGTCATCATTGACATAAACCTCCTCTGCTTCAACCATTCTCGTTTCTTCCGTGTTCCAATCACCCCTCCCAGAGAATCCAGGTGGAGATTTGTCAAACAGAATTGGGTCTGGAAGACTTCTTACACCAGAGACAGCTGGTGGCTTCTTGATTGGCTTCTGTTGACTCCTGGCAGAGCGACGACCCCTTTTACGTCCTCCTTTGCCACGATCGCTCCGGCTTTTCCATCCACTTACTACCGGACCAGGCCGTTCGTTGGACATTACATTTCTTCTACCCGTCCCAACAACTCTTCTTTGGGATCGTCCTCCTCGAGTTCGACCCCTACCTCGTCCCCGGCCACCTCGTGAAGATGCAAGTCCGACAAATTCATTGCCTCGATCAGGCCACGTATCATCACCATAAGGGCCAGCTAATTCGTCATCATGGATGCTCCTCACAACCGTGCATTCAGAAGGCAGCCTCTGTTATCATATATTAGTAAGATGTCAAATTGCTATATCGCCATGTCGGCTTAGAAATTGTTAGAGACGCAAAAGCTAGTTTTCATAAAAAATATACTTCAAGGCCGCTGAAAAACATATACTGGCGAAGTTAATACATAAAATGGAAAGACCGTTTTAAGTTTTAAATTATCAGGTAATTTTACTCTCCGACTACCTCAAAATATTTGATATCATTAACACGTCCAATAATCCCTTATCACATCCGATAATCCCTTGTCTCAGATCGTATGCTTTTACTTCTCTCCTCACAACCCAGCTCCCCCACCCTACGACACCACAGCACCATCCAACCTAGCGAGTAGCGACCACTACCCACCCTCCCCTTCAACGATTACCGCCTCCCTCACACATCCAAACCGTTGAAAACCTTAAGACCGCTACTCCAATAGGATAGTTTAAGCCTCTCTTTTGGCAGTACCTGTATCCTAAATTAACGTTGCATCTAAGGAAAATTTAAAAATCCTCAACCGAAAGAAAGAAAGGAAAAAAAATGCAGGCATTATTTAACAAATGCATGATTGCAATCTTATAAAGAACAAACTTACAAGAAATTGTGCAGCTTCTGTGTCCTTGGCATACTCTATTTTCTGCTCCGGTAGGTATGCAACAGCCGAGTCAAGTTCCATGAGGCGTAAAGCCACCGCAGCTGTCGTATGGGGTATCCATGGGAGAACAGTAACAGTGCCGATATTGGAGGCATCAAAAATAGCATTTCCAACATTTTTGCCTGATGCCAACAATTCATTCGTGGCCTGAAACTTTGGCGATAAGAAGTCCTTCTTTATTGCCCCTTCTAGCAGTGTAAGAGCCTGGTAGCATGAAAAGAGAAATGAACACACCAACAACGGTAAAAAGCAAAAGAATAAGAGCCAAGGTCTTGAGATAGCTGATAACACAGCACAAGTTTGCAATGACGAATAAATACAGGACGCATACCTGAAGAACGTCTTCCAATGATGACGAGATGTGTAGCTTCATCCCCCAGGATTTTCGATAGGTATCTGACCAGATAGATTGAAGGGCTTCTGGAGGAATGCAAACCTGTTGCAAAAACAAAAAAACGTAGATCTCGGTCAGTCACCTCACCGACTAATTCTATAAGCACAAATTCTCATTTGACGTGACTACGTGAGACTGACGCATACTTCCTATTAAAATGAAGTAATTGTTTCTATTGATGGAAGGGCGAGAGTCCTTTTCAAGAGACTAATATTCCATACGTGAAACATAGAAAAACATTAAAAGTTAAAAAGAGAAATTAATGTCACCTCCACTAGTGATAACATGGCTTTGAGCAATCGCATTCTTAAAGGAGGACGATCAGTGCCTTGGAAGTTCCGTTTTGTATTGGGCTTTCTCTCTTGACATAGGGCAGCATGTTCCGAGAGATTAAAGCTCTTGTCAAACATGGTGTAAGTTTCATGGCAGGTAGGACAGTGATGATCTTCAAAAAAGTAGAGATCACGACAACATTCACATATGTTGACTAATTGCATGGATCGTTTCTTCCCATACTTGGTGGCGCCCAGAGGTGAAGACGAGAAACATTCTGTCCAAGTCCACACTTCAAATTCATTATACCTTCTTAATGCATTATTTAACTCATAATTGTTCCTCCCACACTCAATCTGAAACGACGATGAAGGTTCTGGTGTCTCAGAATTTGAAATGTACACGGCACTGTTGGGGCTATCATTAGCACCAATACTCTCTGGATTTGATGCTACTTCAGAGCCTTCCGATTTGACAGATAATTCATTTTGCCTATCCATGCAATATTCAATTTGTTTCTTCCTCACAGAATCCTTGAACAAAGAGTCAACCTTCTGTAGCAAAGCCTGCAAATGAGATTCTCTGACCCCACGTACGTCCAAAGAAGCTAAGAGAGTATCAAAAGCCTGCAAGTTAGTAAGAAACTTATCACTTGTAGGTAGACTACATAAATAATCTATGTAGTTGGGTTTGATTGGGTGAACAAACGATCACCAATAAGCTAAGAATGCTCATCTCTTCGATTCAATTAATTATCAACAGGAAGAGTAAGAGAAAAACTTACCTCTTCAGAATCAATGAGCTTCCAGCCACCATTATGTAGTTCCACAAATATTCTACCAGCGCCTGGATCATTATACGAGGCGGATGCAATGAACTGCCAGTATCGATTACGTCGACGGTCCTGTCCTAAGGGCAATGACCGGTATACATAGATTTCCTCAGCTTTATGGCCTACGTAAGACTTTAATTGTGCACGACATCTATCAGCATATACAGATTGTTGCAAAGCAAGATTTTCAGAACCAGCAGCATAATCAGGAGTTGCTAAATTTTTCTCCGAAATCAAATCAGCCTGCAGGTTATTGTCATGCAGGGTATCAAAAAAGGGCTTCTGCTGCGTGGACACATTTGTCTCATTATTTTCATCCAGTGCAAGCATCGGACTCCTATCAGATGCACAAGTAGACTCAATTTTGTTTGGAGCAAAAGCTGAATATGGTGTCTTTGTTAGAAATTCTTCCTTCATGCGACGCTTATCGAGTTGAACTTCTGCCCACATTTGCTTCTTCAGAGCAGTTGCTGCCTCAAGGCGTTCCTAGTAATGATCAATGATTTATGTCAGAGTGCAAATAGAATAATTAGGGGATCAGAGGTTCACACGCGCAACTAGGGATATAAGTTATTTGAGCCCGGTTGACAAGCCTCAATATTGGCTCGGATTGAAAAAGGTCACCCCTGCTTGTTTTTGTTTCTCAATTTATTTTTCATTATTTATAGTTGTAGTTTTATTTTATATTACTACTGTATATGTTATTTTTATTAATTTACTTTGAAGCTAAATAGAGTATAAAAAGGAACGATAATTAAGTTCATCTCAATAGGAGCCCAATACAGACTTCATATTGTCCGAGCCAATCCCAAGGTACAAGTTAATAAACTCAACAAGCTTTGAGCCAAGCCCGAGCTGCCAATCATAAGTCTATTCACGCTCAAGCTCAGATCAGGTGCCTTACATCACTATGGGCAGCAGTCACATAATAAGCTAATAACAGGAAAAAAAAAAAAAAAAAAACTCACCTCGAGAACTACTCTAATTGAATTTCCCTCATTAGCCACACCAATCAGCGCAACAAGGGCGTTGAGACGCTCTTCAACACTCAGAACAGAGTATTCTCCCTCCATAAGGCCTTGAACCCAGGCTTCACCAGGGAAGCTTTCATCAATATCAGTGTCTTTGTGATCAACATTAGTTCCTTCTTGACACATACCACTACCATCGATACTTTCCTCAATAGTGCAACCGTTATTATTCACGTCCTTGAAACCTATTAAATGAGCAGAAGGCAAACCATCCCTTACGGTTGCAAGTCCATTTGGCTTGACAGCATCTGAACTAATTTTTGCTTGGCATCTATTCACGTCATAAGTACGGTCTACATCATTGTTGGGAGTCAACTCAGTAGCCAAGTCATCAACCTCCGGATCTTCAGCCGTATCACTTTCAGAATCTTCATCTTTCTCGGCCTCATCACCCTCTACCCCTTCAACATCCGCCACCTCACCATCAACAAGGCCACTTTTAAAAACCCGAATTTTTTCCCTGGCAGCAGACAGAATAGCTTCGGCATCAGTGGGATCTTTCCGAAACGGGGTACGTACGCAATATGTTGAAGGTGCAGTTCGCTCAAAGAGCTTAGTATCCCTTGACAAAGCTGCTGCAATTGAAGCTTCAGGTGTCTTGCTTGTGGTTAGGTCCCGAAGTCCTGATTTCTATTAACAATATCTCCAGTTAGAACTTAGAAGTCAGATTAAACTACTACAACCACGAACGTACTTACAAAATGTCTCTGGTAAGGGGTTCTAAACAAAAATACTGTAAGACGACAGGTTATTTACCGACAATATTCTATCAAAGAACATGGAATTTTTCAATAATGCTGATGTAAAACCGACTAAAACTATAAAGCAAGTGTAAACAATTACCTGTATCCTATCAGCGACTTCCAATATATTTAACCCATCATCTCCTTCGAGAGAAAGAACATAATATGCTGCAAATTTGACTGTCCCAGGTGTCAATCTATGCCTTGACCTACGAGGGTTTGAGTAACCTCTTTCTCGCATAATGGCAACAGCATTCTCAACTGTTGCTCCAGTACGCAAATTAGATATCAAGTCAATGCCATCATCACCCTGAGTACAAAAGAGAGAATGTAAGCAACAAATATGGCGCCAGCAAAAACTAACACAACACATTCACCGCAGTAAAATTTATATACAGCACAACTCAGAAGGCATATAAAACAACACATCTTCGACCATCCTCAATAAACTAACTTTGGTTAAAAGGACCCAGCTTATCTCTAACTTTTGGGATATGGAATGCAGCATATAATACTTGTGCAACTGATAAGTACTTCGTATCCAGTACACATTTAAACAGACCCGCACTGCTGGCACTTGATATACATTTGCTATAACAAGAAGTTGATACTCCCCCAGAACGAACCGAAGACGACAATATGAACAGAGTAATTTGGGATATCAAATGTGACAAATTCATAGCATTAAATCTCAGTTTTGGTCGTGGTCGTTGTATCAGTTATCGACTTATCGCGGCCCAATCGCGTTAAATGCTGTCAATATCCCCCCTTAAACGCGGAAAAATGCAGTTGCGGTAAACAAAATCTTTATAATTCTGTTGCGTATCAGTGTAGCGGTGGATATTTAAAACTACGATACATTTAACATTATATATCAACATATCTTTAGACAAATTATGGTATCAGTTGACTATCCAAGTTAAATGGAGACAATACACAAGCGATGGAGAGAGTATGTAATCAGTAGTAGGCCAAAGTCAGCACATTAAAGTGCATTGAACGTTACTCCCGACTTGATAGGCGCAGAACTGAAACATAACTAAATCTTTCTTCTCTTAGAAAGTAACAGACACCTAGGATAAAAAATAGGGACAACCCAGGATACATCAACAATCTTACATACCTCATCTTCCTCGCGAGAACATGGTTGCTCAACGTTCATTTTCTTCAGTTTTGGCCCAAAACCAGCAGACAACGCAAACTGCCGCAGAATTTCAGGCCAGGTCAGTGGGCTCAAGTTGCGCTGCCAGCTGCGGATATCAAATCCCCATGTGTATGCCTGATCGATAATTGAAAAAAAAAAAGGCCTTCAAACTCGATCTTAAATTAACATTTCGCAAGAAAAAAATAAATAAATAATAGACTTTACCCCTTCAACTATATGAGGATGCCCTCCACCTGGATTAGCCACACTATTTTGGTTGATGTTCAGACCAGTGGAAGGTGTTCTAGCTACATCCTCAATATCCTTTATAACCGTTCTCAGAAGAGCTACGTGTATTTCTCCCAATAATCGAGGATCCTGAAAGAATAGCACAACACATAAGAATTTTGCATAACCATCGATAAGTGACTTTCAATGAATCGTATAATAAATATGTACGCATTGAAGGCCATGAGCTTACATAATCATGAAAAGCTTGAACAAACTCATCAAGGGTAAATGGCCATAATCCAAGAACATCTGCAAAAGTTATCAGAAATCTCCACACCTAAATAAGAACCATAAGTCAGTAACATGCATAAAAGCTTTTTTTTTTATTTGTACGTAGAAGGATTCCAAGAATAAATAAAGAGTATATGAAAAGGATAGATATCCCAAAGACAAGGAAAGGGGATAATATACTGACATACAAAACCCCATTAAGAAAACCTTTCTTAAGACCTGCTCTATCACGATTAATCCCTGATTATAATTATAAATTCTCTAATTCCCTAGCTTCATTTTGCTCCCTACAGCAATATACACATCTTAACCCAAACACCCCTCTCGAGGTTGCAACATCAGTAAATACATCTTCAACTAACTAGAAATCAAGCAGGCGAGGAGCCCACACTTAATACTATTAATATCAATGGGACAAGCCTACAATAGAATGAAATCAATTAACATCAACCGAGTCTCACCATCAATAGGTTGCCCACATTTTCCTCGGAGCCCAGCCATGGCTTTACTGCAAATGGCTTCTTCAACTGCACAGACATTGGTGGAAACACACGCAGCATATCTGTTGCACAGTATATTAATAAGCTTAATGATTAAAAAAATCATTCATAAAAGCAAATCAAATATACAACAGATTTTCCAGAGTTTCGCAGAAGAAGCTACCTCTAAATGAATCAAGATTTTCCAGAGTTTCACAATCCAGTGCTACAATGGATGGCAAGCCCTTTGTTGAAGCAGCTATCTCCATCAGTTCCAATCTTTCATCTTCAATAAGTTCCATTGATTCTTTAGCTAGCCTGCGTGCAACTGCTCTATCATTTGCAGCTTTCTGTCTAGCTGCTTCTCTTTCTCTACGAAGTTCTTCCTTTTGCCTCATTTTCTCAGCCTAAGTCAGTACACAACTATAAGATATCCCCAGTAAACCGTAAGCATAAGCTTGATGACAGAACAAGCTTACCCTTTGAGACTCCTTTAACATATATTTCTCTCTACGTTCCATTTCACGCTTTTGCTCCCTCTGGTATCGTTCTTCTTCTCGCAATCTTTCACGTTGCAGCCTCTCTTCTTCTTTTCTGCGTTCTCGGTCTTGCCTCTCCATTTCTTTTCTCATATTTTCTTCTCTCTTAATACACAAAATACCAATGAGATAATTATGACATAATGCAAGAGACTCAATAACACTACTGATCAAGAAGCCTATGTACCTTTCGCCTCAGAATATCCTGTTTTTCTAACTCTTTTCGCATCCTTTTCTCATGAGCTTCCACTTCCTTGGCTATTCTTGATTCATCAGTCTGAAATACAAAATCATTACCAAAAAAATTGCCAGAATTAGACAGGAAAAAGGTCAAAAATGAAAACAAGACTTAAATTTGAGAAAACAGTCCAAATAGGGTCTGTAAGCTACTAAGGATATATTCATGTAAAATATGTGACACATCATATAGTAGTGTAACTGAAAATATAATGTCAATTTAGATACCTTGCGCTTCCTTTCCACCCTCATAGCCTCGTCCTCCTGTGAGACGATCCTATCTGATGGCATAAATGCATTTTCCTGTCCTATGATTGGCTGAGCGCTGAAAGGTGATTCCATGGCCATACCCATATAAGGAGATTTATGAACAATATTATCATAGTCGCCTGATGTAGAAGGTATGGAGCTCCGTAACTTTCCCTGCTGAGACGTCAGACTTTGACTTGGAAGAGCGTAGGAAACAGGCACATCCTCATACCCATGCACGTACGCCTGTCCGCTGGATGAAGGAGGATTCTTAGTGCCAAGGACGTCAGCGGGTGAGCCGTAGTAATGAGGCTGAGAAACTCTTTCATATGATTCATTTTTAACAGTTGGCTGCTCTGGCAGAAATTGATATTCCTGCAATGCTCTACCTGAGCCCTGTTAAAGCAACAAGCAAACCAAATTCAACATCAATTACTGTAATGGAAAAGTAAAGGCCTGACATAAAATCATTTGATACGTAAACAATTAAAAGTTTTGTGCCACTTGCAAAGGATTGTTATTGCATTCAAGTCGATAAAAACTCATGGTCTCATGCCTCCTCTGAGGGGTGTCCACGGATAAGCTTCCTACTTAAAATCTTTCTTTTAAAGTGTGCTATTTGTTGCCAACATGGTCTAAGACCCCGTTACCTTTACTCATCTTGCAATTTCATCTACATCTCAGGTTCACAACCACGGCGAGGGGCAACATTGTCAGATGGCAGACAGGTCACTAAGTAGGGTAATAAAGTAGTATTAGAAAAATGTCATAAATAGTAGGGGAAATGGAAATACCAACATTCTTTGTAAAAGAAAATCAAAATTCCTCTGACTGCACGTTCGGTACAGTCTTCTTTCTGCACTACCCGTAACTAAATAACTACAATGAGGCACATAGGATATCAAATAGATGGGGCCGAACAGCACAACAAAAATCATAAGTTCAAGATTGGGAATGGAAGTAAAATCATTGTATTCCTTCATAGTTGTCATGTAAAGTACCAAATCAGTCACAAGCAAACAACAAGACACTACTCACTAGTTACGTTCACTATGCACATGTGCATCAAAGTCTTCTTGACGGGGTACACTAATATTTACATTATAAAAAACTAAGTAAAGCAGTTCTAAAACCGTCAAAGAGAGTGATTCATATCAGAAAGGTTCGAAAATAATCTGCTAGATGTTCTTGAAAGTTAATTGTAACCAACCTTGAAAGCTTTGGCATCATACAAAGGAGCCTCATAACCACGTCCAGCAGGTTTCTGTGGTGCCCCAGACGCTGTCAAAACATGAGAAATGTTTAGTATATCAGAAAATATCGTTTTGCATAAAGCATGCATGTTTTTGAATCAAAATCAAATTTTAACAAATGACGGCAGGAATCGCCTTACACAATTGAAATGCCAAACAACACAAGGCTAAATAAACAAAATCGTAGAGTGAATCAGCAGAATGACGACACGAGTCACAAAAACACACCCACCCACCCACACACAAGAAATGCTGCCGGTATCAATTAATACTTTCTATCAACACCTTAAACTTCAGTGGTTCACATTAGTAGTTTCTGCTGGCAACTACAAATGCTAGGAATAAAAGGACAATTTGCTAGAAATCATGAACCAATAATATAATAAAAACAACAAGACGGCCACCTTAATCCTAAATGACACCTAAAAACGTACTACAACAATTATCAAAGAAAACCAAGGCACATCAAGTTGAAAGGGAAATAAGACTTACACATAGGAGCACCAAAAGCACCAGGAGGCAAAGGATCAAACTCCATTCCAAGAGCAGGCCCATCCTCCCTTAATTGTTCCCCAAGCTGAGCTTCGACAAATGCAATAGCACGTAGCTCAACTACAGATTGAGAAGGCTCAGGGTGTCTCCCGGGCCCACTTAATCTAGGCACAGCAACACCAGGATGGACCCCATAGTTCCGCCTTGATTCCCCGTGCCCATACGGGCTTGAACCCGACCCGGATCCTGACACATGCTCGATCCCAAATTCACCACCCAACATCTCATCCTTCGCAGTAGGTGGAGGCAGTGGGAGGGACGGGGTCCCCCCAGTAGCAACATTAACCATCACCGGAGTAGCAGTCTCCACTTTCTTCGACTTCTTACCAGATCCGGACGTTCCCTTCCTATCCTTCAGCCTCCTATGGCAGAACCACATTTGTAATTGCCGGTCAGTTAGCCCTAATTGGGTTGACAGGTCTGCCCTCAAAGCTTCGGAAGGATATGTCTCAACTGGAAACAAAAGTATAATACACAATCAACCACCAAAACCCATCAAAACAACAAAACTTCTCACAAATCAAATACCTCATCATCATCAACAACAACAAAGCCTTAATCCCAACATGATTTGGTATCGGCTGACATGAATCATCATTTGAATTCAACAAAATCATCAAAGACACAAACTTTTTCTATCTCATAAACTAATCTAAACAATAAAATCAGCAAATCAAACATCATTCATCACAAAAACCAAATCATACACCAAACAAGCAACAAAAACAACAGATCTGAAACACAAAACTGATCAAAATTAACTAAAATCAGCATCAAAAACATCAATTTTTCCCAAATTTCAATCTAAATAACAGATTTAACACAAAAAATAACAAAATAAAAAAAATAATAATAAACAACCTTGATATGTTTTCTCAAGAACTTCAAGTTGAGAAGCAGTTTTCATCTTTCTCTTAGACTTAGGTTCACCACCACTTCCACCGCCACCCCCTCCTCCTCCTCCTGTTTCTGGAAACTTATTCTCTCCATCAGAACTTCCACCCTCCATTGATGAAATTTAACCCCCAAATTAATCCAATTAACAACAAAAACCCTAAAAATTGACAAAAACTAACCCAGATGTAGTTTTAAACATAAAACACAAAAATAACACCGACCCAGATGATAAAAAGCAATGAATTAAAATGGGTATCTCGAAAATCAGCCCATATTAAACTACAAATATAACAAAATTAAAAATTAGGTATTATAGAAAAAGGGGATTTTTAATAATGATAATTATAATTATAATAATGATGCTAGATTGCTAGATTGAATAAGAAAGAGAGATATTTTGTGGGAAATTTCCAAATTACTAAGAACAGTTTGTATGTAGTATAGTAGAGTATTAATTAAGTTTATTACTATTATTATGATGATTTTATTGTATTTATTAATAACAATTTTGTTCTTTAGAAAAAGTAAATTCCACGAACAATCAAACGATTGCTTGTTGTTGTTGATAATGAGAAGGAATAAAAGTGTTACATTGAATTGAATTATTTGATTAATTGGATTTGATTTAGAGGAACAATTTTAGTGTATTGGTCATAATATTGCTAGTAATAGTAATAAAATCATTAAATCAAAAGAAAAAATTAGAATTAGAAATTTTAGTGTACACATGCTAGTTCGTTCATATTTTTTCAAAAAAAATTACAAAGTTCAAGTTTTTTACCTCAAAAATGGTATCAATTCAATTGTGCCAATTGTAATTGTTATTAATTTTATTTTATTTTTTTCGAGTTTATGTTTGTGAAATGTTGAAACCCCGGATTATTACGTAATTTTAATCAAGATTTACCATTGTTTTCTTAAGATCGTTCTTGATACTTACATCTTTTTAAGATCGTTCATGATACTACCCGTCTACCCGTATTGTACAACTTGCAAGAGAGGTAGATTTGTTAAGTTTGAGGATCTAACAATTATGGAAAATTTAGTTTGAACTTTTATGTTCTTGGACCTTAAAAACGCGAATTATTAATCTTTTCAACACATGTTTAGCATTGTAATACTTCTTCCTCTCCTAAGATCGATCATAATGCTTGCACAATTTTTAAGAAATTTTTTTTTTTTGTCAAATTTATGTCAATCAATATACCTTCACCTAGAGCAAGGATCTTCTCCATTTCTTTCTCTCCATTTCCTCTCACATTCACATATTATATTATTATTTCTCATTTATCTCATCAATTACTTGCATCATTAGATCGTTCTAAAATATGATCCGGACCGTTAAAAGGAAATGGAGAGAAGAAGAAATGGAGAGAATGCGTATTGCTTCACCTATTAGCTTATTCAACATCTACCCCACGACTAGGCTAACACCAATCAAACCATCCGGCATTAACGTAGTGTCAAGGCCGCATCACTCCACTTAATCACACTCACTCTTTTTCTCGTGCTCGTTAGTAAAAAGATTTTCCTCCTTTAAACATTTCTCATCTTTTGCGTGCAACATTGTCATAAGAAGTTTTTTCTTAGGAAAATGTTAATTAGATTAGACATTTATGATAAAGTTGCATTAATCAAATGTGGGATTTTTCAAAAAGGGGTGCTAGTGAAGTCAATCAAAGTTAAACCTAATCAAGAGACAATTTCCCAATGATGTTATCAATATTATCCGATTTGAAACAGTTAATAGAGTTTATAAGACCCGACATGTTGACTATGATCCGCATTTGTATTTTATCATTTGAATATATATTTTTGGATCCAAATGTCGAAATTAACTTCACGAATGCTAGATCGAATCTGCAGTGACGATCAATGTCATAGATTTGACTATCGATCATTAAAATTCAGTCGAGTTTCTACCAATTGCCATATACAACAAATCATAATTTCAAAAAAAATCATCAACCAAAAAACAAAATTGGCTTGAGATATATATATAATTTTTTGGATTTAATAACAATCGACTTAGCTCAACTCTTAGAAAGAGGAGATACAACACCATTACGTTTATTAGGAAAACAAAAAAACAACAAACTACAAACAATTCCAACAATAATAGGAAACATAACAAGCCTTTGCTTTGTCTCTTCAGAAGGCAAAGGAAACAAACATTTCACAACATTTTGATCAATCAAAGCCACGGCCATAAAGATTAATAATCCCATAAATGCATGAAGAAAATCGAGAAATCTTATACGATACTTAGTCGCTTGCTCGGGACTAAGCGTAACTGACCCGTCTAATATCCATAAACCTTTAAATGTCGCTAGACCATATCGTACTTTACCCCTCTCATCGCGTACACTATCGGTGAAACACATTAGAAAACATGAGATGCTCATTAGAGTTATAAGACATAATGTTGTAACTTGGGCTTGGAAGGTTTGGCATTGTCCTTGGTTTGTAAGGACAGGTGAAAACATTTCAAATATTAGGACTGACCCTGATGGTAGTAGGCTTGATAAATGGGATGTGCCTTTAAATGTTTTACGTATCGCTTTTTGGGTTCGGGTTTTTGGTTGTTTTGGGGGAAGTGACTCGTTTTCAAGAAGAGGTTGTCGTTGTTCTTCATCGATTACTCGTGAAATTATATCTTCCACCACCTTAATCTCCATTTCAACAAAACTCGACTCAAAAAAGATCCGATCCGATCGCACGAAATAATTGTTTGATTTTGTTTGTAGAAATTTAATATACTGAAAATTGTCCAAGGGAGTTTTTGTAATGTTACATTGTACCCAAAATAGAAGCTATTTGCTGGATTATTAATCAGTTACTTAATTGTCCAAGCTGTTTTATTTGTTGAAAATTTAATTTATGACGTGGATTTACTAATTACTACACTAATCCGTTTTATGTATCTGTTTACTCCCTTTTTTTAGTGTGGTTAAGGAAAATGTAACTTCAATATTATAACGACATATACGATATACGCTCATGCATTGGCGGATCTATGAACAACATTCCGGGGACACTGGAAACAAAAAATTTTTTTGCCCATTTTGTCTTATTTTCAGGCTAAAAAAAATAAACTTATAACTTTTTTAAATATATATAGATTTTAAATATTAATCAGGACCCCGAAAAGAGGTTTTCCTGAATCTGCCATTGGCTACGCTCTTGTTAAAGTCTCTGTCATTAACCAAAGAGAGGAGACTAGGAGAGGACTATCAAAATGACGATGATCAAACTATTCATCAAAATCATTCTCAAAGTAAAAAGGTCTACAAATAAGTGAGACGGCAAAAAATGGAAAAAAAAGACCCGGAAATTACTTTTGTTACCTAAATTATTCAATTCATATACAAGTTCAAGTATTGTGATTCTATGCACCTGAATTCCTACAAATTTGTACTCAATGCAACATAGACAAACTTTCTCTTCTGAAATGCTGGATACAGACTCACAATACATTCGAGTCGCAGTAAGACCGATATGTTGACATTCTGAGATGCACTCTTTGTTTGCTTGACATCGAACATTAAGCTTGCAATTATGGTGTGTGTGAAACCTACAATACCAAAGAGGTCTTAGCACAGTAGTTAAGACGGAGGTATCGTGGAGCAATCATTAAAGTTGACGATTTTACCAAAATAACCACATTAGGACTTGAGAGAAAAGCAAACCTGTATATGCTGGTGAAATGCAATCACATACTGCCCGGCTCGACTGCTCGTTATGGACTTCAGGATCGCACCATTACCATTTCTATCAAAGCTGCACATACAGCATTTTGTTAGTTGTTGGAATACATGCCATCATCTCGTATATAATTAAAATGCATAAAGTACTATCAATTCAGCAAAAAATAATAGAACAATTACTTTCAGCAAAAGAAATAAAAATGAGTGAGTCAATAAAATATGAATGAAGCAACTTATTATCGGATCAAAACAATACTTCGGAGTGATAAAGAGATCACAAGGAAACTAAGACCTAGAATGCAGGTCAAAGCCATGAAGTAGAATGGCATAGGGTCACCACAAGTATAGTTTTCAATAGAGCAGACAATTTCACAGATAGCTCCGTTTTTCGTACTTCCCTTAGAAATTAGGGTTACAGTAAGCAGCCTTCAATGGTGGTTTGCAATTGGTGTTGCAGACTCCTTCGTTAATGGTTTCCTTGCTGTTTGATCTCTCTCAATATAATAGTTGCCTGCCTCACACCGTAGTACGAGTGGACGACATGCATACAAACCTTTATGATTAAGCAATCAAAGTAAACAGACAAGAATACATTGAAACAGCAGAAGAAAACCATTGGTTACGTTGAATATAGACAAAGTCGACTAGAAAAACAACATATGACAACATAAAGGGCACATCAAACTGTAACCTTGGTAAGAAACCGCAGAAAAAAAATGCATGTGAAATGCAATATTAATCAATCAAAATAATAAATATGTGGAGATAAAACTTGCCATTTCCCAGTTCAACTGGTTCCACATGCTCTGCAGGTTGTCCAACATAAACTCAAAACCAATAGAATAGTTACGGCTCTGTATCCAAAAATGTTAACGATGACTGTTGAAGTGGATGTTTCGTCTGTTTTTTCTTTTGAAATCCTTTGGGCCAATAAGATTTGGAAGAGAATCATTCATCTCTCTAGATAGGAAAGCTGCAGCCTCTAATTTTCCCATTTTCTTCAGGCTATCAATCAAGGACCTGTATATATAGATTGAAGGACGGACATTTCTAAGCTTCATTGAATCAAAAAGTTTCAACGCTTGATCAGTTTGACCTGACCGACCAAAGCTCTCAATTAACGCTGTATAAGTTCTCAAATCCAGTATAAGTCCTTTCTCATCCACTTCTCGCATAAAAACTAAGCAAAGATCTAATCTACCAAATTTTTGGAGCTTGTTCAACAACGTATTATATGTCACAATGTCTGGAACTACGTCGGCCTCTTTCATAGAAGCAAATTCTAGAAGCATGTCATCCAATTTACCAGCTCGACCTAATATCCAAAGAACTGTATTATAAGTGAACAAATCCGGCTTGCATTTTGAATCCTTCATATACCCATATACCATTAGGGCCTTCTCAGCCTGCCTAGCCTCGGCAAACCCGTATATAATTTTGTTCAGAATCAGTACTTTATGGTGTAATGTTCCGTCAGATATATCCCGAACAAATTTGAGTAGAAGCTCACAATCATCTGTGTTTGCAAAAGCTCTGGCGAGATTGCAGTATGATTTTGAACTCAAGCAGTCATAGGAAACCAATAGATCCTTAAATATTTGAAGTGAAAGCTCAATGTCACTCCGTTTGCTTGTTGCAGACAAAATGATGTCCAGTGCATTAAAACTGAGGACAATATGTTTGTTGTGTAAATGTTGTAGCAGCTTAGTAATTGCAGAAACACTTTCAGATTTGCATAGCCGTTCAATTTCATTACATATGTCCCTATTCGAGGAAGTTTCAATTGTGCTAATAACTTGATTGACAATTTCATCCGTGGGATCTGCTTTATCAGGACAGCTTTGCGTCACAACAGATTTAACTGAACCTTTAAAACGACTTGGCACAGCAAAGAGCGGCAATATCCGAACACCATTCAACAGCGATGCAATATAGATCTGTAATAGGAAAATATTAACATAAGGAAAAGCGATCCGACTAAACCATCATATGAAATGGACACTAAGTACAAGTTTAAAATTATAAACAATTTGAAGATTGAATCAACGTAAAGTCACAAAATGTTGTTTAACCGCTCCGACCTTACAAATTTACAGTGACATGTGAGATTTCACCGTTTCAGAATAAACGGTTTAAGGTTAAAAGCATGGGATTTTGAATATGATAGTATGTCACTGTAACAATTTAAAAACTCATCCTTCTATTAGAAGCCTAGCACTTGAGCTTAAGAACCTAATAGGTCTCATGGTCATACGATCTGACTCTAAAGTTTCCCAATGATGCAACAACAACAACAACAACAACAACATCAGAGCCTTAATCCCAAAATGATTTGGGGTCGGCTGACATGAATCATCCTTTGGAACCGTCCACGGGTGAACGCACGCCTAAAGTTTCCCTATGATGCAGCTTAAATTAAATCTGAAGGCCACATAGCCTTCCAGACACTCTTATAGTTATCCTTATGAAGTCATTTCCTCACAGTTTAGCTGACCCTCAAGGAACTAGGGAGAGCCAGAGCTTGGAGTATCACTTAAGCTAAGTAAAGTTCGGATGGAACCCCAGACGATGATTTCATCGCTTTTCAATGTTTGATTTTGCTGTGTGTTAGAACATTGAATTGTATGGCTAGCACAATTCTTACTAGTTCTCCCTGCAAGGCTTCCAGAAGTACCAAAACAACAAGGAAGAACTTCCGACTAAGTACCAGTTAAAACATTAGTTTCTAAAGCAAAGCGGTTCAACTAAACTATCATGTGAAACGTACACTAAGGGTGTGTTTGGATTGAGGTATTTGGAGGGAAAAGAAAGGGAGGGAGAGTAGGGGATTTAAAATCCCTTATTTGGATAGCAAATGAGGGTGGAGGGAAATGGAGGGGGAGAGATTTGGAGGGATCCAATTTTCCTCCTCCAAGCCTAATCAAAATCTCTCCACAATAGGCAAGATTTGGAGGGAAATTGTATCCAAACAACCCCACTCCATTCCCCCTCCCCTTCCCTTCTCTCCCTTCCCCTTCCCTCCTTCCCCCTCCCCTCCCTTTCTCTCCACTTTTGCTATCCAAACACACCCTAAGTACCAGTTTAAACATTAATTTCTAAACAATTTTTTGAACCAATGTAAAGTCACGAAATCTTGTTTAAATAGTCCGACCTTACAAATTTACAATGGCAATTGAAATTTCTCCGTTTCAGAATAAACAGCAAGGTTTTAAGGTTAACAGCAAGAGATTTTGAATATAACACAGTCACTGTAATAATTTAAAACTCGTAGCACTCGAGCTTAAAAACCTAATAGGTCTCATTGTCATACAATCCGACTCTAGACTTATCCGCCAAACACGAAGTTTAGGTGACCCTCAAGGAACCAAGGAGAGACAGAGCTTGGCATATCATTGAGCTCCGCTAACCAGGACATGGCGGAACAACCAAAGCTTGGCTAGGCAACATGGTAAATTGTGGAGAACCACGTTGACACGCCCACCCCCACAACCCACCCAAACCCCCAAACCAGCCCAACCCAATAATTTCTTCGCGCATTTACCTAATTACCTTGATCTTTTTCTCCACTGAACAAATTTCGACAGCACGACAGCTATGAATTACCATTTACCTCTTCTATAAAATTAACCTAACCTAATTGACATTAACGAAACCTCGAAAACTAAAAACCCTTCAATCATCAAAATGAACCTAACCTAATTACCAAATTGACATTAACATTCAAAATCATCAATAAAAACTAATTCTCATTTTAATCAGTAACCCAATAAAATCAGTAACAGCAGAAAATGGGCAATAAGACCGTATCGATCATTTAATAAGACCGTCATATGGTACGACAAAGAAAACCTAATTTAAACCAGGTTACCAATTAAAATAGTACAGTAGACGGGTAAGGGTGAAATGAAAAAAACAAATAAAGTAAATTATAGAATAAGACGGTCTTACAGTATAATAGCGGCGATGTTTGAGGGAAGCTAAGCGGAAAAAGTGGTTGGTGTGGTGGGACCTACTCACGGCGGCCGACAAGTAAGGGCGGAGAGTGTACAAGGTTGTGTGGAACAATTTGGATGACGTGGGCATGCTGTGTGTGTTTCTGTTTCACAGTTTCAACCCAACAAATACAATCTTGCTCATTCATGTAGTGCTTTTGGCCTGTGTCTTTTATTTACGGGTTCGAGACCGTCACACGTTAAGATAATTTGAGACGTGTTATATAAAAAAAAAAGACGGGTATTTTATAAAAAAAAAAGACGGGTATTTAAATGTAATTGTCTAAGTAAATATGAAAGATTTTATGATGAGTTTTATTATGAGACAGTCTCATATGAGAATTAGTGGTCATGTTTAAGATATCTTCTTATCGTGGCACTAGCTCTTGTTGTTGATTTTCGGTGTTACTTATTAGAATAGCTCAGACTATAGCTTAGAGAGCGTTGCGAGTTGTGACCGTCACAAGCTTGTCAAAAAAAAAAAAAAAAAAAAAAAAAAAAAAAAAAAGTTGCGACGGATTTTTAGGTGTTTATTTTTAGTTGTCAAAAAATAAAAAAATTATTTAGGTTGGATTTTATATCCCGGGGCCGAGGCTCAAAGCCTCTTCCTGCTGATCGGACGGCACGATCAGGGAACCAACCGCTCCTGCTGAATAGCACAAACAAAACTCTAACAACCGAGTGAAACACGGAAAGTACAACATTTTCTACTCCAATGGACGGTGCAGTAAAAGGAGAACTAGGTAAACATAAGACGGTTCACAAAATAAGACAGAATTATCACTCGAACCACAAGCATCAACACCAGAGGTCGTTAACGCCCTGGAAACTGAAAAAAAGGAACAGTTATGCTTGTATACATAAGCAAGCATTACAACAGGGAACCAAGCATACTATTTTTTGGCCTTCCTCTTTCTCGGCTTTAGTTTGATAACTTCATCGTCATACAGTATACCTTTTCCTTTGCAAACTTCCGGGGGCTTACAGTTGCGAACACAAGCAGCAAACTGATGCGTGCTCTCTTCATCAATCCCGGCACAAGCGATCTTGTTATCGGCCTTAAAGCAGAAAACACGAACACCTGGTGGTACTGTCAGCTCAACGTCATGATTGTAACCCAATTTCAGGCAGAGGAGTCGACCCCCGTCTTCAGCTCTAGCTTTGTAACCAGTTCCTACCATTTTCAGGAAACGGAAAAACCTTGCTTCCATTTTCAGGGTTGCAAACCAGTCTGCTGACAGAGAAAATACCATCTATTTAATCTCATCAAAGATGTAAACAAAAAAGAACACGCAAACCGACACAATTGTCATGCATACGAAAAATCAGCATCTCTAGTTATAATTTCAGGTTCAGTAAAAACACCGTCATTGGAAATCCTTCTGATGTGTCACATTCTTCAGAATTTCGACCTAATGCGCAAGTATCCAATAGCCAAACAGGGTGGTGGTACACTGGCATTGCAGATGTCTGATCGAATAAATTGGTGATTATGAAGTTGTAATAACACGGAAGGGAAGCTCTCGTACAGTCAGACCCAACAACTCCCTCTGTTCCAATCATTTATCTACGTTTGATTAAATTTCCCCTCACAAATAATTCGGACGAAGGGAGTAATATTTAAGCCGCAACTAAACATCACTAGCTCCTAGCTTTGTAACTAATTCCTACCAGCTTCAGGAAACGGAAAAACTTTGATTCCATTTTCAGGTTGCAAAACAAGTCCGCTGACAGAGAATATAGCATATATTTAATCTCGTAACAAAACTGTATACGGATTTGAACAAGCAAAAACCGACACAGTTGATGCATACGAACAATGTGCATCTCTAGATAGAATTTCAGGTTCAGTAAAAACCCGTTACTGCAAATTCTTCTAATGGGTCACATTCTTCAGAATTTCGAATATATTGGGGATTACAAATTTGTAATAATACAGAAGGGAAGCTCTCATACAGTCATACCCAATTACCCCCTCCGTTAAATCCCTCACGAATAATTGGAACAGACGGAGTAATACTTAGACTGCAATTTTGAGACGGTATCAGCCGGATATATGGCTCAACGACCACGTTTAGGTTATGATGACCAATTGAGCGATTAATGCAAAAGTGATACTACTACTAAAATTTATACTCCATACAATAAGGGTGTGTTTGGATGGAGGGATTTGGAGGGAAAAGAAAGGGAGGGATAGTAGGGGATTTAAAATCCCTTGTCTGGATAGCAAATAGGGGTGGAGGGAAATGGAGGGGGGAGATTTGGAGGGATCCATTTTCCCTTCTCAAAGGCAAATCAAAATCTCTCCACAATAGACAAGATTTAGAGGGAAATTGTATCCAAACGCCCACATCCCATTTCACCTCCCCTTCCCTTCCTTTCTCTTCCCTTCTTCCCCCTCCCCTCCCTTTCCCTCCACTTTTGCTATCCAAACACACCCTTAAATCATCACAGACCAATATTTTAACAAACACGATTCATCGATATACTTCCACCGTTCCACGGCACATTCCCAATGGTTAATCAACATTTTACAATAAACAAAATCAATGTTTTCACCATTATTACAACATTATCCAATCAACTTCCATATTATGTACGACATACACCCAATTCAATCAGTGCACAACTGCACAACTTTAATTGAACTCTCTTCGTTCCAATCATTTATTTACATTTGATTAAAATTCCTCTCACAAATAATTGGGACGGAGGGAGTAATATTTAAACCGCAACTAAGCATCACTAGCTCCTACTAAAGGTTATCAAAGCCCTCCTCAAGAGCAATCTTGTGGAGTATTTATGACCTAAGTCCATGTCTAATAGACTTCGAGCTTGTCACTCTCGGGTGACTTACCTAGTTTACGGCGTTTGCAGCTATCTCCTATAGCCGACGGTTTACCTAGTGCGCACCAAAACTAGCAGCTACGGGTTCCAAAAGTTCGCATTTATGACTTATCGACTACGATTAGGTTACGACGACCCGTAAAATGGAAGGCATTTATGAAACAGTCAAAAAATGGAAGGTATTTCAGAAAATCGGATACGAATATGTTACCGAATTCAATCAGAGCAATGTACTGATAGGTTGGTTCTATCTAGAGGATCAATACGTTTTCTTACCTTCAAACAAAACCAAAAAAAAAAAAAAAAATAGTTAAAGAATACGATTTAGAAAACGTACCGAAACAAGAACAATCAATTGATGCAGCGTCAAGAGAAGAGTTTGTGATTTGTTGTGATGTTCAGGACTTCAGGTTAATTGAGAAAAAAAGGGGAGAATAAGTGATGAAGCAAAGTACAAGCCCATAAGCTTTAGTATTGGACTATTGATATTATGATCAAATGCGGGTTTGGTCCGGATATAAACCGGTTTGAGACGAATTTTGGCCCACGGATGAGTGGATTAGTGTTTTTGGAGTAGGTTAGGGGGTTGAGAGTTGAGACCAGGACTGTTAATGAGATGAAACAGCTCGCGAGTAACTCGACTTCGGCTCGGTCAAAGCACGGCTTGTGTGAGCTCGGGATCGGCTCAAGAGCTTAAAGAGTCGAGGCTCAAACTCAAGTAGTTAGATAAATATTACTCATACTTTATAAAAATATTTTGTCATGATTATATATTTGTATCATTTTGGGATAATTCATGTCAAGTTATAGACGGTTCTAAAGAATGATTCATGTCAGCCGACCCTAAATCCTTTGGGATTAAGGCTCTGATGTTGTTGTGATTATATATTTGTATCACACATATCAAAAATACATCTGTAAAAACACCGCCGACAAATGTTTTAAATTCATCTATAAAAACACCGCTGACAAATCCCCGCCACGAACTACATTCTCATCTCAGTCAGTAATCCAATAAAAACAGCAACAACAGAAAACGGGTAATAAGACCGTATCGACCATTTAATAAGACCGTTATATGGCACAACAAAGAAAACCTAATTTTATATCTCAGGGTTGCCATTCATTGCCCGATTTATGTCCTATTACCTTCTCTTTCGGAATATTACCTGATATTGTTGTTCAGGAGACATAAACTAGTACACAAACCTGTGATCTATTGTCCACTAATCTCCGACTCAATCACATCGCCAATATCCCTTTAGAACCAACTTCCGATATTGTAATCCGTGTTAGTTTAGGAGTCGGTATTGACCGAGTACTTGTGAGCACATGGATTACACGATTCATCCCATCTAAAATAAGTAAACTCATAGGCGTGATTTCCGAAAACTAAGAGCATATCATCATCCATTTAGAAAGCCAACTAGCCAAGGAGTGGGGATGCAACATTGGGTTTACAAGATGGAATCCACACAGGTTTTAGTGTTGAGACCTGAGGGCCGAGGCTCAAAGCCTCTTCCTGCTGATGGGACAGCACGATCAGGGAACCAACCGCTCCTGCTGAATAGCACAGACAAAACTCTAACAACCAAGTGAAACACAGAAAGTATAACATTTTCTACTCCAATGGACGGTGCGGTAAAAGGAGAAATAAGTCAACATAAGACTGTTCACAAAATAAGACAGAATTATCACTCGAACGACAAGCATCAACACCTGAGATTGTTAAAGCCCTGGAAACTGAAAGGAACATGCGAAGGAACAGTTATGCTTGTATACATAAGCAAGCATTACAACAGAGAACCAAGCATACTATTTGTTCTGTTTGCCCTTCTTTCCCGGCTTTAGTTTGAGAACTTCATCGACATACCGTATACCTGTTCCTTGGTAAATTTCCGGGGGCTTAACGCTGCGCAAACTAGCAGCAAATTGATGCGTCCTCTCTTTATCAATCCCGGCACAAACGATCTTGTTATCGGCCTTAAAACAGAAAACACGAACACCTGGTGGTACTGTCAGCTCAACGTCATGACTGTAACCCAATTTCAGGTGGAGGAGTCGACCCCCAGCTTCAACTCTAGCTTTGTAACCAATTCCTACCAGTTTCAGGAAACGGAAAAACTTTGCTTCCATTTTCAGGGTTGCAAACTAGTCCTCTGACAGAGAAAATACCATCTATTTAATCTCATCAAAGATGTAAACAAAAAAGAACAAGCAAACCGACACAGTTGTCATGCATACGAAAAATCAGCATCTCTAGTTATAATTTCAGGTTTAGTAAAAACACCGTCATTGGAAATCCTTCTGACGTGTCACATTCTTCAGAATTTCGACCTAATGCGCAAGTATCCAATAGCCAAACAGGGTGGTGGTATATTGGTATTGCAGATGTCTGATCGAATATATTGGGGATTAATGGATTATGATGTTGTAGTAACACCGAAGGGAAGCTCTCATACTCATACCCAACTACTCCCTCCCTTCCAATCATTTATCTACTAAGTTTGACTAAAATTCCCCTCACAAATAATTGGGACAAAGGGAATAATATTTAAGCCGCAACTAAACATCACTAGCTCCTGCTTCAGGAAACGGAAAAACTTTGCTTCCATTTTAAGGTTGCAAACTAGTCCGCTAACAGAGAAAATACCATCTATTTAATCTCGTAACAAAGATGTATACGAAACAGCACACGCAAACCGACACAGTTGTTATGCATACGAACAATTAGCATCTCTAGTTATAATTTCAGGTTCAGTAAAAACCCGTCATTGCAAATTCTTCTAATGTGTCACATTCTTCAGAAGTCCTGCCTAATGTGCAAGTATCCAAATAATTGGGACGGATAGAGTAATAACTCGGAAGGGAAACTCTCATACAGTCATACCCAACTACTCCCTCCGCTCCAATCATTTATCTGCGTTTAATTAAAATTCCCCTGACAAGTAATTGGTACGGAGGGAGAAGTAATACGGAAGGGAAGCCCTCATACAGGCATACCTAACTACTCCCTCCGTTCGAATCATTTATCTACGTTTAATTAAAATTCCTCTCACAAGTAATTGGTACGGAGGGAGAAGTAACACGGAAGGGAATCCCTCATACAGTCACACCTAACTACTCCCTCCGTTCGAATCATTTATCTACGTTTAATTAAAATTCCCCTCACAAGTAATTGGTACGGAGGGAGAAGTAACACGGAAGGTAAGCCCTCATACAGTCACACCTAACTACTCCCTCCGTTCCAATCATTTATCAACGTTTGATTAAAATTCCCCTCGCAAATAATTGGGACGGAGGGAGAAGTAACACGGAAGGGAATCCCTCATACAGTCACACACTCACACCTAAGTACTCCCTCCGTACCAATCATTTATCTACGTTTAATTAAAATTCCCCTCGCAAATAATTGGGACGGAGGGAGAAGTAACACGGAAGGGAATCCCTCATACAGTCACACCTAACTACTCCCTCCGTTCCAATCATTTATCTACGTTTAATTAAAATTCTCTTCGCAAATAATTGGGATGGAGGGAGAAGTAACACGGAAGGGAAGAAGCCCTCATACAGTCACACCTAACTACTCCCTCCGTTCCAATCATTTATCTACGTTTAATTAAAATTCCCCTCGCAAATAATTGGGACGGAGGGAGAAGTAACACGGAAGGGAATCCCTCATACAGTCACACCTAACTATCTGTTCCAATCATTTATCTACGTTTGATTAAAATTCCCCTCGCAAATAATTGGGACGGAGGGAGAAGTAACACGGAAGGGAATCCCTCATACAGTCACACCTAACTATCTGTTCCAATCATTTATCTACGTTTGATTAAAATTCCCCTCGCAAATAATTGGTACGGAGGGAGAAGTAACACGGAAGGGAAGCCCTCATACAGTCACACCTAACTACTCCCTCCGTTCCAATCATTTATCTACGTTTGATTAAAATTCCCCTCACAAATAATTGGGACGGAGAGAGTAATATTTAAGCCGCAACTAAGCATTACTAGCTCCTAGTAAAGGTTATCAAAGTAACTACGTCAGCATTTCGAGACGGTATCAGCCGGATTTATCATTCAACGGCCGCGATTAGGTTACGACTTACGAAAAACAATTGAGTGATTAATTGAACAAAGTAACATTTCTAAAATTCATATTCTGTACAACAAATCAACATAGAACAACATTTTAATAAAAAATCAGAAAATCGAAGGTAAACAAATGACTAGGACGGAGGGAATATAATTATTTTAAAAACCTAGAGGTAGAGAGAGATGCGTACCGAAATAAGAACAATTAATTGGTGCAGCGTCAAGAGAAGAGTTTTTGATTTGTGATTCTCAGGTTAATTGAGAAGAAGGGAGAATAAGTGATGAAACAAGCCCAAGCCCATAAGTTATTGGGCTATTGATTTTCTGATCAAATGCGGGTTTGGTCCGGATGAAGAACTGGTTTGAGTTGAATTTTTGGCCCATGGATGAGTGGATTAGTGTTTTCGGAGCAGGTTAGGAGGTTCAAGGCCCCTTTTTTTGAACTTAATCCTCTATTTATTAAATGAATGAATAGGTGATCTCTAACATTTTTCCGCCAAAATGCATATTCTCAAAAAAGGAAACTAATGATAATTATGTCCATTCACTAAATAAGAAACTAACAATTACAATTTAATTCATCTATTATATTTTCATTAAAAATAATCTTTTCATCAAATTATATTATTTTCACTAAACTCTAAGCTATAATATTTTAATTAAAATAAAATAAAATTGATATAAAACTATAAATTGCTAAATCTTTTACTGATGCTATTATTAGATGATGAGTTAACCTATATTTCGTATAAAACCAAAACTAGAAATCGTTGTTATTACTTTCGTGACAAAAAAATTGGAAAAAAAAAGAGACTCATTAGCTTTATGCTATAAAATTATTTTCATTAAAATACATTTTAACTCATTACCCAATTCTCTTAACTAATTTTCAGTTATAGCTTTTATTTATTAAAGCAAAATACAATGATGAGAAATGTAAACAACTATACGGTACTAATATTATATAAGTAATTTTATAAAAAAATATTAAACTTTAAGTACCGTGTATATAATGCACGGGGTCTAAACTAGTTTCAGCTCATTTCATTTCAATTTCATCCAGTTCAATTCAGCTTATCTCTTTACAAATTAAGTATTACTTCAGTTCAGTTTAGTTCAATTCAGTTCAGTTCCATTAAATTCAGTTTAGCTCTTTTCAGCCGAAAAGAATAGAGCCTGATTCTTTGTAAATTTCTGAAAATGTAATGACGGTACTCGTTAGTTTATCGGGTTGGCAAGGAGGTTACAATGGATGAGACGAGCCGTGAAGAACTCTATTCATAAGTGTATTCCGAATTGACGATCCGAGCATGACCAATAAAACCTGAATTGACCGAATCTATGTGATCCGAACGGAATATTTATTTTACGCTGCAGATTACCATTTTTCGTAAATTTTTTGATAATAATAAATTCGAAAATTGACCAAAATTAGATCTAATCCGATCCAAATACCAGCAAAGCTGAAAATAACTCCATCCAAACTGGCCGATCCGGTTGATATGTACAATATCAAGTACAATAGTACAAATGTACAATATCAAGTATACATACGTACATGTATATGTATTGGAGTGACCAAGTTTGAAGTTTATAAAGTTGGTTGGATGAATATGAAACCATTTTTTTTTTGACAACAATAAATATGAAACCATTAATTAGGCACCAATAGCACCACCCAAATAATCTATTTTTCTGTGGGTTGGTTCGTAGACAAAACCCCAAAATATGCCTAACATCATCTCGTGTCCCTATTCCCCTCCCCTACTTATGATGAAGAAGACAAGTTTAACATCGTCACTACACCACCACACCACACGAGCATGCAATCTACATATATTTTTACTACCTTTGCAATTCTTAACTAATTACTTGATTAAATAATTATTGAGTAGTTACCAATAATCTTAATCTATTATCATTCGCACAGCTTCTTAGGCATTAATATCTGTCTTAAACTTAAAATATATTAAACACGGTAGATGCTTAAAACAGATCAATACGACGCGCAGATTAGAGTAGTGATCAGTGGCACACCCAAAATCGATAAAGTGCAAAAACGTTAGTATAATTGCTAGTATGCTTCTTTTTAGTATGGAGCCTGAAAAGAGATCTACTATTCGAAAACAAGTGAGGTCTTGAAAGCCCACTATCCTATGTGTAAACGTCTAAGGTTTAACATGTTTTCATCTTAAGATGAATATTTCATTTTAAGATAAACTTACTGATTATTTTTTACCTCTTAGGACCAAGCCAGTAATTAAATTTATAAAAATTTAACATATTATTGAACATGTTGGGGCATATTCTGCACCCGCTGACCGAGTCAACATATTGAGCAAGGTCAAAGCTAAAAGACAGCAAGTCAACATATTAATGACCCTAACTAAGCGCGACCTATCGGCTGTCACTTGGGTCTCGGCTCAAGCAACTATCCGGCCGAGAGGCATATCCGCGTACTCACATCCAGTCCCCTCGGCATGGAGTCAACCAGGCCTGCCGGCCTGCCATGGGTCATCCGGCCGAGGGTAAGATAGTCTTTCCACCTGCTCTGTCACTTGGCCACTACGTGACAAAAGGTGAAAGTCTATAAATACTCCACTTCTCTCATTGAGAAACTCAGCTGATAATCCAATAATCTGGTATAAACTCCTTTATCTCTCTACAATATACTTCGCCAAGTAACATACAACTTATCTCTTTAAGTTTACTGACTTGAGCGTCGGAGTGAGTACGTTCGGCCCCAACTCGATCCCTCAGTTTGTTCATCTTAAACAGGAAAGAGTGAAAAGAAAAGACAAGCAACGACATCATTCAACAAGCTTACGTGGTCACAAATCTGCTCTGGAATTACACCCGGAACAGAACATAAATGCATAAGTATTCCTAAGAAATAACATGACAACATGAAGACATACACTAAAATTCACAAACTAATTAGAATATTTGGTAGTTAAAAACTTAAAATCGTCACTTAGGCAGAACAAATAATTAAGCTATTCGGATTGAATTGTCAATAATATTTGTGTACAGTTTAATTAAAGTACGGATAATTATTATCGATCAATCCTCTAAACTCGATTCTACTTAAAATCATAATTCTAATCGAGTCGGAACGTTGCAACTACGTATCACCTAAATCAAACGACCTCTCTTGCAACACCATCATTGATTATAATAAACTGGTCCTGAGATTCGATACCTCCCTTTCACGAATCCTTATTAATATGATGGACCATTACCCATGAGTAAGAACTTCAATCAATTAGGAAAAGGTTGTCCTAATTTAACCAGAGGTCTCGAATTCTAACCCTAGGAATGCAGCAATGCTACATGCATAAGAGTTTTACGACCCCCGTGATCCTACACTTCTACCCGACTTAATTCCAGAATAAACCGGATGATATACACAAAAAAAATGAATATAATGAACCATTCATATTATATGCGAGAAAGCAATACTGAAATTGAGAACCACCTGATCAACTAATAAGGAGTTGTTCTTGTCAAGAAACCATCTCAACCAAAAGTTTAAGCTGATGGTTGGAGTCCCAAGATCGGTTTTATATTCTAACACGCCCCCTCACACGAATGCTCGTTGAGCTTGAAGTGTGGATGCAGTTACAGGCCTCCCCAAGCAACCATCTCAACCAAAAGCTTAAGCTGATGGTTGGAGTCCCAAGATCAGTTTTTTATTCTAACAGTTCTATATTTCTAGCTTAACCGGAGATCTCGGATTTAAGCACTGGCAATACAACAGTGTTAAAACTCATAGCGGAACTTTACCACCCAAGTGGCCTGGTTCTACCCGACGGCTCAAATCCGAACTTAACCAGCTGATATACCCAAAAAAAGATACAATGAAGTATTCATATTTAAAATCATCCGATAACATCATCTCATTTCCGATTCTAAGAAACCCTAAGAAACGACAAACAACCCAACTGAACAACAATCTACAAACCTCAAAAAACACACAAAAATACTATAAACAATGAATAAATTCAAGGCAACAAAGTTGTTGATAACATAATAACACAAGATAACAGGTAGCATATGAGGCATCAAAACACAGATGTCTATACGTGCTAATACTCTCCCTTATACTGCCACATACTCCTTTCTGCATGCTCTTCCCTTATACTCTTTTGCCACGCATTTCTTCCCCCATACCTTCCTTCCTTCCCTTTCTCCCTTATATATACACACCCTTACAATCTCCCTTATTAACCTTATATATTATTACACACATTATTATTCTCTAAAATCACAAAAAAATGAGTAGTGTATGTGCTGAGCATCATCACCATCATCACAATCATCTGAAATGTTATAATTTAATGTCACCAAAGAAGAATATGATGCAAGAACTCAACATTCCTCCTAGGAAGTTACTCTCGCGTCGGGTTTCCGACGTCGAGAGTTACTTCCCTGATTCATCAGTACTACAGAAATTCCTCCCATGCAACGGGGATGGGTCCGGGTCGGGTTCGGATGATGGGTTTGACCCGGATTCGGACCCGTATTCGAGTGATCAGTTTCGGATGTATGAGTTTAAGGTGAGAAAGTGTACACGTAGTCGTAGTCATGATTGGACGGACTGTCCGTTTGCTCATCCGGGTGAGAAAGCAAGACGGAGGGATCCGAGGCGGTTTCATTATTCCGGGTCGGTTTGTCCGGAATATCGTCGGTCGGGCGGGTGTTCGAAAGGAGATGAGTGTGAATTTGCTCATGGGGTTTTTGAGTGTTGGTTGCACCCGGCCCGGTATCGGACCGAGGCCTGTAAAGATGGGAAAAATTGTAAGAGGAAGGTTTGTTTCTTTGCTCACACTCCTCGTGAGCTGAGGGTTCTCCCAGCTCACGAGGAGGGTGAGGAGTTATTAGCTAAGGATCTAGATCAAGATCTGAATCTGGATTTTGATAACAATAGTCTTGGTAAACACCAGCACCAGCATCACCAGCATCAGCACAATTGTTGTAAGTATTGTTGTGCATTATCTCCTACATCAACTCTAATGGGTATGTCCCACTTTTCACCACCTATGTCCCCCATGAAGGCGGTAGGGGGACGAGGATTGTCCTTGTCAAGATATGCTGAACGCGGCGAGGAGGCCGCGTTCATGATGAGTAATAATAAAGGGGTGACGTATGAGGATGTTTTAATTGCAGAGTTGCTTGGGTCTATGGATGGTATGAATCTTAACGAGGCGGTCGGGAGTCCGAGTAAGGGACGTGGGTTATGGGTTGATGTTGGTGGGTATGATAATAATAATGCAATTAATAATTATGATTATAATAATGATAATATTAATCAACAAATGGTGCAATTTTCTTTTTCTCCTTCTACTCCGGTTAATAGTCCTTCCACTTCTAGGAGCTTTTTTAGCTCCAATGTTGCGTCTCCGGGTCCCGGTGGTCCGGGTCCGGTTTCGGGCAATGTTGCTGGTGTTGAGGAGAGTCCTGATCTTGGTTGGGTTAATGATCTTCTTACTTGAATAATTATGTTATTATTCAATCACAATTAAGAAGATTGTTAATTATTATGATCATTTTTCATTTCAAGTGTGATTATGTTGATAATGATGAAGAGGTAATAAGAATAATAATAATAATGAGGAAGTCTTCTGTGAGACGGTCTCCGTCTTAAGGTCTTACAAGACGGAAGGGTGCATTTTGCATGGGACAATTTGAGGATGACGTGTTTGTGTATAATTTAATGACGGAGGGTATATAATCTATGAAGATTATGTGATCTTTTGGTACGTTGTGTATTGCGGATAATAAGGAGTTCGATTTATGTAATTTTTGTGCTTAATTTTGGGTTTAATTAGTTATCGGATTTGCATTTGTAATTTGATATATTATTATTACTATTATTATTGTCATTAGGGCTCAGAACTTTTGAGTCGAGTTTTCATTTTCTATGATGTAACAAAGATCCGAATGTAATTAGTTGAATAAAATTAGTTACTTCATGTAACAAGGTAATCTACTTTCTTTTACTTGTTTTTTAATTTATGTATTTTCTTTGTCTTAATTATTTATTTATGTATTCTATTCGTCTTAATTATATTAGACATAACATTACGTTTGTATTATTGATAAAATCATCTTTTTAAGTGATACGGAGTAATTTTTACCGATTTTTTAATACTAAAAACGTGAAGAATCATATGATAGCTAGGCTAAATTTTCAGTCTATTAAAATTATCCTCAGAACAATAATAACGACCAATGTATTGCCGAAAGAATATCATGAATGCACGAGAGCAGTACGAGAATTAACGTTAGGGTTTACTCCATCCATTCCACAAATTCGGAATACTTTGTAATTTAACGTTGATTCCGTTTCTATCGTTTGTTTACTTTTGATTATAATTGAAAGATAAAAAAAAAAGTTGATAGCGACAATAATAATGTGCTCTGGAGAAATAATATATTTTGTTCATGTTCAATTAATGCAAGACAAATTCACGTCACCATTAAATCTTCGATACTCATATAATCATAATATCATACCTTAGCAATAGATGCAAATGTTTACTAGATTTCGAGTCCATCATCCAGTTACAGAATCGTTGTAATTCATCAACTCAAATTTAGGTTATGAAGTACTCCGAAATATATTTTAATAACCAATCAAATGAGCTAGCATGATTGCAGCTATGAATGATAAGAAATGGTCCAAAAATAAATCCATAAATTTTCTGTTATCCCATCTTTTATTGAGCTCCATATGCAATAATCACTTGGCGAACGCTCTTCAATTTTAATATCAATAATATTATCCTCTCCATTTTGTCAATAATATTATAATTTTTAATTAACAACCCATCTAGTACAGATGGGTAGCTTTCAAAAAAAAAAAAATATTATAATTTTTGGTTGAAATGTTCTTCTCAAGGGTTAATATAATCTTTTCATAATACCGGCCTACAGAATATACAAAATGAGTAGAAAACTATTTCACGTCGATACTTCATTTTGGCTACGTATTACATGTCCGACATCTAAGGTGTTTTATACGATATGATATTTTGACTTTTTAATTTATTTCAATCTGAAAAAAAATCTTACAAAAATAACCGCACCCTAATACATGTCGTATCCAACACTTGTAACTGAGTTGGACCATCGCATGTAACAATGTGAATCTAGAACTCCCTATACTTTTGAACTGAAACTGTTTGAACTGAACTGAACTTAATGGAGCTGAATTGAAATAAAGAATTAATTTGTGAATAGAAAAAAGTTGAACTGAACTGAAGTAAAGAATTCACAAACTTGAACGAAACTAAACTTAATAGAGCTGAACTAAACTAAAATAAGCTAAACTACAAAAGAACGGGGCCGCCTGTTAGATAACAAGAATTCAGCATTTGAGAATGTAGAATTATACTATAAAATGTCAGGTTACTGAACAAAGATTACAAGTGATAATCATACACTACAATATTGTGTCATATATGATATATCGTATATAACATTTGACTAGCTATAGATAACCAACAATGGCCAGTGACGGAGCCAAGATATTCACTTAATAGGGGCGAACAGGTAATATATATAGTACAAAGTAATTTTTAAAAGTTCAGAAAATTTTAATTAAAAGTTTTGAAATTTCTATCATCCAACGAGAACGAGCTGTTCCACTAACCCTTCCCTAACTCCGCCACGAATAACGAGAAATCAGCAAATTGAGAATGTATAATAATAATAATAATAATACTTCCTCCCATCCAAATCAAAGGTTACAGTTGCTTTTTGACATTATTTATGGTCGTAGGGAATTTTTGATATTATTCTTAATCTATAAGACAAAATATAATCATGTGAGATCTTGTTTGATTTATCGTTATGAATGCTATAAGAATATCAAATTTTTATAATTTTTAATAATGTGTAACTAAAGATATGCACGTTATAAAATGTGCCTCGACAAGTGTGATAAAACAACTGTAACCTTTAGTCTGGGAGGGAGTAATAATAATAAGAAGTCAAGCAGTTGGTAACTGAACAAAGATTAGACCAACAAAAAAAAAGTGTAGAAGACAATGATGATGAAGATATTCCTAATTGCTGGAGCTGCATTTTCTTTACGCTTGTCCTCCATGCAGTAGCACCCATGGTGGCTATTCACGTGATTTTTATTTTTATTGCAATATTATTTTTATTGCAATATTCCCTTTTGATCTTTTATTCATTTAATAAAATTGTTTTTGTTTTTTAGTTCCTTGCCAAATTTGGCTTCTTGTCAATTCCCTCTTGTGTTATAGAGGATGCGAAAGCTAGTTTTGCATCGATTTTTTTTGTTTTGTTTAAGGAAGTGTTCAAATTGTAGAAGGACAAGGGATATGGCGTAACCTGCTAATATTGAATTTCAGTATTATCTTCCTACATATTCCCATTACGGTGATATTGAATTTCAGTATTATCTTCTTACGGATGCGAAAGCTAGTTTTGCATCGATTTTTTTTGTTTTGTTTAAGGAAGAGTTCAAATTGTAAAAGGACGAGGGATATGGTGTCACCTGCTAATATTGAATTTCAGTATTATCTTCCTACATATTCCCGTTATGGTGATATTGAATTTCAGTATTATCTTCTTACCTACAGTTTTTTGCAAAAAAAATAAAAAAATAATAATAAATAATAATAAATAAATAAATATTAGTTTAGGCCAATTAATTCAATTATTATTGGGTAGATACTTAGATAAGTTAGATGTATTCAGGTTTGGCTATTATTCAGGTTTATTGACTTCTGTTCAATTTCGATTTGATTCGGCCTAAATCAGTCATCGACTACTATTCAGATTAATTACCTATATTGAGTGTTCTGTTGACTATAATTCAGATATTCGGGTTTGGGTTTATTTTGTTAGGTATATCGTTATAAATTCTTGTAAGGATCTATCTTTTAATGGACGTTATATTATGTATGTGTAAGGTGACATATACTTAGACTATGTACCATTCGATTAAGGATTTATCGTATCATTTTATGGACGTTACATTATCTATGTGTGAGGGTGACGTCACTAACGTGTATATAGACTTGGTACCATTAGATGGAGCAATCTCATTTTCTTATAAAAAGGTATAATAAAAAGATATTGCCGAATGATGCGACATTTTACGAATTTGGCCTGAACTGTTAATATTCGGGTAAGTTTATTGTCGAATGAATTATTCGAGTAATAGAGTTATTGAAAACCTCTTATAAAAATTAAAAAATACAGAAATAATTGAAAGGAATAAAGTATTACGGTACTACCAAACATTATTACAGGAGGAGGAAGAGGGCACTAGTTAGGGATAAATGGGGTAACATCACATGCCAGGTGCCCATAAATCCATCTTCAAAGGCCCTGCAAAAATAATATAATGGCCCATGGTGTCATGCCCATAATTTACTCCGCATATATCAACCAAAGCCATACACAAACATTACATGATTCAATGAATGCATGCAATGCTTTGGGTCTTTACTCTTAAATGCCAATTTTATAAGGGTCCTGCTATACGTCGTCGACATTTTACTAAATATCGTCGACAATTAACGTAAAATTCCAAGTTTGCCCTCCATATCATGACTCCATATTGGTCTCACCAAAATGCAATTTCCGTCTCAAAACAGAAATGAAATTACCGTCTCACTAAAACACAAGTCACCGTCTCACTAAAATATTTCAAACCAAAAAAAAAAAAGTCGGGTTTTGTAATTAACAACATGAACGGGAACGATTTTAACAACGATTTCAACAATGAAGATAGTAACGAGGTTAGTTTACGATTTAGTTTTGTTAAAAATTTATGTTTTATTATCGTTTGAATCCCGAATTAGGATAGATGCCATGAATGTAGACGGAATTATGATAGAATTTGTGACGGATTTATATGAAAAAGCAATTGAAAAAAAAAAAAAAAAAAAAGAAAGGACACGGAACTGGGCTGAGACGAGGGGGTTCTTCGTCCCAGGCCCAGTCCAGACGAAGAAATGGGTCGTCTCTTGTTGGGCTTGGACGAAGGAATCCTTCGTCTGGGCTTGGTCTTGGACGAAGGATCCCTTCGTGCAGGCTTGGTCTTGGACGAAGTTTTCCTTCGTCGGCCCATTCTCGTTTCCTTTTTTTTTTTTTTTTTTTTTTTTTTTTTTTTTTTTTGTTTCCGACTCGTTTTGTATAAAATAATTAATTTCCGTATTTGTATTAAATTTTTTTATTTTTTATAGTTTCCGACAATTCAAATAATTATAATTAATTTCCGTTATTTCCGACTCGTTGTGTACAAAATAATTAAATGCCGTTTTTGTATTATAAAACAATTGAATTAATTAATTACCGTCTTTATATGAAATTTTTATCTTTAACATTTCCGACTCGTTTTGTAAAAAATAACTTATTACCGTGTTTGTATTAATTTTATATTATTTTATATTTACTTCGACTAGTCCCGTAGCAAATAATTGAATTAATAACTAACTAACTTGTTGAAATGCGTGCGCAGGTGATTAACGATGGAGACGGTGTTGATTACTCAGATCATTTTACGCCAACCAGATTTTTTGCGTCTAGTACTGAAGCGTTTAATTGGGCATATGAGATCGGGCTCCGACTCGGGTTTGGTATAAAAAAATCAAGCAACAAGAAAGTTGGTCGTAACACGAATTTGAGACAACGTTATTTTGTTTGTCGGATGGGTGGAAAAGGTCCCGTAAATAAGGATGCCGATTCTTTAATGAGGGGTAACACCGCTACCGCGTGGTGCAATTGCAAATTTTCAATGAAAGTTGTTGAATTAGAAGAGAATAAGTGGCAGCTTGTGATGAGATCCGGGTTTCATAATCATGGTTTAACGTTGTCTTGTGATCGCGACAGATACTTTGCAAAGTTTGATGACGATGAGTTGGCTTTTATCGATGCCCAAGTTAGAGCTCACGTTAGACCGGCAATTATTAGTGCGGGTTTACATCAGCGGAATCCGGAAAAGTCAAGACCTAATCGGCGACAAATCTACAACCGTTCTCAGAAAGTAAGGGTCGAGGAAAGAGATGGGAGAAACCCAAGACAATGAGATGTTAGCACTTGCGGTTCAAAGATAAGTACGTTCATTATTGGGTCAGCGATCGGAGACCGATGAGCTAACCCACGTGTTCATGGCTCATCCAGAAGCGGTTAAGATGTTTCGATCATACTATTATGTGGTACAGATCGATTCCACGTACAAGACAAATGAATACCGTCTTCCGCTTGTTGAGATGGTTGGAGTCACACCCGTCGGGAAGAGCTTTGTCATCGCGTATGCTCTTGTGACGCATGAGTCGGAGGAGAAATATCTGTGGGTCCTACGGAAACTGAAGGCCCTGCTCAATGATGCCGTTCAACCTAATGCTATTGTTACTGATTGCGAGAAAGGTTTGTTGAACGCGATTCCCATTGTTTTTCCGGATGCGTCTCACTTGCTATGTCTTTGGCATATATATTCTAACGTGGAGACGAAAGCACTTGATATCACGAGTCAAGATAGTTGGGCTAAGCACGTAACTTTTACCTTGTTTACTGCGGTTGTCGAGGCGGAGACCGAAGATAACTTTAATGTTGCGTGGGGCAAATTGGCAAGGGAATGGGCGGGAGTGGCGGCTTATATTGAGAGGCAATGGTTCCCGCACTTGGAAAAATGGGCCAAGTATAGAACGAACAAGATAACTCATTTTGGCAATACTTCTACATCCCGGGTTGAGTCGGCTCATGCGAATTTGAAGAGATGGCTGAATAGCGCGAAACTGGCAGTTGATAGCATCTGGAGTCGGTTTCATTCTTTGATGGAAACGCAACATGTTGAGATCCGACACTCGTTGGAGTTATCTAGATCGAGGCGGTTGACGGGGATTCAGCGATTATTTTCCAGACTTTCTTGCAAAATATCAAAGAATGCCATCACTGAATTGCGTAAAGAATTCGAAAGAGGTGCCAAGATGACGGAAGATGCCTTGACGATCGATTGCGGTTGTGTAAAGGCTACTACACTTGGTTTGTTATGTGCTTGTTCACTTCACCGCATTTCTAGAAACGGATCTCGGGTGCCTGTTGATGTGTTACATGCATTTTGGAGGAAGTTGGAGTACGATGGTTCGGAGGCAATGCCGACTTGTGATGATGATCGGTTGGAGGAGTTATTCGATGAAATTCGGAATGCAGATCCGAGTATGAGATCATCCATGTTCGATGCCCTTTACTCTCAGATACATCCGGATCAGGAGGATGTAAATGAGCCTCGGGTCAACGAGAACCCTAGAGGACGTCCGAGTAGGGGAACTCGTAGAGATCCGTCCGCCGTTGAGCATGCACGGGTTCGTGTTCGAGTAGGTACTCCGTCTTCCCAACGTACTCCGTCTAGTACCCCCCGTTCTACTCCGACGATTCCTGTTACTCCGTCTAGTACTCCCCGTTCTACTCCGTCGGTTCGTTTTACTCCGTATCGAACCCCCCGGTCCACTCAAACGGGCCCCGGTACACCGTCTACCACTGCTACCACGACTACGAGGAGTTTCGGCACAACGTATTGTGCACCTCTTGAGGTCGACTACACCATTGGTGATTTGAGGTATTTTTCTTATCGTGACTTCCTGCCTTCATTTTTTCACGAGTATGTAGAAGCATGGTTTAATCCTTACGGAGACGGTCATTGTGGTTTTCGAGTTATCTCACATCTTTGTTCGGGGTGACCAATCTCATTTCACGATGGCTAGAACAGATTTACTTAGGGAAATTCGTAGTCCCGATTACCGTGATCATATCTATGGCCCAGGGAGATTTGATACGGAGGTAGCTAGAATTACATTTATGGATCAGACACCGTGTGGCTCGGGTAATTGGATGGACGGTTTCGATCTATATGGTTATGCTACGATGTACAATTGGGTGATATGTTGTATTTCTGCATTTGACGATCGAGAAGGTCAGCGGCATTGGAATGGTTGTTTTACTTATTTGCCTTTACGAGCCCCCCCCGGAGTACGTACCCCATATGGTGTCTTATGGGTATTACATGCGGGAAACCACTATTTGCGGCTCCGGGTACGCCCCTTGTCACCTATGCCTCCATTAGCCCCTTGTTGGGTACATGATGCAAGCGTAGATCATTATAATAGCCTGTATCGACATCAGTTTCGTATGTGGCGCGATTTTGCGAGTTCATCTTAGCTTTTATTTGTCCGATTATTGTACCTTCTATTTTATTTGTCCGAATATTGTACCTTATATTTTTTATTTATTTAATTTTCCGATTATTGTAGTTTATTATCGTCTGCATCCGATTAATTGACTTAAAACGTAATTTAATTAAAACAATCCTTAAAACATAATTTGACATATTTAAATAAAAACATTCATTAAAACGTAATTTAATTAAAACAACCCTAAACCCTAAACCCCAAACCCTAAACCCCAAACCCTAAACCCCAAACCCCAAACCCTAAACCCCAAACCCCAAACCCTAAACCCCAAACCCCAAACCCTAAACCCTAAACCCTTAACCCCAACTTAAAACATAACATAATTAAATAACTACCGAACTTAATTATCTTCCGATGATGAAGATGACGATTCCTCATCTTCTTCATGATCTTGAATCTCAATTTCTTCAGGTTGGGTAGACATATATTGAGTCAATAAATCATTCAAGTAGAGATAAAGAATTCCTTGCCCCAAGACTCTACCAAAGACATAAGTCCGATAGTCTTGGGTAATCAATCACGGTGAGAATGCGCTCAAAATATGTAAAGATATCACTTTTTAACCTACGAAACTCCCACATCTTCTCGTTTAGTACTTCATCAGAAACAACCTCATCTCTAACTGCTGGAGTTAGAACATGATCCGGGTTTCCTTGTAAAATTATACAAAGGGTACCAATTGGAGGCTCTTCAAGCAGGTGCCATACAGTGTCACTAGGAACCACTGATTCAAGACGCTCAATTAGAATTGGTAAATTTTGAACAATTAAATCGATTCTTATTTGATAAACTCGATTTTTTTCGCATTTGTGAGAACCATTTTAGGATTGGATGTTGTGAGTGAATAATTAGTATTGTAGTGAGTGAAGATGATTTGGATGTTGTGATTGAAATTGACATAGAATGGCCTATTTATAACCTATTAATTGTAACGGTTATTTTTGAATTACAACGGTAAAATTTGAATTATAACGGTGAAATTTGAATTATAACGGCTATTTTTGAATTATAACGGCTTTTTTGAATTATAACGGTAAAATTTGAATTATAACGGCTATTTTGAATTATAACGGTAAAATTTGAATTATAACGGTGAAATTTGAATTATAACGGCTATTTTTGAATTATAACGGTCACATTTTTCCCTATATAAACATCTACATAATGTTGTAATTTTGCACTCATCTTCAACCTTTTCTATTTTCCAATCATCTTCATCATCTTCCATTTTCTTCTTCAAATCTTTACTTATGTCAACATCATCCTCAATGTGGGGAACCCGACCAATTGAAGGCCTTGATTTTAAGAATCAAATTTGCAACCGTTGTCAAAGAAACGCTATCATCGATTTCCGGACATGACTACTAATCCGAAGAAAGCTTTTTTAAGTGCGTACCTTGCAATCGTTTTGTGTCGTGGTTGACTGAAGATCATTTAACAATAACAAAAAATTTGAATATAGCATGTCAAGATGAAGGTGATGATGCATCAAGTGGAAATGTCATGAAAGAGCAAGTGATAGGTATAAAAAAGGAGATTTCGGAAATGACAAGGATGATGAAGTTTTATTTCAAGTGTATCTTGTATTTGTTTGTTTTCATTATGTTGGCCATTGTCATGAAGTAGTTACTATTTTCAGAAATGTATGAATTTGCATCAGTTGCTATGTATTCAAGAAATTTAAGAAATTTAAGAAATTTCAGAATTTAAAACCGTCAATTTTTTTGAAATAATAGTAAACTAACATAATCATCCAACATAAATAATGTCTTCAAAAACGTACAAAATAAATGAAAACAAACACAAATTAGTCTCCCACTACTGATTATCCTCTTCCTCGCTATCAGTATAAACACCATCTCGCTCTGTTTGAACAACATCACCGGGTGTTTGACGAGGTCCTCGCCGACGTATGATATCCCCTGACCCTCTCAATCAATGGGTCGACGTTCTTCATCATCTTGCGGAAGAAGGCAAGCTGTTTCTTGTCATCCTTAATTTTTTTCGCCTCGTAAAACTGGAACATTACAGCACGTGCAGTCTGCAAATTGACAAGAACAACTAAAACATTATAAACATTATCGAGGAACAGTAAGAAAATTATATCGATTATTACAACAACTGTAAGTAATATTATTACCTCAGCAGGAATATCAAAATCCTCATGTGGCGGGGGGGCATCATGGTGGTCGGGATCAATGATGAACGGGTGAGAATTCCCATTAAACCAAGCCTCATACTCTGGCTCCGTCTCACCTGGGAAGCTAACTGGTCTCGATTTACGAGAAAGCTGAACCACGTGATCCTGCCAGCAATCCCAAAGATGATCAGTCTCCCCAACCCCAACACTAACCTCGTACCCGAAACCCGAAGCAGGACGACGCGCTGTCAATCTCATAATGGGATTGGGTATGATCCGCACATACCCAAACCGTCGTAAACACCGATCAGGTGGTACGGCTCCGCTATGTCCATGAAACGAATACAACCGGTATACAAAGTACGAGGATGATAATCCTCCGACGCGCCCGTACGGATCCCACCTAATGGAAGCACAAGTAAGCCCATCCAACAACCTCCGATACTCCAACAATTTCTCCGCATTTTGAGCGAAAGGACCAACGGATCTCCAAGAACACGACCGAGGCTGAGTAGGGTCAATTGCCGAAGGTGGACCGGGTCTGAACATAGGAAAATACTCATAGATCCACGATTGCAACAAGGTCAAGCAACCACCAATAGTCTTCACACCAAAGACGTGAAGCTACCCCCAACATTGTCGGTACATGAAGGCAAGTACAGGCTCCCCAAGCGTAGTGGTGTACTTCATCGTATCATACACTAAAGGAAACAACCGAGGACGTAACCTATCACCCGATTTGTCGACAAAAAGTGTCGACCCCAACACCATGACCAAAAACCCCTGAGCAAAAACAACATCACAATTAGCTCTCGCCGTTTCACAAACTGCATCTACCAATATACCCCCACTCTTGTAAATAGGGACCTTCTTAGTAGAGTTTAACGGCAACCTCAACTGCTCTGATGAAATCCCAAAGAAGCCACATACATACATAAGGGGATCCGCCAACGTCCCGTCATTACTCTCCACCTTACAACGATTACAAAGAACCCGAACGCCTAAGATCTCACGCGCAACATCGTGAAGGAGTATGGACATCTCCCCAAAAGGCATGTGAAAAACCGTTGGTGTCGGGTTGCCATCTCTCAACAAAGGCGAGAAATAAGGGGCATGTTATAATTCTCGGCCATGGAATCTAATAGGTGAGAAAGACCAGTACCGTCATAAATAGTCTTAACGGCCGGAGGGAGTGGCCAACTACTCAACAACCTCGTCTTACCAAACCGGTGGTAACCCGTCAAAACTGGTCGACCGACCTCATTAGGAGTCGACCATAAGGTGTGGGCAATGTGGCCCCCAAAGCTAGGAATCACGTGGGGAAAGTCAGGACCACCAGGAACACGATGATCGATCAACCAAGAGACATCCTTACCCGACTTCTTCTTTGGAGCCACCACACTACTAGAACTACCATCCGACCTCCGCAGGAAACGCCCCTCCTCATTCCGTCTACGTGGCACCCTACGCACTCGCTCAATACCCGCCTCCTCCTCACCTATCACATCACGGACCGAACCATCTCCTCCTCCACCCGCTCATCGGTCCACGAATCAAGCACTCACATCTCCAACCTCGGACTCAAACTGGAGCCCCTTTCGAGCTCGAACGTGACGGTCATTTCCTCCACCGGCCATCTATTCCAAAAAATAAGTTGAAGTAAATTAAAATTTAAAAAAAAAAAAAAAAAAAAAATTAACCCGGACGGGGTTTATTAATAATAATTAATTAATATTTTACGTAAACTAAACGAGACGCAACAAAATTATATTTACAACAACTTGATTAATTAAATTAATTAAACAAAGAATTTATAAATATAAGTTTATGTAAATTAAAAAATATTAATAATTATTAATAATTAATTAATTTATTAATAATTAATTAATTTATAACGATAACAAAACAAGACGGAAAAAAAAATATTTAAAAAAAAAAAAAAAAAAAGTATCGACAAATTCTAAAACATAAAGAAAAAAGAAAAAAAAAAAAAAAAAAAAAAAACAAGACAAATGGGCCAGACGAAGAACTCCTTCGTCCAACTCCAGGCCCAGACGAAAGAATTCTTCGTCCAGAGCCCATATTAGACGAGGAATTCTTTCGTCTGGGCCTGGACTTGGACGAAGAAGTTCCTCGTCTGGGCCCAGTTCGTGTGTTTTCATTGTTTTTTTTTTTTTTTTTCAATTATTCCGTTTGATTTTCGCGAAACACGACTAAATCCGATTGAAATCAAAGCATCTATCCTAATTCCGTCACAACTTTGGCATCTATCCTAATTCCGTCACAAATTTACAAACTAAGCAAAATAATACAAAATTTTTTTAATACTAATCACATACCTTGGTTAATGTTTGAATTCGTGATGGAAATTATGCGGTCGATACGTTTTTTGGTTGAAATTTGAGTCGGGTTTTTTTTTTTTCAAAATTTGGAATATGAAAGGTAGTTATTGAATAAAAAGGAAAATATAAGGGGGAGTGTGAGGGAGGGGCAAAATTGGAAGTTCATTAAAATTGTCGACGATATTTAGTAATTTGTCGACGACCTTTAGCAGCCAGGTTTTATAATATTCGGAATTAATCTCAATTATATTGTCCTTACTTGAATTTGATGGTCGATAATTGTAAATTTTAAACATTTTTATGTGTAACTATAAAGTTGATCGCATTTGTGATTCGCAGATAGGTGAAAAACTTACTTTCCGATGGACCTTAGCGGACTAAAAATTGATAACACAAAAAAAAAAAAAAAAAACCGAACATGACTCGCGAGACAGAATTGTCCTAGAGTAAGAGTATCTACGACGGTGAGCTACAACATGTTGTAACTTGACTTCTAATCAACTTTTCAAGTTACATTCTTCCCGTGGAAAGCAACAAACATCTTGTAGCTTGCATGCTTCCGTATCACTTCCACTCATCTAATACAGAGTTTTACTAGCAAACGGATTGTACGTTCTTTACTCCAATCATAAGCGACTTGATTTACAAAAAAAAAAAAAAACGCAAGCAAGTTCATTAATTCAACCATTGGAGAAGCTCTTAAACTCGGTATATTTTTTTTTTGTTTAAAGGAGCCACGAGGGCGATTTTAATGTTGATAGAGTTTGAACTCGGGTTATGAGTGTAACACCTCACGGTAATTGAAGAGGTCCATTGATAGGCTTAAATGACTAGTGCTTAAAGGGATTGAAAGTACTACTCATATCAACAAAGTGCACTTTCTTTTATGGTCATCCATGCGAAAGAACTCCAAAGTTAAGCGTGCTTGACTGGGAGTAGTCTTAGGATGGGTGACCTCCTGGGAAGGTTTCCGGGATGCGCATGAGTGAGGACAAAATGCGGTATAAAGGACCCGTGTTGATCTGTGGGCCATGTACACAGCCTGTTGAGCTATCATACAATGAGCATCAGTGCTCTTGACTTTACTAACTAAACTAGTTGACATTTGCAAATTCAGTATATTGTTCGAAACGGGTAGGTTAGACTCCACATACTTGATACCCCATGACACTAAATGCATGAAGTTTAAACAATAAATAAGAAAGTGTTTCCTAGGAGGGTACTAATCCATGGAAGACAGCAAGGATAGTATTATGAGTAAAGGGACCAGTTGAACTGTCTACTGTGTTTTTTTGGTTGTCTTTGGTAAGGATTTGGTACATGTTAGTTTAACAAAGGAATGGTGTGTGTATGTGTGTGTGTGGGGAAAGAGAAGCCCATGCTTATAGTGACACTACTCTCTCATATGTCCACATTCATCTTGTGATGATTCCCTTGCTTATAGTCTTCTTATACGATGTCGTATCCTCGCATCTCGTATGATTATAACAACATTACCTCAGTATCTTCAACGGGTTTCCCTTAAAATGATTTAATTATCGGATATGTATGTGTTTCTGATGATTTTGAATGATTCGAACATGTAGTGGCTGGATCAGGATTTATAGTTAAGAAATACAAAGTAATATAACTTGAGAAAAAAAGTCGAAAAATTTCACAGTTAACTCGATTGCCATGACAAACAACTACGACAACATTATCAGAGCCTTAATCTGAACATCTAAGCCATGACGATTTTATAATGTGGCATTAGATATAGTTAACTGCAGCCTGACGCCCGTCTTAGTGTCAAGATTCGCACTTGGACTCCATACGTTATAAAAACTGACAAGAATGCTGAATTTAGTTCTACTACATTTGAAGATACACGAAGAAAATCGACAATCGTCATATAAATCGTATATACAGTAGATGATTTTGACTAGCACAAGACAGAGACAGTACAATTCGACGTACATATAACTATATAAGGAGTATACTATTACTTATGCTTCTTGTAATCCGTCTAAGACTTAAAACGAGCTTGAACATTAAAAAAAACGTATATATCATTGAAACCTTACGACAATGCATGAGATGTCGTCTTTGCTTTTCCTGGAAACAGCAGCTTCTGTTAAATGTTTTGCTGCAGATTGAACATCCTTGATGCTCTTGATCGCATCCACCGCTTCTTGATTTGTCATCACCTGCATTAACGAACAACTTCCTCTTAAACAAACCTCACGATATTTTTAACGAGTCTGAGTAACATAGCGTATAAATGAGTAAATGACTAACCTTCCATAAACCATCACTTGCCAGGATCAGAAACTCTGCAGTATCATCGATCTTCACTATTTCCACGTGCGGTTCTGAACTAAGATGTAGCTTCAAGCTCTTATCTCCGAATGCTCTTGCCACTGCCAGCTGTCCGTCAACACGAGGGACATCACCTGTCCAACACACAGAAAAACTTCTCAATTATTTTTACAGTTCATGATATCTTACACCAGTCATTCCCTCAAGAATTGCAGAGTTCCCTGCATCGAGTATAAATCAGTTACCAGGAATATTCGACACAAATCCACCACGACTTTCGATTTCTCCTTTCTCAGTTCCCGGATCATGATCGACAGACAACTGTTTGGCCTCACCATTTTTGGAAATTACAGCACGAGAATCACCCACATTAGCGACAAACAGTGTTTGACCATTGACAAGAATCGCTGTTACAGCTGTCGAACCACCTCTTCCTAGTACTAAAGCTTTCTCCAGGATTTCTTCATCAGTTGTTTCGTACGCTCTCCTGATTGCAGTCTCTGGTTCAGTCCAAAAGTCCGGCTGTTGGTCATAAGCCGTGAATATATCAATTAAGGACAAAAATTAACTGCGGTTAATTAGTCTGCAGGATTTAACTGCAGATAGTTAAAAAGATACGAACCTCTTTGAGTATGTTATCGAACAGATTTGATTGCAGATAGTTAGCAACATCATGGCCCATATGACCATCAAAAATGGCAAACAAACCCAATTCTTGATCACCAATCTGTTTAAAGTTAGAAACTAAGCAATCTTCCATCGGATGACTCGTCTTTCCTTTCACAAGGTTAAAGCCATGAGTTATATGCTTTGATACTTTGCCTTTGCCTTTGCCTGTATCAGGCGGTGCTGAGCTAAATCCGGCTTTGACCTGTAAATACCGTCAAAACAGGATTATAATGCTACAGAATATGGATACAGTTATTCAAAGTCGACAACTTTATTAGCAATTTTTGCCAACATTTTGTCGATACTTATATCGTGGTAAAACCGACCAAGGCGCGACAGGGCGCAACACTAAAAGTACAAACACAAACACAAACACAAACACAAACACAAACACAAACACAAACGCCTAAATCTAAAAACATTAAACACCTAAGGTCTGCAAATTTAATCATAGTTTCATATTTTTTTACACCAACATAAAATCGACACGACAGTCGATACCTAATCTTAGATTCATTCTTCAATTGGAGTCTCCCAAACAGTGGCGGAACCAGGATTTGATCTTAGGGGGCGAAAAATTTTAGGGGGGCAAACGACTAATTACATTAAAATTTTTTACTAAAAACTTCGAAAATTTCATACGGCAGGAGGCCACCGCCCTGCTAGCCCCCTAGCTCCAGCACTGCCCAAAAATCAGAATTTACACAGTTTGATGCTCAATTTCAACATAAATCAGCTCTAACTTAGATTTCAAGAAATGGGTAGATCACAACTGTAGATCAAACAGTCATATTATTTGCTCAAGTAAGTGATTCAAAGTCGACAACTTTATTAGCAATTTTTTCCGTCTCAATCATTTATTTATATAATTTTACGAAATCTAAATGACTTCTAACAAAAGAATCCAACTTTATCAGCTAGTGATCAACAAAGAAAGAATCTTTAAATTTCTAAATTATTTTCATCATATTCTAGCATTACAACAAACACAAATTAAAGAAACCGCGTCATAAATTCTATGGTCTCGTCCATTATTAGTCTCTTGTAAGACGGTTTATAACCATAAAGAAATCACGTTCCATATTATTCAAAAAGTTGTTATAACTTAAAACTGTTACGTTATACAATATGAAAAACCGCATTACACAAGTATTTACGAAAATTGAAAAAACATTAAACATACCTTCATTTTATGAAGAATATCTTTAGCATTAGTCATGATGATTATTGAACTATGTTTTGTGAATCAAATGTGTACAAAAATACAAAATACAATCTAGAAAGAATGAATTTTATTAGTATGAAATATAATAATTTTTGGAGAAGACGAGAAAATTATTAAGGAAGAAAAACAACACAAGTGGTGGCATTGATTGAGACTCATGTGATTGCTTTCAAGACTTTTATTACTCCGTATTATTATTATGACGTTTTTCGTACGTTCATACTTTCGTGAATTCATTCGTTATTAGTCAGTCTTCTTTAAGGCGGAGATATCCGTCTCAAAACAACTCAAATATCAATTTATATAACATTTATGGTTTAAGATAAATCTTTTTTCTTTTCTACGTACATTATTTTCTTATTTTATTCATACTATTTAATTTGTCAAAAGCTTAAAACGGATAATCCGGCTTAGGTAAGGACCTGTTGTTCGTTATAGTTTCCTTAAACGCGTTTTTAACGGGTCAACGCATTTCCTATTTGCAGTCAACGCCATCTTTATCAATTTATCAAGAAATGTTCTTGTATTAAATGTAAAGGAAGATTCAAAGAATCAAAGGTACCGACAAATCAAAGAAAGTGTCAACAAAAAACAACAAAAAAAGGACGAATCAAAAGGATTTTTTCACACTAATTTAACATAATCTTTTTACTTTAACGCTTAAATGTGAACCAGTTCAGTTGGTAAAGTCATAAAAAGTGGTGCTCATGATCTACTAAACTGTTTGTAATAAGGATAGATTATCGTTGTTTTGATGGGTGCCATTTTACAGAAGACTTACGGCTAATTTATAAAGGCGTCTTAAAATAAACGGAGGTCTTATGCTCCATGAAAAAAAATAAAAAAATAAAACCCCGAATATGACTGCACATGTATGAAGATACTGTACTTAAAGGTTTGGATTAAATTTTGTCAATACAATTTATAAATTTGATCATCAAAACTAGAGGCCAGGTTCCCCGTCCATAGTTGAATATGGCTTTAAACGCCCCTGCTGATCTAATACTGCGTACTTTACATGTAATAATGCAATATATCATTTTAGTATAAGTTAGCGTTTTACTTTTGACACTTGTGTATTACTCCGTAATATTTTGACTATGAATAAATAAAGACATTATGAGAATACAAAATATGACTAATGTACTTCGTATTTGGCATCCATATGAACTTTCGAGTCGAGCTTTGCTGAGCTCGGGCTCGTCTGGAATTTCGCTAAGCGTAGCTGGAGCTCGACTTGCCCGAGCATGAAGCGAGCTCTGACTGAGCCGATTCCGAAGGCTCGACGAGTTGCCTCAAATCATATACCGCCTTAATTCGTTGGAAGTGGACCATAATAGCGTTATAAAACTTGTCAAAAGTAAAATTGGCCCATTTGTATTCTTCTAAATCCTTTAGCTACAATTAAGCCTGAATTCTAGATAAGGCCCAAATAAAACTGGCCCATTTATATTCACTTGGGTTATTGGGCTACTCATGTCGGACTTTATAATTCAGCATATTCACTTGGGTTATTGGGCTACCCGTTTTTTTTTGGTTGATCGGGAGTATCCTTACCGATAGTTGGGGCAATCTCTTTCGGGGTACTGAAGATAATTTAATGGGTTGACTCCTTCCAAGTTTGGCTTTTTCATTCGCAAAAGTTAGGAATCGAACCTCTGACCACTTGTTCAAGAGATAAGAGCTCTTACCACTCACACCAGTCAATTTTAGTAAAAAAAAAAAAACGCTTACAACTGTGAGAATGAGTCTAAATTGCTCTTTTTTTGTAGTTTATAAAATCATTTTATATAAGTGTTATTGTCAAATCAAGTGATATTTTACCAAAATAATCTGGCTAAAATAACTCTCCCAAATCACCATTTTCCATGATAAGGACATCGATCAAGGTCTTTTGCGGTATGGTTTTACAATGTTTTATTGCAAAATCGTTTTACATGAAACTTACTTTATAATGAAATGTAATCTAAGAACGTGAACATGGTCGAGTAAGGGGTGCTAGGCTGCTAGCAGGGGAAACCGTTTTTTCTGGCGCGATAAAAATTTGTGATTTTTTAGATAAAAGTTTCCCTTTTTTTTTCTAGTTTACATCATGAGTAACTAGCGTCATTTTTTTCGCCTTTTAATGACCTGACAATCTGACATGAACAATATTATTTATCCGTCACAAGGGAGACTTATTGTTACTTGATTACGTGATCCACTAGTTTGCTTATAATCCTCTTATTCTAATTAACCATATGAGACTAAGACTGTATACGCTAGGTAGCACGGACACTTCTCTTAATCGGTCGTTCCGTGTCCGACACCGACACTTGCCGAACACACGGGAAAACGTGTCGGACACCTTTAACGCCGTGTCTAACTTTGTACATTTATTTAGGCACGTGTCCGACGCGTGTCCACGGTATTTGGGTCGTATTTGGACATCATTTGGGGTAAAAAAAATGTTGTTTAGACGGTGAATGAGTTGTCTAAAGAGATTGATTATAAGATGAGTTTGGATGAGAAATGAAAATAAGTTATAATCAAGGGCGAGTTTTACCTTCACTTATTTAAATTAATATTAAAAACTTTCACAAAAATAAAATCGAATGTTTATTACTATAAAATATACTCCCGCCCGCGGTAGCGGTCTCTACTGATCGATCTTGGTTGGTTGAATGCAAAAGTTGATAAAACGGTTTAAATGCATGAATGCACATCCAATAATTTAAACCTAACATGTGAGAGTTTTCTAAGTCGGTTGATTTAATCCAAGTATCAAGTATAACGTGCCCCGTTTCCAAAACTTCATGAAATGCCGTATCACGTGTTCGTGTCGTGTCCGTTTTGGTGCTACCTAGTGTATAAGTGCATGCTCCACATAAGAGACGGGTGTGGAAGACCAATTAGGATTCTCTTCGGGTCCATTTTCTATAAAACGGTGTAGATTTCATCTTGGAGTGATCCAACGGAACAGATTTTAGCATGAAAAATAAAGGTAAAAGCATGTGGAATGAAAATAATCCTCCGTAATATAAAATTATGTTGTGAAAGAGAAATGAATCCTCCAATTATTGTAGGAAGTGGATATAATCTCTACGCATTTTATGCGCAACTATACGGTCGTATAATCAATCGAGAATCCTTAATATTAGGAAACACAGTGAATCAGTGATAATATGGAAAATACTTGTGTCATCCGAGATGACGTACTCCTTACATTTAAAGGAGGAGAACTAAAATAAAAATGAGGAGGATGATCCTCCTCCTTTAAATCTAAGGAAGAAGTCCTTTCGAAGAAGACAAGTATTTCTCGTGATAATATATACGAAGGTTCTTATGTTAGTCAAGCCGCCAACCTAACAACATTCGACTATTCTAATGTTGGACTCAACATTATTATTATTCAAAAGTTGAAGAATCATTAGTGCATTACAATGTACAACGAACAATAATGCTAGTCTTCAAAATTGACAATAATTTTAAGGCAAAATTTGACTAGCCATCTTCACTTTATATTGCTTGATCTCCTCATTTATATGAACCAATGCACTTGCAATTTCATATACTTCACATTTTACTCCACAAATCTTGGACTTTCTCTCTTTATTAACCACTTTGGTAGGTTTTCTTCAACTCTCTTTTCTCCCATTTCTCATTTTTGTACCTTTGATCATTACTCTTTCCATCTCAGTCATTTATTTAACTACTATATTTATTGTGAGGGTGTTTTAATCAAAGATAAATAAATGATTGGGTCGGATGAAGTATTTTGTTAAGTTAATTGGTGAATTAGCTTAAGTGTGAGTTTATTTCATTTATGTGATTTTATGATTTGATCATGCATTTTGTACTCTTTGTCTTGATATTACTACTTTCTATTGTCTTGATTTGAGTATTTGACATTTGTTTGATGATATTGTACTACTCTCAAATTACATGTTCTTCCCGTTTGACTTTACTTTACACACTTTCCTCGATGACACTTAGACGGTTTTTTGTCATGTATATATGACTTTTATCGAAATTATAATTTTTTGAACTATTTTTAGAACAAAAAAACTTGTAATATGTTTGTATTTTATAGTAATGTTTAAAATTGTTGATTACAGCCTTTTAAAAATCACTTTTTGAAAATTACAACCTTATAAGTTTTTTTTTTGAAAATTACATCCAAAATATTACTTTTCTTCTAAAATTGCACCAACTTGAGGTTTTTGGTGAATTTTGATGATGTTTTTATGATGTACCCTTTATTATTTGAGAGCCTACTTACCCAGATTTCTTACCTCTCCTTAACACAAACCAATTAATCACCCCAAACATCATAAAAACATCATCAAAAATCACCGAAAACCTCAAGTTGGTGCAATTTTAGAAGAAAAGTAATATTTTGGATGTAATTTTCAAAAAAAACTTATAAGGCTGTAATTTTCAAAAAGTGATTTTTAAAAGGCTGTAATCAACAATTTCGGTCAAAATTTTTAAACTTTAACCTTAAAAAGTTAAACCAAAAAACAAAAATAATAAGTAGGAATGCCTAGGTAGTTATTATTTTTATTTAATTAGTTATTTATTTATTTATTTATTTATTGGTTGTCGCTAATTAATTTAGTAAGAGACCGTCTCTCAGAAGATTTACCGTTTTATGTCGTAGTTATTTACCGTGATTACCTGCTTGATTAACAAGCAAGAGCCAAGTTTTCAATTTTTCTAAGAAACAACCCTTAAGTTTGTCAAAGGTAGCTAACGTAAAGCTCATGACCTGGGTTCAAATCCCGTCAACATTAAAATCGCTTCCCTTAATTGTCTTGTTCATCGTTTCACTGTGATAGTCGCCGAGATATATAACATCTTCATGTGCAGGTAACAATACAGCGCGACAAAAATGACAAATGAATCACGGTATCCATCCACATTCCACAAGATACAGGGAAGCTACATTTCACAAAACCCGAATGCAATGATGTCAAGAGTACAGTCTCCTGTATTTATAGCCGCGGCTTCAGAGAAAACACAGAAGAATTTCTGGGTTGATTTCCTAATGGGAGGAGTTTCGGCTGCTGTTTCCAAAACAGCAGCTGCTCCTATCGAACGTGTCAAACTAATGATACAAAACCAGGATGAAATGATCAAATCTGGCAGATTATCGCACCCGTACAAGGGTATTACTGACTGTTTTGCTCGAACCATTAAGGATGAAGGCATTCTTTCTCTTTATAGAGGAAATACCGCGAATGTTATCAGATACTTTCCTACACAGGTCTGTTGCCTTGCGCATTCTCGCTTTGTTTACGTTATTCGTTTAATATTCTCTCGTGTACCCCTGAACTTTTTCTTTTTCAAAGATGTTAGTCAAAGTTTATTCGTTAAAAAAGCTTTGACCAACCATAACTATTGGCTACGAGTTCAAAAAGCGGTGAATTTTTTTTTTTTCAAATTCAAAGCCTTGACGAGATAATTGGTTTGAAAAAAAAATGACCGCTTTCTGAACTCGTAACAGAGAATTATTGTCGGTCAAAGTTTTTTGTGAAAAACGAGGGGTACACCCTGGAAAACGAAAAAGTTCAGGGGTACACGAGAGAATATCCCAATTCTTTGTTTCCGTGTTTTCTGACAAGCGAATTACCGGTGCATCTGTGATCTGTACAACAGGCTCTGAACTTTGCATTCAAGGATTACTACAAGAGTCTATTCAACTACAATATCAACAAAGACGGATACTGGAAATGGTTTGCAGGAAACTTAGCATCTGGTGGAGCAGCTGGTGCGACATCCCAATTCGCTGTCTACTCGTTAGACTATGCCAGAACACGTTTAGCTAATGATGCAAAGTCGATAAAGGCCGGTGGTGAAAGGCAATTCAATGGTTTAATTGATGTCTACAAAAAAACATACAAATCTGACGGTTTTATTGGCCTGTACCGTGGATTCACCCCATCAATTATCGGAATTATAGCATACCGTGGTCTGTACTTTGGACTGTACGACTCGCTTAAACCAGTCGTACTGATTGGTGGACTACAGGTATATATTTACATTCATATTAATTCTTGATAACCTGCAAAACACGTATACTGATTACTAATTTACTACACCTGTGCTCGGGCCGGGCTGGCTAGGGGGCGGGTTGGGCTCTCCTGGTCAGGCCCGGGCCGGGCCAGGGGATGGGCGGGCTTTGGCCTGCCCGGGATGGGATATGCTTGACACGGGCCAGGACACGAGGCGGGCCAATGATAGGACGGGCCAGGCTGGCGGGCCTTACCATTATATTCTTTTAATTCTTTATTTTTGCTGAAATGGCGGGCCAAGGGTGGGCCGGGCTTGAATTTTAGGACCCGGGCCAAGCCAGGATCAACAACGGGCTAAGACGGGCCGGGTCAGCCCGTGCTGATGACCAGCTCCACTGATTACTGACTCTGACAGCGAAACTGGTAAAATGTCGATATTTGCAGGATAGTTTTCTGGCGAGTTTTGTGCTAGGATGGGGAGTGACAGTAGGAGCATCAATGTCATCGTACCCATTCGACACAGTACGCAGACGTATGATGATGACATCCGGAGAAGCAGTGAAATACAAGTCTACATTTGATGCATTTAAGCAGATTGTCAAGAAAGAAGGTAGTAAGTCTTTGTACAAGGGAGCTGGTGCCAACATTTTGCGAGCCGTGGCCGGTGCTGGTGTTCTTGCTGGTTATGATAAGCTGCAGCTTATTATGTTTGGCAAGAAGTATGGTTCTGGTAGCGGTTAATTAATCTCTGATATTGACGATAAAATTGAAGCATTTTTTCGGACTTACTCCGTATATGCTTGAACTAAATAAATTGGTCGCGGTATAGACCATATTTTCTTCGTCGAGGATCATATTTTTTTCGGATTTTTTTAGTATAATTTACGGATATTATTTGTCAGATTAAATTCTTTCAAAAATGTAAGAACTTTATACCGATATTTCTTTTTTATATTAACAAGAGTGTAATTTGAATTTTGGATTATAATTAAGTTATTTTGTTTTTGTAACATCATTATAGATTCGAGATATTTTAGACGATCATAAATACCCGTGTTTATGTGGACTCTTTTTTTGTCTAGATGTATGTATTGAGAAGTTGGGTTAATAGTGTGTGCAAGGTATGCAAGTTTCATGCACCAAGAACATGGATAATGTGAAATAAAAAAAACATTATGAGAAAAGCCTTAATTTAAGGTAAACAATATCATTAAAAAAAAAAAAAAGCGTACAATGGTTTAAAGGGGACTTATCTCGTACTAGCAAATGTCGATATCTCATTTTCCCTAATCCCAACCCTATGTATGTAGCTTCTTTAAGCCTTGGATATATTAAAATGAATACTTCGACGGTTCAATACAGAATTAGTGTCTCGAAATTTTTTTATATGAAACACGTAAAGGGTTTATTTCTAATGATTTATACAGTAGTAACCAGATACATATTTAATTTACGGATCCATTTTGTTTATAACTTCATAACTCGGAATATAACTGTATCGAAGATAAGAACATTAACTAAAAATTAAACCAAAATACAAATTAAAAAAAAAAAAACTAAAAAAAACTACCAAGTACCTTATTATTACACACCCAATTTATATAATTAAACAATAATACCAAATCCACCCAAAAACACACCAACACCAATTACAACACTTAATCCCACACCCAACAAAGGAGAACCATACACAACACCACCAGAGTTCTTCTTGGCCTCGGGGTTCGGGACCGGAGTTCCCGAGTCTGAACCCGGTGGAGAGGGGGAGACGGCCGGGACGGTAGCAGGAGGATTAATAGGACTGGGCTTTGGGCTTGGGCTTGGAGGAGTCTTCTTGGGCCTAATTGCAAGGACTACAATTATAATTTTTTGGCCTTTTTTACAATTCTCTGAATTTCCACTAATAAAGTAATGAGGCCCAGATCTTTCAAATTTGTACTCTGAATTTTCATCTGTTAAGGATTTAATTGGATTGTTTATGTTGCAATTGTTGTAGTTTTCCTTTGTTACTAATAGGACTGAATCTTCTCCTTTCTTGTGCTTGAAAACTGAAAAGAAATTAATCACGAGCGATTAGTATTTTGGGAGACGGTTTTACACTAAGATCTTATAAGTAGGATCACTATATTTTGATTAAAAAGGATCACAAACTCGTAAAAAGTGGTTACAGACAGTCTTACACAATAATTTGTTAGTACTGAATAATTAGCTAATTGCCTAATTTGAATTTAATTAGACAATTGAAAAAAAAAATCCTAGAAAAAATTAAACCTTCTCACATGTAAAGATTGTTAGTTGTCTTTTTTATTTTATATAAACTCATCAACTTTACATGCAACATTTTTTTATAGATACATGCATGTAGCGACGATATCACAAATTTAAAAACTGGAAAATTTTGACTTAAAATTCATTATTTTCAATTTGTAAAGGTGCACAATTAATTTTTATGGGTACATGCATGTAAACATGTAGTGACGATATCATAGACTACAAAAACTCGAAAAAAAAAAATCATTATTTTCAATGTTTAAAGGTTCATAATTAATTTTTATGGGTACATGCGTATAGTGGCGATATCCTACACCAAAAGAGGAAATAAATAGTTAATATATGCATTAAATTTTTTTCATTGTTTAACCGCGATGCAAGTAGATCTTTATGTTTTGGCATAAAATAAAAGAAGAGATATCTTACGTAATTTGTGTACATAAAATCATGATCTTTATGTTTGCATTAAAATCGGCCTTTCGGCTCCCTTTACACCAAAAAAAACCGTTTGCATTAAAAAAATAAAAGAAGAGATATCTTACGTAAGGTATCATTTACTTGAAACCGATTTCTTTCAGCCCAATGACTATAGCTTTCAGAAGGGTTTAACACCCAACCATCTCTTCCACCAACATAAAACTTATATCCTTGAGTTAAAGAACACAAAAATAACGTAAATACCGCGAAAATTAAGTATAACGAGGATCGAACCGCCATCAATCTAGTTTTTGTGATGTCTCTTTGTATTAATTTAATTTAATTTAATGGGAATAAAATGTATTTTAGTTTTGTTTTGGAAGGAAAAATGAGAAGACTAGAGTAAGAGAATTATGGAGTAGGCTAACAAGGTATAGGGGATTATATAGGAAGGGAATTCACGAGGTTACCGTTGTTTTGTAAATATATTAATTAAATAATAATTAAATTAAATTATAAATTATGATGATAATTAATGAGTTTAATTTTTGGAAATGTAATTAATTACTAAATTACTATAGAATATTTATTAGCATAAGTGTTACATTTTGTATGAGAGGGAAAATTGATTTCCTTTTCACGTTAAAATTATAATTCAACTCGATTTTGGTTTTAAAAAGTACTCGTAATATGGAGTGTAAACATTTTTACATTTCTAAAAATTGATTTTAGGGTGATTCTAAAATAACAAATATTATTGTAGGGTGAGATTTTCGCTGGAAAAAAAAAAAACGAAATTGATATAAAATTCTGATCATTACAAATGAAACTTAATCTTTTTATTTATTGTTAATATATAGTAAGGCTTTGTTTGACACGACACTTCAGGTAGCTTATTTGACTAAATTAGCTTATTTGACCAAAATTTCAGTTACCTGATTTTTTTACAAGTGTTTGGCAAGTAGCTTATTTGGTCAAATAAGGTACCTGAAAGGCTGAAATGAAATGCTACCTCAAATAGCATTTGAGAAATAAGGTACCTGAAATGACTTATTTTCCATTTTGTACCCACTTATTCTATAATATTAAATAATTTACATATCCTTTTACGTCATTTTACCAAAATCAGCTACCTTTTCAGCTACCTTTTCAGCTAGTTTGCCAAACATATTTTTATATAATCAGTTACCTTATCAGCTCTTAATTTTCAGCTACCTTATCAATTACGTTTTCAGGTTTCAGTTAGCTTTTCAGCTATATTTTCAGGTAATTTTGCCAAACAGAGCCTAAATTAGAAGATGAACGACCATTTTCGCGAATTATTATTCTTTTTTGTGTCAAATAAGGCGCAAAGTTAGTACAATAAATTGGAGAGGGGATTTGAACTCGTGACTTGTTATCATGATACCTTCGTCTAAACCATCAGGCTAAGCCGTCTTCAATACTTTGGCGAATTATTGTGGGATTCTACTTAAAATCATTAGCCAGTTTTAATCTTACACGTTTAAGCATCTAATGCATACAACGGTAATGAGCAAAGACGTTTCTAATATGATCAACCAAAAGACATACGTTTAGGATGTTAATAATAAATAATCGTAATTTATTTTCGCAGTACACATTTTACTCATTTCAGTACAATTTGCACTAAATTTTCCATTTGTCTACCCTTAACCTAAAAATATCAAACCTAATTCTCTCTACTTTCTCTCTATTGTTTTATTCTTAACTTCCTTCAATCTCATTCAAATTATTCAATTATAAATGATTATTCGAATATAGAACAAGTAATTAATTTACTAATCTATTTTTAATAATCAAATTGACTCTTTGTTAGGGTTTATGTTCAAATTAATTATTGTTAATTGATATAGGATGCTAGGGATATTGGTGTATCGGTGACATCACCGGTAAAATGGACAAGCGTCGCCGTCGAAATAGATCACAGATTACATTCGAGAGGCCGTCATATGTAGTATATTTAAAAAAAAATCAGAGAAGTAAACATAGTACACGGCTGTATGGTAGTGCATTAGTGCATATGTATGTAGTATCAACGTACTACATTAAACAAAAATCGTTAGGCGCTTCGACAAGCCGGCAAGTGTAGTAAACAATTTCATATCTATGTAGTATAGTCGTATAGAGTACAACAACGTACTACATTAAATAAAAAAAAAAAAATATTAATTGTAGTAAATTAGTATATAGTACGAAAGGTTTACCGTCAGATCCTCTTCGCCGGCAAAATAGACGGCTGATGAATCCTCTCACCCAACATCGATAACAATAGTCTGAATTGCGGGTTTGTGAAATTATAGGGGAATGGAGGGTTGAAACAAGATGAAGGTTTGTAGAGAGAGAGGGGGAAGAGGTTAGAGAGAGAAAATGAAATGAAAAATGAAAGGGGCATAATTGTCAATACTGTACTGCGATGAGTAAAATGTGTACTGCGAAAATCAGCACCCATAATAATAACCATCATTAGTAAGTTTTTAATGTGTTTTATAGTCTTGTTCCAAACGTAAATAAATGACCTATTACTGCAATTTATATTTATTATTTATTATTTCTATTATTGCGCAAATGATATAATTCCTAATATTTTTGCAAAAAAAAAAAATATAATTCCTAATATAGTCATGCATTTATTTCGTATGTACCGAAGCTTCCGATATAACATCAATTTTCGAAATTAAAAATTGTCGTTTATACCGTATCTGTCTTTGTGACTCCCTTTATGCCAAAAAATAAAAAAAAAGAGGTACGTCACTCGTAGAACTCACTAGTCTTTCAATTTGACTACCGCGGTCAGCTGAAATGTCGAGTAATAGAAACAAGTGAATGACAATATTACAATTTTATTCGTTTCCAAAAAAGGCAAATAAAACCGAGTGAAAGAAATTAAACTTCTCTTGCAAATAAATTTTATTATCCTTTATCGTCTTCGTTAATTTGTCAGTAAAGCAAAGGATAAAGTCCCGACTCCCGAGTCCAGAACAAAATGCTTCAAGAAAAAAAAACATAGGATGACAGTAAATAATGTACAATAAATTCCCCCAAAGCAAAATATTACAAGTTCATTAACCGATCCCAATCCTCGTCGAAAAGCCAGCTCTGTAATCGCCTAATCAATGTTGTAGTAGACCGGAAAGGCGGCAACCTCCTTTAAATCTCGCTTAAGATTGTACCACCTAGAATGCTGAACAGCGAAAGCTAAATGTTAGCTCGACATTATGCGTCATTCACTGTTTCGTATGAGACAGTCTGTCTTATAATAAACCGTTAAAAAGCAAGACCAAAAAATGACTACGGGATTAAGATACAACAGGAACGCTCAAAAGTTATAGGCTAACACGCAAAACAATGACTCGGTAGTCAGTAGCGTGTCACACTGTCACATGAAACCTAAAATCAGTAGCCGATAAATTCATGCAAATTTGATCCCATCACTCCAACAGGCAACAAAGCCCCAAATATGGCGGAACTGATCTTTGCATCTAATTCCCATATACTTCGCTAAACCTCCCTTTTGGGGACACTCAATCCTTTAACCACTATAGGTAAGAAAAAGCCCACAAAAACTCGCTTGTGGGTTGGCCCCGCAAAAGATAAGAGTTTAAGCACAGTCCACATGCTTGGCACCTAATGAAGATCAGGCCACATACGGAAGGGAGGGTGAAATGTAAAGCAAAATGAACAGACTCGCTCAACGGTAAAGTCTCTACAGGGAAATAGTAAAAGCTGAATATCGTTGTCTATCAACTTTGTCTGCAGAGAAGTAATGCTCAACTAACGCGATTTGAAGGGTTGCCTAATCACATAAGCAATATGCAAACTTGGGGTATGCTTTGTTAATAGTTTCAGATATTTATCGCCCTTAGAAAACCCCAGTCAAACAACGCAAATACGCTTCCAAGCATTTATTAACAATGTCATATCTGAATTCTATGTGCTAAACTTGACTGAATAAAATCCTATCTATATCAAAAGATGGTCTAAGGCATCCCATATAGCAACTACTCTTGCTAAACGAAATTGCGTAAGCACTCGGAAGGGACTCAATTAGCATGCAAATTCCATACAATGCCTAATTGATGCACCTAAATGAAAAGGAATTGTGCAAGTCACACACCTGAAATGTTCAGAACATTCCAAATATCTCCTGAGGAGGATCATACACTGAACGCTCAGGAAAAATTTCTTCGAAATCCGTCTTAACTTTATTTCTCAAAAGAGGATGAGGTAAAAGACCCTTCATTAAAATCCTGAAAGGAAGTTCTTCTGGTGGTTCGGGAGATTTCAACATGTCTTCGTAGATGTTCATAGCATCTGCAGGAGAACCATCCCTCAAGAAACCTCGGATTACCTCAGTATAAGTTTGAGAATCAGGAAACAGCGCTTCTTTCTTCATGTCTTCCCACAATTGCATGACATCGTCCATCCTTTTACATCTAGCTAACGAAATAATCAGGTCTTTGTATAGGTAAGCATCAGGCTTATACCAGTCCTGCTTTCGAATCACCTGAAACACCTGAATCAAGAAAAACTTGAGTACTCCGTATTAAATAGCTGCCTTAAAACTATTTGGTGTTGGCAAACATCCTATTAAAGACTGACATAATTCAAAACGGAGAGTACGGGCACAACCCAATTAATTAGCCACAGAGTAAATACGCGTATAAACATGCATTTATAAAACTCTGAGAACAAAAACAAATCCATTAAGAACCATTGCAGCATTGACAGGAGCAAAAGCTCAAATTGCATATCTCAATTATCAGAGAAAAACTTGAATACCGGAAAGCCATAAAAGTTTTGTACATTTACTAATACAAACGAATGGCAGTCCGAACGAATCAAAAACAGTTGATTTCTGAAAACAAGTGATAGCCTTTACAGATTCTAGGCAATACCGCAACAGCTGCAACAATTAATATATGAATGATGATGATATGCGGAAAGATGTCCCCATATCGGAGTTAAAAATTCCATTGGTGAGAGGATAGAATTCTTCATCAGAGTAACTTGCTTATTTAACATACCAAGTCAAAAGTTTTGCCAGAACAAAGGCAGTTCTTTTCGAGTGCAACTACCTTACCTGAACTGAAGAACCAAAATGAACTACACTGAACTGAACTAAAACTATGTCAAAAGAGCACGGCCTATAAGAGGCGGTAAGCTAACACTTAACAAAGCTCAGAGTGCCCTAAGCAAGGAAGCCTACTACCAATAAAGCTACCCCATTCTTGTTTTCGGACAGGCATTCGGGCTATACAAAATCCCAATATTTACACAGCAACAAATGTCAATGCACAAGTGAACTCAAAACACAAGTTATGAAGCACGAAAAAATCGACAAAGCTACCAATATCACTCATGAATCACACTATCAGCATTTCCTGTGTGCATTCACAGTAATCAGGAAAGTATATAACCAGTGGCGGAACTAGGAGGCTAGCAGGGACAGTCGCCACCCGAACAACTAAAAAGTTGATACTTAGCATAGTCAAGATTTTCAAACCGTTTCCTAGTTTACCTTATTGCATTACTAGTTCGCGTTAACTACAAATTCTGATTCCGCCACTGCATAAAACAAAAGGGAAATGCAAAAACAGAATATTCTAATGAACAAATTCAAAGTATAACCTTAAGGGCCAAAGCATCTTCTTGCTGTCGTTCAAGTTCAGTAAGAACAGCAATTAAATCCAATTTCAGAAGCCTAAAAACATGATTTTTAACAAATTTATCAAGCTTCAATTCATCATCTTTAAACCTCTTTAAACCTAAAATTACAAAAAGAGCTTCTTTTCCAATCAATTTCTTGCTTTTCCAAAGAGGACCTCTTGGTCTACCATCATGATACTCTCTCCTAAAATTCAATGAACACCCACCATTGAAATGTGAGGTTTTTTGCTTAAAGTTTGAATCTTTAGGGTTTAATTTGAAAAATGATGAAGACCCATTATTGAAAATTGGGGATTTTTGCTCAAAGTTTGAATCTTTAGGGTTTAATAACATAAATGATGAAGACCCATGATTGAAAATTGATGAAGACCCATGATTGAAAATTGAGGGATTTTGCTCAAAGATTGAATCTTTAGGGTTTAATTTGAGAAATGGTGAAGACCCATGATTGAAAATTGGGGGTTTTTGCGCAAAGTTTGAATCTTTAGGGTTTAAGTGATGGAGAATTGAAGAAGGTGAGGATGGAAGTTTGGTTCTTTTAATTAGGAACATCAGAGAAGAAGGTGAGGATGTGAATATGATGGCAAAGGGTCCAAAATAGTGGAGAACTGGAGGGGAAGTGGAATTAGAGAGCTGCTAGTAGTTTTGTTACTTTTGTATGAAGGGAGCTATGAAGTGATTTTGATGCCGACGAAATTTAAACCGAGATCATGAACACAACCTTAACTAACATTATCAAACAAACTAGTTGACATTTGTCGAGCTATTGAGTAGAGTAGCAAGTACCATCCATAATAAGACCATAATCTATTTTTAGACCTCACAAACGGATATTGGATGCGGGTTTGGATGAATATGTATTCGATATTACAGTTTAGATTTCGATAATTTTCGGTGCAACTCGGGTTATTTTGGGTCCTATGTCTAATAAATCAATTCTCATATACTTGTAAGGGGTAGGAAATAACACGTCAAACAAGTCGGGCGAGTTGGGTTTGAGTATTGCTCATTCAGGTTAGGTCAGGTCAAAATGCCGATTATAGGAGTTTGTCCTATCGAGTATCCACCGTTTTTTCATAAATTGTTACTCCTTTGTTTCTTGGACGAGATAAATATAAAAAAAAAAAAATAGACATTATAAAACATAACTTGAATTTGTTTTTGTAAACTATTGATCACTTGGGTATGTATGCTTACAACAACAACAACAACAACAACAACAACAACAACAAAGGAAAAAAAAAAAAAAAAAAGTTGGAATGTTTTCCAGTGTAAGGTTACTAAGCATTGGCCATTTTGCGGTCCATTACGGCTAGTTTAATATAATGCAAAAAAGGCTGGGACAAGAACTCGCTTGATAGGCTTCGCCTGCATAACCTCGACTCAGTCATCAAGACTGGCTTCGTAGACATAAGCCTTCGAAACTTCCCTTAACATCGGACTGTCCACGCAAACGAGCCACCCTGCATGATTGCATGACTATTTGCTCGTAAACAGGCTGCATTTCCCATGGAATCACCCCAAAATCATCGTTATAATCCTCCATTCCTTTAACAACGAACTGCCAAATGAAAGAACCAGCCCCGGCCTTATTCTCTTTGGCCGACTTGTAAGTGAGTTCATAGACGAGTTTTATAAGCTTCTCTCGATGAGAAGGTTTGAAGTCCTCGGTATGGCTTGATACTCCGAACTCTGAGAGCACGACTGGCTTCTTAAGTTGTTTTTCACCGTCTTCAGTGTGGGTTGATATCCATTTCTTGACAAATTCCGCTTTCTTGTCCAGGGTATCTTTGATCCTAGCACGAGTAAAACACAGAGCTTGAGTAATCCAGATAGTGCACGGAAAAAAATGAGAGCATAGCATCAAATCTGGCTACCGAGTTATAAAGATTCTGGATACAGTATTCAAATCAGGACGAGATAAAAGTTCAGCAGGTCATCATGGCCACACTTTGAGACGGTATCAGTCGCACTAAGTGCACAATGGTCAAGAATAGGCCACGGCCAACTCCCGAAATCAAGCCTCAAACTGAACTTTCATATCATAATTACAAACGTCCTTACCACGACCACATATATGGGCATATGGGCGCAACACCCACAATCAAGCCACGACGACTGTTATGGAGATCGGATATGAAACCAAGTTTAATACCGAGATTAAGATTAATATTATGAAGAACAAAAAGGGCACTCACCATTTATCAGGGTACATATGAAATGAAGCAAAATCGATTGTAGGTATATCATTGTTGCGAATAAAATCTGTTCCAAGTGCAGCTTCATTTTTAGATGGGTTTTCTGATTCCTTTCCGCTCTTCGAATCATAAAATCCTTCTAGGCCGACTGTAACTAGATGTTTTTTGTCAATTGCTTTAATAAACTCTGACATCTCTTTGATCCAATCCTGCAATGTGATATCGTGTTTAAATAATCGGAACAAGCCAACATCATAAAGAAACTTGAATATTATGTGGAGTTTTTTTTGACAGCGGATCTTTTCATTAGACAGCTACCATCTAAAGCGGATGTTTAGATCTTTATTTGAGTACAGTTAACTTTGTTACATTCACACAAACAAAATCCGTAATTTACCTGAAGGGTGTCGCCTGAAGGGTCAGATGTGCAACGTGGTTCATTAATCAACTCCCAAGCAAGAATCATCGGATCATCCCGGTACTCAATTCCAGTAATGGTATTCTTCCTTGTAAGCACCGTCTGTACATATTTTTTATTTAATAAAACAAGATAACAGACCGAATTCATTACTCAAATGGTAGCATTATGCAATTATCGGCTGCCAAAAATCATTCATCGGCAAAGTTCATAGAAGAAGCACACAGTGAACGGTGAATCTTCGAACATGATTCTCTTTCAAAGTTTTCGCGTTTTAAGTTTTAGTGTTCCTATGTTTTCTACACCATATGTTAGAAGCAATCAACCTATACGGAACCAAGTTATTGTTCATATTTTCGATATAATACTTTGTTCATGGTTTCAAACGAGCTACCTACGTCCTATTTCAAAAAAATTCTCCACGACTGAATACACAACAACAACAACAACAACAACAACATCAAAGCCTTAATCCCAAAATGATTTGGAGTCGGCTGACATGAATCATCCTTTGGAACCGTCCATGGGTGAACGCACATCTCCACAACTGAATCACCGTAAAAAAAAATGACAGATTTCCACAGTTTACAAATATTAGAAGGAACGGAAAAGAGAGTAAAAGAGGATACCTTGACATAATCTTTGAAATAGGTCTGGATAGTCGGATCAAAGAAGAAAGAATCATTAGAAGAACTAATGCCAACGCCTTCTTGCCATGCCCATTGTACATATTGGGTCTTGCCACCATACGCGTGCAAATTGTTCACTAGGCTTAAAATCAATCTAACCCCATTTCTTCTAGCTTCAGCAATCACGTAATCTAACGCCTGCAATACACACCAGTCACTACTCAGTAACACCAACCGCAAAGCTTACTGAAACATTTTTCAGTTTACAACTTCACCGACACAGATTAAGCCTGTGATGTCACGTAATCTAATCAGACTAAAATTTTAAATCTTGACAGCAACCTTACCACCTTAAAACATGAAGATCTCATTCAAAATCTGATACATCAATAATTTAATGATTTCGCAGCACCAATCGAATCATGTTCTTAATTTCTCCAAGTCTTATTCCAATAGTACTTGTATTAGACTAGAAAGGGACATATAAACATAAAAGAAAATAATGAGACAGCAACAAAACCTTAATCCCAAAATAAAAATACAAGAAAATGATGAGACGCTAAAAAAAACCTTAATCCTAAAAGAATTTGGAGTCCCTATCAATCTATCATAAACTTATTATGTGTAACAACAACAATAATTAAACTATGATATTTGGACGACGCCGACAACAACAAAACCATCATCAACAACATAATTAAAATATGATTTAATTATATTTGCAGCACAACAACAACAAGAAGTCAACAACAACAACATTAAGCCAACAATAAGATCAACTGGTACGGGGTTGTTTTAGCTCAACCAGAAGTCTCAAGTTCAATTCTTAATAATGCAACAATGTTAAAACTCACGAGTCAGATCTTCACCACCCTAGTGGCCCTACCTAGCTCAAATCCCAATTAAACAAATGACATACACCAAAAAAAATAAGACAACAATAAGATCAGCAAACAGTTGTTCTAGCTTAACCAGAGGCAGAGCTTTACCACCCTACTGGTCTTACCCGACTCAAATCCCAATTAAACCAAAAAAAATAAGACAACAATAAAATCAGCAACAGTTGTTCTAGCTTAATCAGAGGCAACAAGGTTAGGACTCATTAGTCAGAGCTTTACCACCCTACTGGTCTTACCCGGCTCAAATCCCAATTAAACCAAAAAAAAATAAGACAACAATAAGATCAGCAACAGTTGTTCTAGCTTAACCAGAGTCAGGCAGAGCTTTACCACCCTACTGGTCCTACCCGGCTCAAATCCCGACTAAACCAGAACTAAAGAATTAAGTACCTGAAAGGATTTCTCATCAAATTGACCAGGAGAAAGCTGCAAAGCATGATAAGCACCATCATTAAAAGCCCAAGTTCTACAAACAGTAAGACCCATTTTAGATCCACCTTCAAATATTTCCTTAATTCTTTCTTTTTTATCAACTGCATGATCCATCAACCAATATGAATTCCACCCATTTATATAATATGGTTTCCCATCTAACATAAATTGATGTCCTACAACTTTTACAAAACTGTAATTTTTTTGCTTAAACAGATTAAATTTAGTTAAATCACCACTAAATTGTATGAAAATTAATGTGATTATTGTTGTTATTCCTAATATTGGATAAAATAATCCCTTTTTTCCACACATTTTTGTGATTATATTCCCATTATTTTGTATTGCCATGGTTTTGCAAGCAAATGTGTAAATTTGGTGAAAAAGTTGTGATTTTTAATTTTTATGGTGTTTTTTGTTAAGTGGGGGGTGGTTGTTTGTTGAGACTTATATTGTTCAAAGTTGATGACTTGAGATTTGAGCAGCCATTTCAATAATTTGGTTTATTGACTTCTTAATGATAATAATTAGAATTGTCAGCAGTTATTATTTGTTTATGGCTTGTGTAAATTATGGTGCAAAAAGAAAAGATGATCATGGGATTTAATGGCTATGATTATGGGGAAATTAAGGAAGGAGATGGGGACTCGCCAACTCGGCTACTCCTTTTATCGCAATCACTTATTTATCTTTAATTAAAATAATTCTTATAGAAATTATGAGCGGTCAAATTTGAGGACGGGTATATTTTCTCATATATGGATTTGTGTTTAGTGTAATTTGATGAAAATAAGAAATAGAGTAATTTATATACAAAGTAAGATTTGTCATGACATTACCATTGATAACTGGTTTTAAATTGACAGTTTAAGTAAATTGAAAAAGTGATTAAGAAACAGATTTGAAAAAATATTACTATATCTTTTTGGAGCATAAGTTGTAGTTTTAGAATATATATACATGACGAAATTATAAACTTAAAAGAGTAAGATGAGGAGATATTCACTACTCTGTCATTACTTTTAAGCACTGTTCTTTTAGTCTAAATGGAGCTGAACTGAACTTAATTTACTAAAGTGAGTTAAATTGAACCACACTGAGCTGAACGAAATTGAAATTTGTTAAGATGACTAGAGCTGAGATAAACTAAATCACAGCTGATATTAAGCCGAAAAGAACAAAACCCTACTAATATTTCAATTTAAAATCGATCAACTTTTAAGATTATGAAGTAAGCACATTCTCCTTCTTGTAAGTATGACAGAGATCGTTTTCATGACTAACAAAATGGGCCATTAGATTAACTAATGGGCCTCTAAAGTCTTGTGTTGGGTGGCTATCAAACAAATTAAAATTATATCCATCCTTAATTGTTGCCGGAATTAGTTCTCCCTATTTTGTGCTTGACAGCTAGTCTTGCTATAGACGGATATATCCGTTTATAGCTAAAGACAGGTCAAATAACTTGAAAGTGGTGACATTTTTTGCCCCCACCACCTCACTTGTTGTTTGTCCTATTAGAAATGTGATATTATATTTAATCCGTCTTTAGTTATAGACAGAGATTTTTTGCTTGATCTATTGGTTAACATTTTGGTCTCAATTGGTTCTTAACATTTTAGTTGACCGTTGACAGAAGTAGCTCCATTGATTTGGTCTCTATTGGTTTGACATAACAAGACTATATTGATTTTATTTAATTAATTTGAGTTTAATTCAGTTTAATATAAGAAGATCGATAATTAACTACGTTAAGATCATAATTACCGGATTCGCTCAAGTATCCTACAAATCGTCGATCATTAATAAACAAATTATATCTCGTCGTTTACTGAAAATATATAACACAAATTCATTCAATAAAAGTGAATCGCAATTTCGTAAATCAATAAAGGTGTATCATTAGCGAATCTGGTAACCGTGGTGAGATAAACTTTGTCACCAAAAGCATATCCGTACCACAAAAATAAAATAATTTAACCCGTTTCAACCTAATAACTTGTTTCACATAGAACTAAGCTCTTTACGCTTACAAGTTACAACTTACAAGTGTTACACTTACTCAACTAGTACCAAACACCACACTTGATACGTTAGGAATCAATTTACAAAACGTTGTAATTAGCTAAAGGTGGCAATCGGGTCATTAACTACAATCTATACACGTACACCATATCATTAGCCCATTACTACTCCAATACAGTTTTCGAGATGTATACAGCCTTACCCTGAAACTAAAAGTCGTCGTCCTACGACTTCCGAACAAGCAAAAAGTAACCCAAAACAGCACAAACAGCAGCAACAAAATTCCCTTCTTTAATCAAAATTCTAACCACAACACCAACAATTTCAGCAGTCAATTTCTTCCCTTGTACAACAACATCCTTCCTCCCTTTACCACAAAATGTTAGTAACACCAAAATAGTAATCCAAATCACCAACATAGCTGGGACCGCCACCGCGAAAGCTGCAACCATTGACATAATCCCAAATACTGTCCCTAACATGGCCGCTGCGTATGCAGCAGCCGCCCACCCTCCTCCCCCGGCTCCAGAAGCCGGAAGCTGGAGGGTGGCATTGTACCATGTTAATATGGATTGTAAGATGTTCCATGAAAAATATAAGAATATACCGTATAGAATAATATATAAAGCGACCCATGTCCGTCTTTTGGACATTAGTCTTATGTATAACATATGGTGGTTGTTGTTTTGATTATGTTGTTTTTGGGGTTCCATTAACTTTTTGTGGGATTTTTTGTGTTTGGAAAATTAGCGTCAATTTCTCACGCGTAACAGAACCAACCAAAGGGATGTGGTTTGGGAGAATGTGAGTTGTTGAATAAAGGAGATGTTTAGGGTTATGGTGAAGTGGGGATAAAGGGAGATTAATTGAACTATTAGTTGTAGTAGTAATTATATATGGTTTGGAATTGAATAAGAGAGACTAATCACACGCGTTTTGGTAAGAACACATAAGTAGGCTTTTCTCAATTGAAAAAGAATTCGAGGTATTGGTCATGGACTCATGGTCCCACCCACAGACGGTTGAGTGCGGATTCTCTGTTCTATTATTTTGGTTATTACGTCTCTTATTCTATTTTGTGTTACATTTTATGTTTCATTATCTTCTTCTATGTGTCATATTTGTCAATTTGATAGAAATTACGACGACTTTTATTATGTGAGATCTGATATGTAACCGAATTAAGGTAGTGGGATATATGATCTCATGCTACTTGATTTTGACACAATTGTGGCTATGTGGGTATATCATACATCATTCTTCGTATGTTTGAGATAGTCAAATGTAATCACTCGTGAGTTGTGATTAGGGATGATGAAGACGACAGGGTCGTATTAGCAAATAAAGAAAATTAATTAGCACATATGCCATCAGAAGACAATATCTTTATGTTATTAGCACAAAAATAACATTTTATATATCCGACTACCCTTTACCTCGCAAACCCGCAATTTACAAAAAATCTTTTATAAAAATGGGGTTATGGTAGTGGTGTTTGCTTAGTGGAGTTCCCAACCTTTTCAGGCTTTACATCGTTGAGAGCATCATTACAAAATTCCTTGTCAAGATACATCCAATACATTGCCTCTTTCTAACGCCTTTTGTGATCTTTCACTCTTTCTTACGGTTTCGCCTTTAGTTGCAAGCAAATGAAAATGCACTAAACTTCACCTTTGTTATTTAGCCTAATTTTTCTTTTAAAAAAGAATCCACCACTTTTTTAAATAGTTCTATTTTAATTAAAACATGTGTATTAAAACATGCATAGACTTTTGAGAAGATTGAAATAGTATTGAGCGTTTATAACAAATAACACCTAGCTTAACTGGTAAAGCGAATATCAGATTTCTCGTCAGCAACATATCATAATACGCTTGTGGCTTACACTTTAAAGAATTTTTCCTCTTATTTTTTCCAAACACAATCTCACCCATTGATAAGAAATGGAGGGAAGTGAATCGAAAACTTAAAAGGGTCAGTTCGTTCCGCTTCTCAATTAGGATCCTCTTACTCATCTCGAACAATAAGCATAAAATTTCACTCAATATCCTCATATATGTACAATAGTTATATACAATTTCCAAAGATAATTAAGGATGATACACATTCAGTCATCTAATAATCATATTCACATATGTCAACTAGCTTAGTTGATAAAATAAAATCAAGAAAGGTGATTATCATGCCATGGGTTCAAATACCGTCGGCATTGAAATTGTCCTAGAGACTCCCTTTACACCAAAAGAAAAACATTTAATCATATTTCTCAACCCAAAATAAATGCGACACCAGAAAATAAAATAGCTAATCAAATGTCGGGAGCAGATGAATTAGTACATTAAATTCACGGGTTGACCGGAATATGGTTAGACGGAGTGGGTTGTCGGAGGAAGGTGACGGTAAAGAAAAAGAAAACATTAATTGAGGGAGGGAGGAAAAAAATGACAAGGGTATAATTGTAAAATTCGTATGTGAGAAAGTACAACCCTTAATATTTAGAATGATTTGTGAAGAAACTCAAAGTTCCACATGTGAGGGTTGTCCCACATTGATAAAAGAGGAGAAGAATTACCACTTTATAAGGCAAGAGGCTATTCCCTCTATAGCCAATTGGTTTTAGAGTGGAACCCTCTTGGGCCTGTTGTATGTGGACTCTTTCTCCTCAGTTTGGGTGCGGCACAGACCCGTTGTTGAATTTAACATGATTCTATTTCGTATCAGCTAATTTGATATTTAACGTCTTTTATTATCTTCCAGTAACAATAATCACAGAAAGAGAAGTAATTAATAATATTTCCTACTATTTCATATGTTGTTCCATTTTCAATAAAATAATACTCATATATATTAGAAAAAGTGGAACAACATATGAAATAGTAGATAGTATGTAATACGGAGTACATTATCATGATATGGGTCTACTACTTGAAGAAATGGGACGAATTGGTCGGTGGTTGCTAGTTATGTGTAGCAATACTGTGGGACGTAAAATGTGGACCAAATATTTTGGGCCACTTTTTATTTAATTATTATCACGGGGTGCATTTTTTAGGTGTCTTGGTGTATACAAGTCCAATATGAAGCATTTTTCGCATCCAATTAAAATTATATTATTTATTTTTTTGATTAAAATATTCTGAATGTAAGAATTATATAAATCTGTATGATATATTCGTGATTTTACGAGGTTGATTTACATCCACTTGAAAATCAAAGTGAAAAATCAAGTTCATTTACCTTGTCTCACATAATGTGTGTCGGAGATAAAAATCGTATCTTGGGTTGGGCCTTAGAGGTATATCTAGAGTCATAACTGAGGCCCAGCTAGAGATGGCAAGGGATCCTGGACCCTATTTAGATCAGCGAATTCAGACCCTGATGGGTAGGATATGGATCCTAATTTTTCGGATTCCGTGGATATGAGTTGGATATGGATCCACTTATTTGAAAATGAATCTGGAGATGGATCTGAAAAATTTGGATCCGCCGGATATGGGTCGGATATGGATCCAACGTTGGTGTGGCGGATATAGATCTGGATCCTATCGGACCCTACTCAGATCCAGTCCATTGTCATCCCTATTAACACTACACAAACACAGTACACAAGTTGTAAGTTAGAGATGACAACGGATCTTGGACCCTATCCAGATCCGCGGATCCGGACCTTGATGGGTAGGATATGGATCCTAATTTTTCGGACCCCGTGGATATAGGTTGGATATGGATCCACTTATTTGAAAATGGATCTGGATATGGATCTGAAAATTAAAACGATTAGAGACACCGATGAATTACTAAAATTCAAAACCAAACATTACATTTCTTATACCATTACCAATAACCATTCCGATTAAGCATACGCTTCAAAACAACATTCCAAGAAACTACCATGTATTTCATATGATTCCGCAGTTACGAATCGACAATCAAAGACAAATGCCGATTACAAAGCTTAATCATTCATTCATAATAACTTAATAAAACAAAATAACATTATAAACATAAATCTATTCAATTCTTCAATCTCGGTGAACTCCTCGTCTCCATCACCGTAACCACCTCCTTTTCGACATCGCTTTCCTCCCCATCATCCATCAAAATCATATTCCTCCTCCTCGTCATCGTCATCGTCATCCTTCTCTTACTCACCTCCTCACCCTTCCCTTTCCCTTTCACCTTCGCCTTCACCTTATCATCCGCAACCAATTCAAATTCATCCCCAAGCTTCCTCACCAACCTCCGCCTCTTCCTCCCCGCTTCAACCACCGCCGCTTCCTCATCTTCATCCTCATCCTCATCAGCATCCTCGTTTTCAACATCAACCACCCTCGATCGCAACCTCAATTTCCTACTCTTCGGAGCAGGCGGTGGCGAATCAATTTCCCTCTTTCGAATACTCTTCCCTCCTTTGAGTCCTTTCCCCTTAAACTTCGCAATCGGAGTTTCGATTTTCGGGTTTTCCTTCTCCTTTTGTTTCCTCAATTTCTCCACATTTCCCTCGATCTTACCCATAAGACGAGTCCGATCAAAGCTCATCCCACCCATGGACCAATGAGCTTCATTAGCCCAAGAGAGAAGCGGATTGTTTACCGATACCGGTGGATCGATCCGCTCCTCGCTGTACTTAACATCGGAGTAAATGAAAGGACGAGGGAGACTACCGCCATAAAACCTTCCTGGACCAAGAGTTTTGACCACCATTTTTGTGGGTTTTCTTTGGGGAATTTCGTCGAACAGTTTGTGTGCTTGTGTGTTGTATATGAGAAAGGAAAGGGATGAATTGATTGAAATAAATTAGGGTTTTGAGAATTGAATTGGGAAAGAAATGGGATTGGGGTTTATATAAGAAGGGGATTGATGTTGGTGTTTGGCGGGAAATGTATGGCGGTAATTTTCCCGCCATTTATTTGGCGCTTTACATTAATTTTTTAGAGGAAATTTTGGCGCAATTTTACTACTTGAAGAAATGGGACAATGGAAATGGTCGGTGGTTGCTAGTTATGTGTAGCAATACTATGGGCCGTGAATGTGGACCAAATTTTGGGCCACTTATTTAATACGAAGTACTCCGTAACTATTATCACGGGTTACAATTTTTAGGTGTCTTTGTGTATACAAGTTGCACTGGTAAGCTATTAAAAAAATTTATACTAGTCTCAACTCTTAAACCCTTTGTTTGGTTTATGCGGGAATAAAATTTATGTGGTAGTTTGAAATTCATTGGAATCCAACTCTTACATTCAATTCCCATGAAATGATAAAAATATGTTGGCATATTCTCTTGTGTACCATTGAATATTTTCGTTTTCTAAGATGTACCCCTCTTTTCATGGAAAAAAAATTTGACCGTCAATAATTCTTTGCTACAATTTCAGAATATGATAAACTTTTTTTCAAATTGACCATCTTTAAGAGGTCTCCAGTTTCAAAAAGAATTCACCGACGTCTCAACTCGTAGTCGGGAATTATGGTCGATCAAAGTTTATTCGTTAAAAAAGTTTTGACCAACCATAACGACCGGCTATGAGTTCAAAAAGCGGTGATTTTTTTTTTCAAATTCAAGGTCTTGACGAGATAATTGGTTTGAAACAAAGAATTACCGCTTTCTGAACTCGTAACAGAGAATTATTGTCGGTCAAAGTTTTTTCGTGAAAAACGGGGGGTACACGTTAGAAAACGAAAAAAGTTCAGGGGTACACGAGAGAATATCCCAAATAATGTTTGGTTGACTTGGGGGAGTTTTTTTTCCCCAGGAATTAAACTCCCATGCAATGTTTGGTTGAACCGTGTCAATTTACATGATTTTAGTTTCTAATTACCAATATACCCCTCCGTAATATTACTGACAACTAATTTATACAAATGGGCAAATAGGTAATTTTAAGGAAATAGGATAGGGGAGTTTCCAATTACCTAGATAACCAAACATATTATCAAAAACTCAATTCCTGGGAGTTTAAAATTCTCATGAATTGAGAGTGTAACCAATCGAGGCCTTATTCGCTGATCATTTCTAAGGGGTTGTTTGGTTCAATAGCATAGAATAGAATGGATTGGAATATGAATTCATAGTGGTATGGGGTTCTAAATCCATTTCCTCATAAACTTGTTTGGTTCATCTTAAAATTGTAAAAGGGAGGAATAGAGTTTGATACCATTGGAAAAAGGTGGGTATGAGATTCCAAAGAGTTGGAATTGAGTTAAATTTCATTGGGTATCTAACTCCATTCCAAAACACTCTAATCAAACATTGGAATAGAACAAATTCATTCCAATCCATTCCAAGAGAGCCAATCAAACACCCCAAATAAGTGACTTCGATCAGTTTGTTCAATATTTCGTCATTGACTTGCAGCAAGTTGACTTTGATGGGACTCTCTCTAAATTCTAGAGAGATGAGAACCCCAAAAAAAAGAAAGAAAAAAGAAAAAATAGAAAAAAATCGATTGAAACTATTACTTGAATTCTTCTCTAGTCTCAATCTCCATCTTGTCCCTTCTAATAATCATCCTACCTTGTTCATTATTAGATCTGCTATTTTCGATAGACAAACAAAAACCCATCTTCCAAGATCCGTTTTTCAAAGCAAATCTGTGGCTAGCAAATCGTGTCGGATCCTTGTACTACTCTTACAACCAACCTGTTTAATCTTCTTTAATGAAGATGGTGGGTTGATTTTACAGGTTTTGTGCAAGTGTGTATCCGACGACGGTGTTAAAGATCGCCTGTTTTGGTTGATCTGTTCTTCTCTGCCGCGAGTTCCTGTCTCTTGTTCGGCCGTTTGGAGGGCGTCACTGGTATGCGACGATGGCGATGTTAGGCGTCCTTTCATCTGCTTCGAGCCTGTCCCTGAGTATAGAAAAACCGCGGCGACGGTCCGTGGTTTCACTGGGGTTTGCTTCCCTCCGGAATTTTCTTTTGGGGTAAATCATTTTTCTCCCATTTTACCCTTGTGTGTGATTAATTTCACGATTCTTTCAGTCTTCTGCTTTGATCTATCGCTTTCTTTCTTAGTGGACACGTGGTTGCTTTCCCATTTAGCCAGGGAAAGCTTTATCCAGTATTGTGTCTACTTTGATGAAAGTGTCGATCAAGAAGCTATTGCAGTCACAAATTCTTCAGTTTTCCGCTGGAGTATTTTCCTTAGTTGCTATGTTGTTATTTCTATGGATAACATCATATTGATTGTCGAGGTTGACCATATATACATGGTTATTTCTCAAGTGTATTATATTTCTACTTTTGTAAAGCTTAATGCCAGTTTTAACGATTTCTATCTTACTAGATTTTCTAATGTTTCGAGATGGCTTCTTGAGAATTTGATCACTGCATATAATCATTTATTTCTTGATGATTGTTCGGTGGTTTGTTTTGCTGTAACAAAACTGACCTTTGTCAAGGAGCTTTTGGATCGTCCCTGGACTTTTGCCATTTCCTTTATTCCGAATATCAGTAGCTGTTGTTGGCCTGTATGGTTTAGCAACTACTTGTATGGGATTAGCTTTCCAAATCTTAGTGATATTTTTCTCTTTAATAATCTTGTCTATTATTATTGTTGGCCATCCTTTGGGATTCTGATCAGTTTTCTTCAGTTTTTAGACCATCAAACATGTTTTGCTTGTTGGTTTCGACACTGCCTTCTTTTTTTGAGCAAGGTGGACTTTCAATTCTGTGTTTTACATAAGCTTGATGAGGGCCTTGTTGTCTCAGTTAGAACCAAATTTTGTTTCAGATCATGTATGATGGTTATTACAACCCATCGTAAATATAACATAGCACATGAACTCTGTTGGTTAAGGGTGCGTTTAACTATAATGAGTTTGGCATTCTGCGACATTATTGAGTCAATTATGCATCAATGCGTCTCAAAGTATTTTCCATGAATATTGCCTTTTGGAATGTTAGGGGTACTAAAAGAAAGAATTTTGCCGAAGAACTTAATTTCTTTTGCTCGTCAAATGGAATTAAAATCTTAGCTATTTGTGACACGAAATCGACTTCTAAGCCCGAACCTTTTCTGACCGCTAATTTTGGGTTTAATAATTGCGATTTTATTCCTAGTGCTGGATTATCAGGTGGTATTTGGTTATTTTGGAAAGAGTCTATCTCCATGACTTTTTCAATTAATGTCACTTTTAAGTCGAAAAGATTTATTACTTGTGAAGTGTGTGACTTAACGAATAATCTGGTTTTTTGCCTTATTTTTGTTTATGCACCGGCTCAACCGACTGATAAGTTGGAATTTTGGAATGAATTACAGGATTTTGTTCTTAATATTGATTTGCCTTTCTTATTACTAGGGGATCTTAACGAGATTAAGAGTCCTAGTGAAAAAGAAGGGGGTGCAAAGGTAACGAATGCGCGTTGTGTAAGATTAACTAAGTTCCTAAGTAATACTAATTGTATAGATCTCCCTTTTTCTGGTAATTTTTTTACTTGGAGAAAAAAGAAAAGTGGTTCCGAAAATGTTTTTGAAATACTTGATAGAGCCTTAGCGTCTCCTAATTGGATTAGTCGATATCCAAACATGCAATTTGTGCATCATGCTTTCACTAGCTCCGACCATTGTCCTATCTCTGTGAAGTTTCATGACCGAGTTCATAAGAAAGCCCCTCCTTTTCGTTTTGAACTCATGTGGACCCTCCGGAATGATTTCAGTAAAATGGTTAAAAGTTGTTGGCAATACCAGTTTCAGGGATCTTATATGTTTCTGTCTCTCCCAAAATGCAAATTGCTAAAACAAAAGGCTAAGAAATGGAATCAGTCTACTTTTGGAAATATTTTTAGACAACTTTCAATTGCTGAAAAAAAGTTAGAAAATATACAAAACCAACTAGGTACATCTCATATTACCAATTTAGAAGTCGCGCAATTGAGATGGTTGAGAAAGCGCGATGCACTCCTTGATTATAAACGTGTTTACTGGCAACAAAAAGCTCGTATAAACAAAGCTAATTTTGGTGATAATAATACCAAGTTTTTTCAAACTCATGCCACGATTAGACGTAGTAGAAATGGTATTAAACAGTTTATAAATAAGAATGGTGCTTGTATTACTGATCAAAACCTTATTAAGCAAGAAATATCCGAGGAGTTTAAACTTAGGTTTGCGAAAAATCATCTTTGTAATTTCGACAAGAATGAGGATTTTAAGTCTATTTGTGGATTAATTACGGACGAAGATAATGAATTTACTGGTAATATTAGTACGGAAGAGGTTAAACAAACCGTGTTTAGTTTAGCCGTGAGATAAATGCCTGTGTCCCGATGGATTTCGCCGAGTTTTTTCAAAAATACTTTGGGATATTGTAGGAAATTTCATGTACTAAAGCAGATTTTAGCATTTTTTCATTCTGAGAAATTACTAAAAGAAATAAACCACACTTTCATAGCATTGATTCCTAAAGTTGAAAATCCTCAAACAGCAAACCATTTTCGCCCGATTAGTCTTTGTTCAACAATTTATAAAATTATTGCAAAAATCTTGGCTAATCGTCTTCGAAGTGTTTTGCATAAGATTATACACCCGTTTCAAGGTGCCTTTACACCTAATCGCTTCATTCAAGATAATATTCTTTTAGCACACGAGATTTTTAACTCGTTTAAACGTAAAAAGGGCAAAGGAGGTTGGATTGCAATCAAACTTGATATGGAGAAAGCATACGACAGACTAGAATGGAATTTTATCGAGGAAACTTTTAAGCAAATGGGTTTTAATGCTAAGTGGATTTCATGGATTATGGCGTGTATAAACACTGTTTCTTACTCAGTGTTAGTAAATGGAACACCGGGAGACGTTTTTAAACCCACTCGAGGTATTCGACAAGGAGACCCACTTTCGCCATATATATTTATTATGTGCGCCGAGATTTTAGCAAGATCTCTACAAAAAAATAGCGATGTTAGCTCTAGTGATATTGGTATTAGAATTGGATCCGGGGTGGAGAAAATTCCTTTTCTCACTTTTGCGGATGACACTATCATTTTCGCTAAAGCCTCTAACCAGAGTTGTAGAACTATTAAGTCTATTTTAGATAAATTTTGCACGATTTCCGGACAATTTGTTAATTTTGACAAATCCACTTTTCAATGCACTAGAAATATTGAGCGTTCTCTTCGTGAATCCTTTAGAGGCATTCTTCATATGAACGAGGAAGCTCATTTGGGTAAGTATTTAGGATGTCCTATAATTGATGGCAGAGTGACTAAAAATACTTTCGAGAACATTATTCAATCTTCTTGCACTCAATTATCGAAATGGAAAGCGAATTCTTTATCTCAAGCAGGTAGACTCGTTCTTGTAAATGCTAATTTAGCCGCGAAGGGAACTTTTCAGATGCAAAGTTTCCTCCTTCCTTCATCGATCCATAATAGATTAGATAAAATTAATAGAGATTTTCTTTGGAATAAGAATCCTTCCCAACGTTCTCCTAATTTGGTTGGTTGGCATAAAGTTTGTTTACCAAAGTCGGTTGGTGGTTTAGGAATTAAATCTTCCGAAGCAGCTAATAAAGCTCTTCAAATGAAACTTTTATGGAAAATTCTTATGGATAAGGAAAGTATATGGGTTAAAGTGGTATCTAAAAAATACTTGAGAAATTGTTCACTCTTTGATCATAAGCCTAATTCAGCCTCTTCTTGGCAATGGCGTAAACTAATGAGTCTTCGGACTCTATTTAGAAAAGGACTGAGATGGCAGGTAGGTAATGGTAGCAACATTAAGTTTTGGTCTGATAATTGGGTTTTTGCACACCCATTAACAAGCAGTATGGTTGATGATGATAGTAACCGTGATCTTAATCTTTTGGTTAAAGATTTCATAACCTCAGACAAGCAATGGGATGTTTGTAAATTATCCAGTTTAGTGAATAACGATATTGTTAATCGATTACTAACATTCCAAAGTGCCACATAATGATATTCCAGATACCCTCATTTGGGGATTGTCCGTAGATGGAAATTTCTCTACCAAAACAAAGAACTTGGTTAGCGCAAGGTTTGTTCGATCAAGCTCTTGACAAATGTGAATTTCAGTGGATTTGGAAATTGAATATTCCTCCTAAATTGAAATTTTTTCTTTGGAAAGCATGTGTTGACGGCCTTCCAACGAAAAGTAGACTTCTCAAAAGTCATATTGATGTCCCACCTCATTGTGTTCTGTGCAACAATCCTATTGAAAACAAAGATCATTTCTTTTACGAATGTCCCTTGATTGGGTCTGTTATCCAAGACCTGAACATTATTAGTTTCAACGAGTTTTTGTCAAATTATGATACTATTACAAGTCAAAGTTTTCTAACGAAACTTAATTATCTCAAGGATTTAATTCCAAAAGATGAATTTATAAAGATTATTTTTATTTGGTGGAATGCATGGTTCCATAGAAATGATATTATCTTTAATAATGTTAATTTAAATATCAGCAAACTTATTACTTTATGTAATAATAGCACTAAGACATGGAATGTGACTAGATTTAAGGATCTCAACAATCCCGAGGTAAAAGAGTCAGCTAGAAACAATTCTAGTAAGGAAGAGATTTGGTGGGAAAAACCTACGAACGGTTTCCTAAAGCTAAATTTTGACGGATCGAGAATAGAAGGTAATAAAGCTGCTTTAGGATATTCTATAAGAGATCACAATGGTAAAGTTGTTTTGTTAGGAGCAAAAACGTGCGGATCCAACAGTATCCTTGTTGCGGAAGCACTTGCTTTAAAAGAAGGTATTTTAGCAGCCAAATACTTAGGAATCTCAAAGTTAATTGTGCAGGGTGATAACTTATGTGTTATTAACTCGATTCGAGGTACTTGGCAAATTCCGTGGGAAATTTCAAGTATTATCAAGGATGTGAAATTAGACCTTCATTTTTTCGATGAAGTGATAATTAAACATTGCTTTAAATGAAGCCAACAAGGTTCTTGACTTCATGGCTTGATTGGACATACATGTCCAACTCTTTCGAGGTGGTTTGATAGCCGGTGGCTTCAACTTACCTCCCTCATTCGAAAGGATGAGATAGGTTGGTCCTACCCTAGAGGATCAACCTAGTTTTCTTACCTAATCAAAAAAAAAAAAAAAAAAAAAAAAAAAAAAAAAAAAAAGCAAGTTGACTTTGATTTCTAAAGTTGGAATATTTAATTTCATCCTCAAACTTTTTAATTAGATTTTCTTCATCAATACTAACCTTTTGTTGTTGTTTTAGTGATTCTAAACAGTTTATAAAGTAAATATAATTTTGCTAAATGCTCCTGTTTTATTTGATCTTCCTTAAAACGGTCATGTTTATGTTAAGTATAAAATGGGTTTTTATTACGATTTGTCAACTATAACATGTTATACTTAATACGAGATTGCTATCTAGCTTCTCTTTTCTACATTCTCCTTTCATAATTGGTTAAAATATACGGAGTACGTAACATATTTTGTCTCAATCACTTTTCATCGAACCTCACACAATATATATTAATCTAAGCGATTGTGAGAGAGTAAAAGAGAGAAGATAGATCGATAACAATTTTCTGGTACTACCATACCATGATCTTTTACGCATTTTGAGCAGCCAACTTAAATTTCATTATGTTATGGATGAATACAACGATTATATCACCATCTTTTACACTTTATTCTTCAATGATAATAAAAGTTGGACAATAATAACTAAATTATTATAATCCGTACCATACAACAGTCTTACATAAAATAATATTTGATAAAAATTAAAATTTCTTTCGGTCGGAAGGATGACAACATACACATCGTTTCACTTTATCTCCAGGTATAACCCTACAGTAAGGTGTACCAACGTTACCACTTTCTATACAAAGTGCACCGCACATGTCGTCGTATGTACATGCATCATGTAGAGTTGTGCACTGAACTGAGTTGCTCAGGGCCGGTTTTGTGGGTGGACAACCCGTGCGGCCGCAAATAAACCCTGATTTTGGAGGGCTCGATTCTGTTAAAATTTAGAATATAAGTTACATATCAATGCACACAAATACATTACAATGTAATTGGTTAAGTGGTAAAAATATTGACCTACAAAAAAAAAATTCAGGTGGTCTCTCTTGTGACGGTTATAAATTGTGATAACTCTAAATATGACTCTTTTAAATAAAACATAACCACTCATAAAAACTGTTGGTCACTTTTGGGTCTGTCACAATTTATGACGAAAAATAGCCCGTCATAAATGAGAATTTACAAAAATATTTACACCGTAGAAAAAAGGGTAAGAGTTTGTTAATATATACATATTACAAATTAAGTAAATTAAAGATATGTAATTATTAGGATGCAAATCCAATGATCAAGTATTGTAGAAAATAACAAAACGGAATTTATACTTGGAACGTTTTAAGTTTAAAAGAGATATTTTATCGTGTTAAACAATACCTGAAGATTGGACAACAAAAGCGGATACAATGATGAATAAAGTTACAAACGCGATCTTTAAAGTTGCCATTGAGTATTAGCAAAGATATTTTGTTAAGTTTTCAAGAAAAGATATACGAGATTTTTTTATTTTATTTTACAACTTTTTCTTTTTAAATATATGAGAACTGAGAAGTATTCTCATTTTATAGGCATCCCAATTGCTTCTTGTTACAAAAATGTATGTACATATAAGCACATAAATAAAATCTACAAATTATTTTACATTTTAAGCAAATAACTTCACTAATATAGGGAAAAAATTATCTATTTCCTTTAAATTCATCGATAAAAATTGAACAAAATCCAATTTTTTTAAGGATTTATATTGTGCCTATTTTAACACATATACATACATATCCAGCTATTTACAGACTTTTTTGGAGATAATTCTCATGATACCCAAGAAGTTTGCATTTTTTTCCCCAATTGCCCTTACTTTTTTGAAAAATTATTTTAACTGCTCATATATCTTAGTCACAATTACCTAAAGCCACAATTTTTTTTCTAAAATTGTAGATCTCGGAAAGAAAATCATTTAAAAAAAAAACTTAATTTTCTGCATATGTGATCGAAAATAAAAGTCGGTCAAAGTTTATTGACTGGTTGAGTAGGGACTAAACAAACAACAATATTAACGACATAAATAAATACAATAGCATTAACACAACAATAATAAACCAGTTCAGTTATAAAAATCACATGTTACGGTAGCACCCATAACATTTGTCCATCCACAACATACCCAATCGGCAATCACATCCACTCCTCCAAACTCCATCTTAACGCTTCCTCAGCTCTGAATGTGCATATCTCCCTAGTAGTGAGCCTACTATAAAAGAGACTCTGAGGGGCCGCCAGTGGTAAACTGACGCCACAAGGACTAACGGTTGTTCAGACCGGTCCCTTCAAATAATAACCAATGACTAGTGGTATATCGGTCCCTTCAATAAATAACTCACAAGGACAAGCAGTTCGGTCCCTTCAATAAAAATACAATAATCACGATTACTCATAAACTGTTAGGGGAATATTACGATAATATTATCGTAATCGGAATAATATATGTATTAGAATAATTATATTATATTGCGATATTAGTTGATACGATTTAGATCTCATGAGTACTATAAATATCGAGTCAATGTAATCATTCGAGAGACGAACGAACAGTATCAATTATCAATAACATTTGTTTTTATGAATTCTCCCATTTCCAAGTCTAACATCGATAGTACCAGTACCAGTAAGAAAAATGTGCCTTTCCAACGTGCCTTTTGGTATTAATTGTTGAATTATCAATAATAAAGAATCAAGCCAAAAATATTGGTGTACGTTGTTGATCAACTACTTTATGTTGAGAGGTTCCGGGTTCGACTACCAGCTGGGGCGATGATCACTTGACCACTGCAGCCCCCGAAGGGGTGGCTTACATGGTCTATGTGGTGGCGGGGAAGTAGCAAATAAGCCCCAAACGTTTACCACTACGTGCAAATTAGCCCCATAACTTTCTACGGGTGCAAATTAACCCCATTAGTTATACCCGATGTGCAATTAAACCCAATTAGAGATACTCGGGTAAATTTCTCGCCGGAAAAAAATTAACATTACACCGGAAAGATGACTAGGATGGATTAACTTAACTTTAAAAAATAAAAAAAAAATAAAACATGAAAATATTACTACTTAATGCTGCCAGTCTATCACTTACCTCGTTTCTTCCCCATTGTGTCTCATTTTCTCATATTTTGAGCTCATTCATCACATCTATCAATTTTTCATCTCATTTTTGTTTAATATAGTCTACAATGCTCATTCACACTAATCGTTCACCATTTTGTAATTGAAAGTTTACCCAATTACCACCAAAAACTGTAAAAAATGAATTTTGGGGAAATTTGAACTTATGCACACTCCAATTACACACCGCCATTTTACGCGATCAGAGCTTGAAAATTAAACCAAGCTTCGCAACAATGGCGATGGTGTTCGACAAATTCGGAAGTCCATTCGTTATATTACGTGAACAAGAATCGAAGCTAGAGTTCGCCGAATCGAAGCTCGGCAACAATTGAAATTAAACAAGGATTTGAGAGAACCAACATCGAAGATAAACGACTGTCAAATTTAAAATCGTTTTTTTTTTATTATTATTTAAGTTAATCCATCCTATTCATCTCTCCGGTGCCATGTCATTTTTTTCCGGCGAGAAATTTACCCGAATATCTCCATTGGGTTTAATTGCACATCGGGTAAAACTAACGGGGTTAATTTGCACTAGTAAAAAGTTATGGGGCTAATTTGCACGTAGTGGCAAACGTTTGGGGCTTATTTGCCACTTCCCCGGGTGGCGGGGAAGTATGTGGTGGTGCGGGAATGCATGGACCCGGGGAATTCAACCCCTCGTCATCAAAAAAAAAAAAAAAAAAAAAAAAAAAAAATACTTTATGTTTATGTCTTTCTATGTTATGTTGTTCGATTTACCATGCGTGTGTCGATAAGATCTTAGGGTCTTGTCTTTTTATTTATGCATTGATTTCGCAAAATACTCTATATTTTGAATTAACTACGAATATTAGCAACTAATACACTCGTTCCCACATAATAGAACATGTGGAAGGGCTACCTGTTCAACCGGTTACCTTATTTAAAACTTAGTTTTAATTTTTTTCACATTTATTTTTCTACTTGTATTCATTATTTATTTTTACTGGGTCAATCTCTTTGTTTCTCTTTTACGGTTTTACCTTTTTAATTCTTTTGCACCTTTATTTCTCTTTTACATGTTGATCTTTATCGCCATTGTTAATCTTTAATCGCCATTCATTTTTCTGCATAAATCACCTGAGTGAAGGCGACCCAACATTGATTTCGCCCTCAATTGATTCCACAATATTGATATTATTTATTTATTTTCTTAAATTTGATTTTTTTCCCCAAATTATTGTTCTTCATTTGCATCGACATCAAAAAGCATGTTTCTTTTTGGGTTATTTATTGGGCTTTGGAGAGTATTGAGCAACTAAAGTATACCCCATGATCCGGGGCGCTAATTTATGCATCTTTGTTTCCCAATCTCTTATTCTCTTATGCCAACTAATTTGTTTTTCTAATTTCTCAAACCTCTCTAGTTGCTTGATTTCTTGACAATCAGTTATTTGTTAGTTTACAGTATGTAACTAATGGACATCTCGTCTTCACAAGCAGTAAATGTAATATACTCGCCAATTTTCGCTCCCGTCGATGATGTAGATTATTTTCTTGCTATATTATTTTCGCAGATTCTTCATCCCCTTTCGTGAATTTTGCGAAAGAGGAAGTGATAAACTTTGGTTTAGACACTAGAGAATAAAAAATAAGACAGGAGAGATAGAAAATTTATATTATAAAAAAAATGTGCAGGTATTCTCTAGAAATGTAAAAGGGAAGAAGAAGAAGTTCATAGTAAAGGAAAAAAATGAGCTTCCGTATAACACATTACCTGCTGTATTAGGTAAAAAAGAGAACAATTCTGTTAAAAGAGAGATGGTGCTTTAGTTGGTAATATTCGTAGTTAATTTAAAGTATAGAGTATTTTGAGAAGATGTGTAATACTTTAGAGTATTTTCATTAAATAACCCTTATTATTATTATTGTGTTTGTCTTGTAAGTTTAAATTAAGCCCTTGATGCTGATCTTATTATTGTGGTTGTGAATTGTGATTGAATAAAAGTCAAGGTTACTAATAAATTGTACGGAGTATGTTTGAATCTATTCATCTGATTTGAGGACCGAAAGGTATTTATTGGATGATAACACTTGATAAATAGGCTAATTATCGGTTGCATTTCTCAGAAACTATATCCATTTATGAGAACACAAAATCTCATTTGTGACGGCACGTATCCGTCACTTTGAAGTGACGGATACCATTTTCCCTCACAAATGACCCAAATAGAGAGAGGGAAGCACAAGGGGTGCCCCCACCTTGTCCCCCCTATCCGTTTTGTGAGTGGCATTATACGTCACTTGCTCCGACCCGTCTTCAGCAAGACTAATTGTTATGAGAAATATGTTAACAATAAACTGGATGACAAATAGGCCAATTATTGAATGACAACTATATCATATTGAGTGTGGAGGTGTGAAGAAACCCAAAAGTCTCACATGTAAGGGTTGTACCTCATTGATAAAAGAGGAGAAGAATTATCACCTTATAAGGTAAGAGGCTACTCTCTCTATTGTCAATTGGTTTTAGAGTAGAACCCTTTTGGGCATGTGTTGTGGACTCTGCCTCCTCCGTTTGGAAGCGTCTCAGACCCGTTGGTAGTTACCATATCTAACCTAACCCTAATTTAACAAATCCTAACGATAGCCGGTCCTAATGGGCCTAATATCCTAATACCTTACCGCAATTGTAAAGTATCGTAAAGGTAGTACGTAGTAGAAATTTTACGATTGAAGAAATACAGGAAAAACATAATCAATAAAAAAACGTCTTCATCCCGATCTTTCTTCATTCTTCATAAAACTTCTAATCTTCACAAGGTGGTAAGGGGTGCGTATAGGACTCACCAGACAATTTTCTTTGCGTAACTTGTCAGTTTTTTTTTTTTTTGGGACCATCTTGCGCAAAATCGAAGATTTCAAATTTAGAAGTAGAAAACCACGATAACCAATCTTGTTTCTCTCACCTTTTTTTTTGGAAGTATTGAGAAGTTTATTTTGGCTAGAGTAATTCAGCGGCCTACTATGGGTATATGCAATAATCCTCCATGAACAAAAGATGGAAACAAGCATTGTTGTTAAACTCCCGATCCGAATCGTAGGATCTTACGATTCTACGATTCAAAAATGGTGATCGATCCCGATCCTAGGTAGGATCTTAATTTTGTAGAATCTTACGATTCAACTTGTCTCAAAATTTTTTTAAAGAAAATCTTAACCCGATCCTACGATTATACGATTCAATCCTACATTATTAACATTTCAATTTTTTTAGTTACTAAAATCTTATATATGACATTTAAGTTAGATTTTAGAAATCTACTATAAACGATAATAATTAGTAGGCACTTGCTAAGGTAAGAGTGTTTTAAGATTTAAACACGAGATTCTAACATATTTTGTTAACACAATTATGTATTTTAGTTAATTTGTAGGATCTTACGATTCTACGATCCGATCCCAACGTTTCGATCCTCGGAAGCTCGTCGATCCAATGTAGGATCTCGATCCTAACAACATTGGAAACAAGGTCAAATCATCACCGTGAACCATCTCGATCACAATTCATAAAGCCGCAATTTTTTTATCTAAAATTGTAGGTTTAAGAAAGACAATCATTTAAAAAAAACCTTCATTTTCCGTGCATATGTGATCGAAAATAAAAGTCAGTCAAAGATTATTGAACGAATAAGCTTTGGCAAGTCGTAACTTCGTTCTAAGACGATTAATTTTTTCAAATTGAAGAGCTCGTAAAGACGTTTCACTTTGAGGGGAAAATGCGACTTTTCGATCTCGTATCTAAGGGATATGACCACTCAAACTCATTTTTGACAAAAATAGAGGTATTCGGAGAAAATGCGACTTTTCAATCTCATATCCCTGTTTTTCCGTGTATATCATTTGATTTTGTCCGGATTCGTCCCGATTACAAAGCTTAATCATTCATTGATAATAACTTAATAAAACAAAACAACATTATAAACATAAATCTAACAGCATTCCCTAATCAACATTCCCTAAAACTAATACATTCACTTCTTCAATCTCGGCGAACTCCTCGTCTCACCGTCACCATCATTGTCCTCCCCGCTTCAACCACCACCTCTTCCTCGTCCTCATCCTCGTCTTCAACATCAACCACCCTGGATCGCAACCTCAACTTCCTACTCTTCGGAGCAGCCGGTGGCGAATCAACCTCCCGCCTTCGACTACTCTTCCCCTTAAACTTCGCAATCGGAGTTTCAACTTTCGGGTTTTTCTTCTCTTTTTCCTTCCTCAATTTCTCCACATTTCCCTCGATCTTTCCCATGAGCCGAATCCGATCAAAGCTGAGTCCACCCATGGACCAATGAGCTTCATTAGCCCAAGAGAGAAGCGGGTTGTTTACCGACACGGGTTGATCGACCCGCTCCTCGCTGTACTTAACATCGGAGTAAATAAAAGGACGAGGGAGACTACCGCCATAGAACCTTCCTGGACGAAGAGTTTTGACCACCATTTTTGTGGGTTTCCTTTGGGGAATTTCGTCGAACAGTTTGTGTGCTTGTGTGTTGTATATGAGAGAAGAAAGGAATGAATTAATAATTTAATTAAATTAGGGTTTTGTGAATTGAATTGGGGAAGAAATGTGATTGCGGTTTATATAGAAAGGGGGCTGATGTTGGTTTTTGGCGGGAAATCTATGGCGGTAATTTTTCCGCCATTTATTTTGGCGCTTTACATGAATTTTTCAGGGGAAATTTTGGCCCAATTTAGCTGGGGGAGGGATTCTCCCTTTGCTTGCAAAAAAAAAAAAAAAGAGGATATTTTTTTCTAACTAGTCTTGCTATAGACGGGTATATCCGTCTATTATTATAGACAGGTCAAATAAAAGTGGGGACATTTTTTGTCCCACCACCCTACTTGTTGTTTGTTCTATTAAAAAAATGGTATTATATTTGACCCGTCTTTTACTATAGAGGAAATAGTGTCCGTTTATAATGAGAATTTGTGTATTTTTTTGGGGGGAAATGTATTAGGAGGATTTTGTGAAGTATATAACTATGGCTCTGTTTGGTAAACAACGGATTAATTTTAGCATAAGCAGATTTTTATCAGAAGGTTTGACTAGCATATTATAATTAGCAGAATTAATTTGAGTGTTTGGTAAATGGCAGATTACGATTAGTAGATTGTTAGTTTTCTTTGTAAAATGGAGAAAAATTTCCTATTTTACAATATGCTAACCAATATGCTAGGGTAAGCAGCATATTGTAAAACAGCATAATGACCCCAAATATGCTGTTTCAATATGCTGTTTACCAAACACTAAAATTAGCATATTGATTGGTCAAACATGCTAAAACCCTTGAATATGCTAAAAATTGGCCAATATGCCGTTTACCAAACAGCGCCTATATATATAGGAACAAACAGCAAATTTTTTTTTTTTTTTTTGGTGTTGACAGTGATTATCCCCGGCCTACCGATAGCCGAGGCAATCTCCTTCGGGGTACTGAAGGCAATTTAATGGGTTGACCCCTCCCAAGTTTGACTTTTTCATTCGCAAAAGTCAGGAATCGAACCCATGACCACTTGTTTAAGAGATGAAAACTTTTACCACTCACATCAGCCAACTTTGGTAAACAGTATGTCTTCTGAAAGATGTTTTTTTACAACATTAACGAGAGACCGCCAAATAAATACTAATATTAATGATAGATCATCTCTTTTAAGAAATTGTGATAAACAAATTTTTTTTTAGTCGATCGTATACTTATAGTTCATTAGACCGGTGTATTAATACTCTATAGCTAAAGTTGTATTTTAATGGGTTAATGTTTGTGTACAAGATAATTGTTGATATTAGTGTCATTTGCAAAAATAAATACCTTTAGTTTTCATTTTTGTTTTATATTGTCTTATGTTTTCATTTTATTCGCCGAACATTGCTAAATAAGTGATTTCGGTCAGTTTAGTCAATATTTCGTCATAAACTTGCAAAAAGTATTTTTTTATTAGGTAATAAAAAAAACTCGATCGTATGGGATATAACCAACCTATCTCATCCTTTCGAATGAATGAGGTTAGTTAAAGCCGTCAGCTTTCAAACCACCTCGAAAGGGTTGGACATTAAAGTTCAATAGAAGTCATAAAGTCAACAACCTTGTTGGTTTTACCTAAATAATGTTTAATTATCAATTCCTCGAAACAAATAATGTCTAATTTCACATACTTGATAATATTAGAGATTTCCCAAGTGATTTTCTAGTTACTACGTATTAAGTTAATAACACATAAATTATTACCCTCCACAATTAGTTTTGCGATTTCTAAGGATTTAGCTGCTGAAATGTCTTCTTTTAAATCGAGACCTCCGCAACAAGAATACTATTAGATCCGCACTTTTTTGCTCCTAACAAATTCACATTATCTTTATGGTCTCTTATAGAATATCCTAAAACAACTTTATTGCCTTCTATTCTCGACCCGTTAAAATTTAACTTTAGGAAACCGTTTCTAGGTTTCTCCCACCATATTTCTTCCTTACTATAATTGATTCTATTGGCTTGTCTTTTTCGTGGTTGTTAGATCCTTATGTCTAGTATCATTCCAGATATTAATGTTATTATTATTACGTAAAGTAATAAGTTTGCTGATATTGAGATGAACATTGTTAAAGATAATATAATTTCTATAATACCATGCATTCCACCAAATAAAGATAATCTTAATGAAATCATCTTTTGAAATTAAGTTTTTGAGATAATTGAGTTTGAATACAAAACTTTCACTTCCAATATTATCATAAATTGACAAGAATTTGTTATAACTAATAATGTTCATATCTTGGATAACAGACTCGATGATGGGACATTTGTAAAAGAAATAATTTTTAATTATTTTCGATAGGATAGTTGCATAAAACACACTAAGGCGAGACACTAATATGACTCTTGAGTAAACTAGCTTTCGTTCGGAGAAGTTGATTTTGATTTCTGAAGTTAAAACATAAAACGGAAAATTATTTTCATCCAAACTTTTTTAAAAAGCTTTTCTTCATCAATACTAACCTTTTGTTTGTTGTATTAGTGATTCTAAATAATTTATAAATGTGAAACAAAATTTTGCACTAAATGCACCTATTATAGTTGGTCTCCTTTTAAAACGGTCATATTCATGTTAAGCATAAAACCGGTTATTATTACGATTTATCAGCTAAAACATGTTAGTACTATGAGAATTGCTATCTAACTTATCTTTCTTACCTTCTCCTCTCAAAATTGGTTAAAATACATTATATTTTATCTCATTCACATGTCATCAAACCTTACACATATATATTAATTTAACCGATTGTGAGATACAAAGTAGTAAAAAGAGAAGGTGCATGAGATTATGAGAGAGAAGGTAGCTAGATAGCAATCCTGTGGGCTGTGGTACTATACCTCGATCTTTTACACATTTTGAATAGCCAACATTAATTTCATTATATTAATTAAGGGTGGATACAACTATTACATCATGGCCTTTTACACTTTATTCTTCAATAATAATAATAAAATTGAACAACAATAACTATATTATGATTCGTACCGCATTAAGATCTTACACAATAATAATTGTTAAAAATTAATATTTCTTTTGGTCGTAAGAATGTTCACAACATACGCAACGCTTCACTTTATCCCCAGCTATAGCGTTACACATAGCTGCACCAAAGAATCCAGTTTCCACGCAATATGCACCGCAATCGTCTCTCTTTTGACATGGTACATCTTGTAGAGTCTTGCAGCCAACTAAGTTACTTTTACCTACAAAAATGTCAACACTATAAAAAAGGGCAAGAATTATTAATACATCACAAATTCTCGTTTGTGACGGATAATATCTCTTCATATGGGTGATATTTGACATGTCACGAGCTCACATATGTAGATAAAGACAAATCATTTGTAACTCTTAGGCACTCTGAGGGTGTGTTTGGATAGCAAAAGTGGAGGGAAAGGGAGGGGAGGGGGAAGGAGGGAAGAGAAAGGGAGGTAAGGGAAGGGGAGGGTAAATGGGGAGTGGGTGTTTGGATACAATTTCCTTCCAAATCTTGCCTATTGTGGAGAGATTTTGATATGCCTTGGAGGAGGGAAAATGTATCCCTCCAAATCTCTCCCCCTCCATTTCCCTCCACCTTTATTTGCTATCCAAACAAGGGAGTTTAAATCACATACTCTCCCTCCCTTTCTTTTCCCTCCAAATCACTCAATCCAAACACACCCTGATTTTTGTCTTATCTATCTATGTAGGTGATTATTTGACCCGTCACAAACTTGTGATAGATATATCCATCACAAGGAATACTTATTGAGTTACTGTTAATATATATATATATACATTACAATTTAGTTATATTTGTGATATTTAATTATTAGGATGTAAATCCAACGATAAAGTAACGTAGAAAATAACAAAATGGAATTTATACGTGGACCGTTTTAAGCTTAGGACAAATATTATCGTGTTAAACAATACTTTATGTAAACTTTACGATTTACAATACCTGAAGATTGGACAACAAAAGCGGATACAATGATGAATAATGTTATAAATGCGATCCTTAGAGTTGCCATTGAGTATTAGCAAATATATTTGTGAAGATTTCAAGAAAAGATTTGAGATTTTTTTTCTAATTTTTATTTTTAAATAAGGCTATGAGAAGTATTATCATTTTATAGGCATCATAATTGCTTGTTATTAGAAGAATATCTGTAAATAGAAGCTTATAAAATTATAGTAATAAATTATTTTACATTAATGGCAAATAACCTCACTTATATAGGAAACAAATTATTTGTTTCCTTATAATTTATCAATAAAAATTGAGCAAAATCCATAATTCAGTGATTTAATATAATATGCCTATTTTAACACATATACATAATACATACATCTCCAGCTTTGTATATATTAATTTTTGGTGTATATTATTTGGTTTAGTCTGAATTTGAGTTGGATAAAATCAGTAGGGCGGAAAGCTTTCCCTCATTGGTTTTAACATTATTAATTACACTAGTAGAGTTTAAACTTTAGACTTTAGACATCTAGTTAAATTAGAGTTACCCCTTACGAGTTAATCTAAGTGCTCAATTAAGTTATTTTATACTCCCTCCGTCCCGGTCATTTGTTATATTTTGGTTTTGGCACAAAGATTAAAGAAAGGGGAGACGACAAATTACTAAATGACATGTGAATGAAATTTACATAGTATAAAAGCTAAGTATTTTTTTGGCTTCCCATTGGCTTGGCTGAGGGATTTCATATTATATTCTACATATGGGTCCCTCCATCTTTCCTATTCTAATTAACAAAAATTCTACCGTCCTCCCGGAGGACGGTACTCCTCACACACAAACACAATCCACCCAAGTGGAATATTATAATGGCTTGTGTGTGAGGAGTATCATCCCCCGGGAGGACGGTAGAATTACTCACTCTCTAATTAATTACATCTTATCCCCAACTCAACTTAATTCCTATTCTTATTTCTTATTCCTATTTTAATTACTTATGTTAAAACATACACTAAAATGTTACAACTTACATAAAATGCTGTAATTTACATACATTCAACGAAATCAATACAGAACTATGAATAAAGTACAAAATAATAAATTATATACTTGCAAAAAAAAAAAAAAATTACCCAGATTCTACTTCGCTTTCACCTGCAAATTCATGCTATTGTATAAACATTATACTTAAAACATACTTTTTTTCCTGATTTATAAAATATTTTACATTTTCAACAAAAACATTAGTTCATAGATACTTAAAAATTTATAATTTTTTCGGATTTATATGAGATATATGCAAGTATCATTTATATATAAAAATAAGTTCATATATACTTCAATTCTTAAAAATTAATTTTCTTCGGATTTATATAAAATGTTTTTCAAGTATCATTTATATATAAATTTTAAATAAAAAATAATAATACTAAATTATAGTATGAACATAATTAAAAAATTAAAAAGATATTAGATCTATGAAATTCACTACAGGCCCAAAAAATAAAAAAATTGAGATTCAATTACCATTTGAACGTAATAAAGAAAAACCGAAACAAATAGTTGAAAAAAAATAATCATAAATGTATAACAATTAAAAAAAATATATAAGGAGTCAAATAAATATGATATTAGTAAAATACATATATATATAAAAAAAAAGTCATCTTAATAACAATAAAATTATTTTTTATAAATTCGATATATTTATTCAAGAGAATAACAATTTCACGACAATAATTATTTGCAGATCTAATAATTTTCATGGTTTATTTCTTTATTATTTATTATTAGGAGGATATTTTTATTTTTTATTTTTGGGAAACTTATTAAGGAGGATTTTGTGCACGTAGATATGGGAAAAAGTTATGTAATCGGTTTTTATTTTGCTTTTTTTTCCGAATACAAATACTCATACTTGGTTTTAAATAAATTCTTATTTTAGGAGAGGGGAATCCTGTCTCATTTGGCGTTTTATTTTTGTCCCATTATCCCTCCTTGCGACACATCGTTAACTTAATAGAAATAATTACCATTTTTATTATGTGAGTGATGATGGCTCTATTTGATGAGTGGGGATGCTCTGTTCCATTTGATATCCCAATGTGTGTGTCACTCCAATCACCTTCTAACACATCAACAAATTAATATAATTATTGAAATATTTTATTTTGCAATAAGTGATGTGTCAAAAGGTGAATGATGTGGCACACAGAATGGGACACAAAAGTGAGACAGATGATCTTTACTGCTATTTGATAAACAACATATTTGGTGAAATTAGTAGATTCCGGGCAAAATACTAGGTTGACTAATCAATTTACTAATTTCAACTGTTTGGTAAATGATATATTCTGATAGCATATTACCCGGAATCTACTGATTGTAAGAGTATATTCAATTTATACTTGAAAATGATATAATTGTCATATTATAATATGCTAGTTACCAAACACATTTTCTTAAATCTGCTAATTTAATTTAATGAGCAAACCTGCTATTAAAATATGTAAACCATATTTTGCTAACGTTATATGCTATTCAAATTTATACTTAAAAATGATATAATTGTCACTTTTTAAACTCCTAAAAACGGCAAAAAGTCAAACTTCAGGGCACCACCACCGCGTGCATTATTCGTTTTGTATTTAATTGGGTTAATGTTTGTGTACAAGAGAATTGTTGATATTAGTTATTTGCAAAAAGAAATTCCTTTAGGCGCTGTTTGGTAAACAGCATATTGACCAAATTTTAGCATATTCAAGACTTTTAGCATGTTTGACCAGTCAATATGCTAATTTTAGTGTTTGGTAAACAACATATTGAAACAGCATATTTGGGGTCAATATGTTGTTTTACAATATGCTGCTTACCCCAGCATATTGGTTAGCATATTGTAAAATAGGAAATTTTTCTCCATTTTACAAAGAAAACTAACAATCTACTAATCGTAATCTGCCAATTACCAAACATTCAAATCAATTCTGCTAATTATAATATGCTAGTCAAACCTTCTGATAAAATCTGCCATTTATAATTTGCTTTTGCAATCTGCTTATGCTGAAATTAATCCGTTGTTTACCAAACAGGGCCTTAATTTCAATTCATGGACTATACAATGTTGTACGGTGTAGAACCTGAGCTTTGTGTCAAAGTATCCGAGCTTTATATTAAAGAATATGAGCTTTATTAGAAAGTATTGACTTCATTCATTTACACATTAAAAACATGAAATTTAAATTAGCTCAGAAAGAATACATGTAAGCTCGAATTCTTATACTTGGTTGTACCATGCTTATGGTACAACTGGATGTATAATCCTATTTGTGCCTTAATTTTTCTTTTTTTTGTTTTTGTTTTTGTTTTACTAAATAAGTGGATTTCGGTTAGTTTGTTCAATATTTCATCATTGACTTGCAAAATTGACTTTGGTTTCTAAAGTTGAAACATAATACGGAATTGTTTTTTTTTTTCATCCTAAATATTTAATTGTTATGAAATATTATTTAAACAACACAAATTTTCATTGAAGACGGACATCATCCATCACAACTTGAAGACGAATAATGCCGCTCTCATAATATGCAAGTGACACTATCATTGAGGCGTTCCATTTTCCCACCACTTGTCTTCCCACTTGCCTTAATGTGAGAGGAACACTATCCGTTTTCAACTTATAACGGATAGTGTCCGTCACAAGCAAGACGCTTTATTTGTTTAAATAATTAGTTTCATATGATGAGAAAAAGAGATGGAAAAGGAGCCCATAATAAAAGTAAGGAATTTTTTTCATTGAGTAGAAAAATAAGAAGTTCCTTATATAATTATCGATTTTTGTTACCCCTAAATTCTTATATATAGACCTTAACATAGGTATAACACAATATTAAAAAAATTCGCTATTCCAAAATTTTATTTCTAGCTACTAGGTTCGCCCCTAATCATATAGATTATGTTGTACGTACTCTAGTAGATCCGGACGCCAAAATATGCATGATTGCATGAAGTGGGTCAATACGTCATTGAATAATGTTGGGGAAATAGGAGCATTTGATGCCAAATACATGAATCACGTTTAGGAGATATAGTAGATGATACAAAAAAAGGAGATGTGGCCAAATATAGTACACTTCTACTAGTAGCTAATGGGAAAAAATGGAAAATGAGTGGGACGGAGGGAGTAATGACTTTTATTTTAGAAATATCGTGTCGTATCAGATACACGATACGGTAGCTAGCTAGGGAAGGTGGATTTCATAGGAAAGAAGGGCTAGTGTGGGGAGATGGTAGACCGCTGATGAAGGGACTGTCGGCGTCAATGGGGGCTGAGGTTGGGAGTGGTGGAGATAGGTTTAGGGTGGTTGATAATTTTGGTATTTATATATATTAGAGACATTAGATATTCCTAATAATATCTTTCCTAATATCATATACGAGTAATATCTAATGTCTCTAATAATATAGTATTTTTCTTTCCCCTATTTAGGTTAAACCAAATAAGTAATAAGTACATCAAAGGATAATGCTGGTGTCGATGATCAACTACCTTATGTTTATGTATTTCTATTTTATGTTGTACGTCGATAAGATCGATCTTACGATCTTACTTCTTCTTGTGGTTATTTTTTGTTGGAAAATGAGTTAGCGCCATCCGGTGGCGCACAATCTCGGCGTCACGCTCTCACATGCAATAAGTGGGAACCCCATAATAATGGGTGTATCCATTAATATTTAATAGACTCCAAAGGAGCCGTTGCTCAAGATCAAAGCAAGGGATATCAAATCCCATAAATCAAGCCCATATATGTTTCCTTCCTTTTGTATATACTAGTCGTTGCTCCGCGCCCTACCGGGCGCGGTGCCCCAATTTGATTAATCGTAAAAAATACCTCGTTAGCATGTATCGTAGTGAAGATTGATATTGCGAGTGACGTTTTGTACGATTTGTCTATTATACGGTAGGAAAACACTACGTATAACACACCATGTAAAAATTGAAAACACTACGTATAGCACAAAAAATATGTGCATTTTCCCGTCCTATGTTGAGACCGTCTTAAAGGAGACTTACTCGAATGGTAACCATCTACTTTTCACCCCATTTACTTGGGATTCTTGTATTTCTTAAAAAATATGTACTCCGTACATAAGTTTAAGCATTTATATAACAATAATGAATTAAGGCTGGACATCATTTTAAATTTTGTTTCTTGTCACCCTAGGAATGACAAACATTTAAAAGCAGTTTCACAATTATTGAACCTAAATCAACCATTTTATATTCATGACACCAAGACCACAAATCAGCTGAGTACCAAATTCCACGATAAAATCATATGTAGATTTTAATGATATATTTTTCTTCCGTAAAAAGTAAATAAAAGCATCTTTTTATAGTAACTGAGAAATGGAAATGTGGTGCCTCAATTTGGTGACATGGTAAGCTGAAGTAAGTTGGAATTATCAAGTCAAAACCCTATGTTATCCACCACGTATCCGGAAATGGTGACACATATCAACATTTGTATTAGTTGATACATAGTTAGCGAAGACGCCTTAAAATATCATGTTTAATGGAAAAACATCACATCACAAAAGTCGAAAATTCGAGTGCGAATGTGTAACACTACAAACGAAAATGGAACATAGCCCATGCCTCGGAGTTTGTTATGCATTGCGAGAATATGTTTTCACTAACACCATCTTGACAGAGGCGACTTTAGCCATTTAGCTTTAGCATCAACGGTAAGATGATTAGAAGTAGAAAAAAAAATCAAAGCACGGTTAGCGAAGTCATTCATTTCATTAAGTACTGACTTTTAAACACCCTAGTTTGCTCATTAGTCATCTTATCGATTTTTGACCCTACTAATTTTAAAATGCCACACGGTCCCGTATTGTCTGGAAATTATTAGTTTTACTTTACTAAAAACAATCCCACAGTCAATAAGGTAAAATATTTTTACAACAAATTGGGAAAGGACTCAAAAAAGGAATCAGATTGAACTAATTATGAAGTATGAACACTAATTTTTTTTTGTTAAACATATCAAGCAAAATGGTCATGGGTAACTTATACACAGTCATTTACAAATGATATACGGAGTAGTAAATGAACTATATTACGAAGTACAACTTTCAAAAATGAGATCGTCAACCGAAACTTCACTCAACGTCTGGAACATAAAACTGCACTGCAATTCAAAACAATATTTAAGACACGAAAAAAGAAACATAGCTCGATTAGTTAATACCATATCAAACACATTGGCTATAACTTTTTAAATGACTCTCCCGAAGAAACAATAGGGTAAGTAGAAAGTGTTAACCAGTTGGTCTCATATTAGAGTTTGTTGTCTTTGTTATATTCAACCAAATTCGAAATTACTACTACATGAGTACATGAGGTGCACTGATGTCAAGGACATAATAAATGAAGGAATATCTAACGCACAACAAATAACAATGGTGGTTCATCAAGTCGATGTCAAGCATTACAAAGGGACTCAAAGCTCGTATATGTTTATCATGCTCTCCGATCTCCATCCTACCTCTCACCAAACAAAAGGACAACCCACACATCAAACCTCCATCGTCCATCGACGCTCGCCACCACTTGTTTGTCATACTTTCCACTGACAATATTTAGTGACCCGCCACAATAACATTGACAGTAAACATATGAACATGCAATGAATATACTAAGAACACTTAAAACAGTAAAACTAAGGCCCTAAGACACATGAACGGGCTAGTACCTGCCTTTTTGTAGTACCATGAGAAGCTTGCAACTATTGACCTTTAAAATCGTTCGATGATGTCCCGCGGCAATACGCCATCTTTGATAAGTAGAGTTCCAAACTGAGGCTGAATTAAAAAAAACAAAAAGACATTTTCAAGATTCAATCAAACCCAACTTAGAAATAAAGATGCATATAAAAATCCAACTTCCACATAGTATATGCAAGTATATAGCATAAACTATTCCTTATACTGGACAAACCTACGGCTGCCCATTCCCCTGCTCCTACTTCCCCTTCCTCTCCTTTTACTACTCCTTCACTTTGCCTCCATCTCGCCGCGTGAAGTGTATTAGGTAAAAAAAAATGTAGCTAATTATATTGAACAAACAATGTCCCTTGTGTGTATTGTCGACTTGTCGTGCTCTACAAAAGCATAGCCTTATGGCTTGTTTGTCTCTTTATCACAGGTCATTTGCGTTTGAGATGACAACATAGTTGGAAATTACAGATAATAAAACAGATGCCTATAAAACCCGTTGGTATAGAAACATAAAACCTGATGCGATCATTTTGTGATGATGTTATAGATGAGTAGATAGTCCCATATAAGTAAGAATCAAATCAATGACAGATGTGCCACATATCCGAAGGCAATCGGGAGATTATGAAGAAACCCAAGCACGTACATTCTACCTCCTTCCTTCTCCCGCTCTCTTCCCCTCTCCTACCGACTCCCGTCCCCTCTCCAGTCCTACTATTCTGCCTAGCCATTCCCAATCCCCTGTATTTTACCCCTATCAATCAGAGTAAAACTAAGCACAAATTATAGGCGCTCTCGCCTCCTCTTCCATCCTCTCCATTTCTATGTATCTCCTTCCCCTTTACCTACCCTAACCCAAGGTAATTATCTGCAGTGAGAATAACAGATAAATAAACTTAACAACCTCTTGAAACTATTATCATCATAATAACCTATATTTATAATAATAAGGTAAAAACCATTATTTGGAGTAAGTGGATTATCGGGTATATGGGTAGAGTTCATAGTTACATAGGTTGGTCTTATCTTATATCAACACAAGACCACCTTTCTAAATACTAACTGCAGATAAAAAGCCAAGTGTGATGGCAGTTATGCATGTGTAACTACCTACCTTGTATTGAGGAGTCCAAAAAATATGGAAGTTGTCCTCCATGAACAACCCGAGAATGCGTATAGATAGTAGATACTTGTTTGCAGTGGCGGACCCAGGGTTCATATAGTGGGGGTGCACTTTTTAACCGAGTCGATAAAGCTGAAGCAACAAAGCAAACCGATCGGTCAAGTTGGAATATATATACAGCGAAAATTTGATTTGAATTTATAAAAAGTAAATTGGAATATTAGCGAAAATTTGATTTGAATTTATAAAAAGTAAAATTCAAAGTGAAAATTGGCCTAAATTTTAATTGATTTGAGATAATTTAAACTTTTCAATCACTTTATCGAGAAAAATATCATATATTTTCACCATTATTTGATGAACATCCAAAAGAATATTGACTTTTATGTATCTTTTTTGTAGATTTCAAAACGGTCCCATACTTCCATCAATCTAAAATAGAACATAATATACATAATTTATTTAAAATTTACAAAACCGTATGAAATTAAGGCTCTACAATTTCAAATATTGGAAGTAGTTTATATATCATTGGAGATATAAGTTTAAAAAAATAAACATTTATAATAAAAATAGGTAACGAAAATTTTTTAAAAAAAAATTATTACTCCAATAATAGATCAAATTCCACTTAAAATATACAATATATAAATTATAAAATTAAAAATTGAGCCAAAAAATAAAGGGGAAAGTGTGGAAGTTCGAACCCGCGCCCTCCTGTTTACAACTGCAAGTTTTATCCACTGTGCCATGACTTGTATGGTGATATTTTTGACGCGCAAACACTATAGATAGTTTTCTTAACGTTATTTTCGGGAAAAAAAAAATTCCAAAAACAGAGGGTGCGCACGTGGGGTGCTGTGCGCACCCCCCGGTCCGCCACTGCTTGTTTGAACTGGTTTTGTAAAAGACATTAGACTTCCATCAGGAAGCATCTTTTCTTTCGAAACATCGAGATATAAAAGTTCACCGACTTTGTCGCCCCTATTGAAGCAAGGCTGGTTCAACCATGGGAGAGCATCAAATGTTTTCACTTTTGACTGTTATAAGAAAAGGTTACATATAAAATCAGCTCCTATTAATCATGAAGTCAGAGGATCAAAACGGTGAAAAAAAATACATTTTACATAGTTCAACATTAATGAGTACTCCTTAGCCTGAACGACTAAATACATTTGTAGTTAGAAAAGCTTACCAAATCCTTTCCCCTGACGTAGATGCACAAATTTCACACTTTGAAGTACCCTGAAAGAATAAATAGCATGACTGTTTTATGGACAGAAACAAGGCAAAGAAACCATGAACTAAAAGTCTCATATATATCCTTGTGAGACCGTATCATGTATGTTTTTGTGAAACTAAAAATGGACAAAGACCTGCTCACCACCTTAACTTTCACTGGATCAAAACTGAAGTTCAAAGGGGGCATTCTTTCTCACACGATAATAAGCATTAGTGAGGAAAAAACTCAGGTAAATGAAAACAGGGTACGTCTAAGATGTCCAAGCCTAAAGAATTTTGTATTTCATAGCGACATGTGGTAGAGTAGCACTCATAACTCAATAACATAGCTGATAAATGACACAACGAAAGTAGTACGTGTTAGTATGCACCATAACTAAACAACAGACCAGCTAGCAACTACTTACGATACAATCCTCGTATGGTAAGCAGAAGACCTATATGTCTTCAAATATAGGAATGGTGGGCTCACAAATAGGCAAGAGGCAGAAATACAAGCAAAAGAAACTTCGTTAATCATAAAAATAGTAGGTGCAAGTAAAACAAGCTCGAGTTGCTAGTACATTACCGAAACACTCTCCAAAACCAGCCTAGTAAATGTAATTACGTCGCTAAATTTTTTTTGGACTTCTATCGCAACCGCTGAAATATATATTCAAAAAAAAAGGCACTAAATAAATGGTCGGCAATATGAAAACCACACAATAGTATGCAGGAAAACCACACATCAACTCATCTCGCAAAATCACACAAAAGCAAGTTGTATCAGTGATGTAGAACAAAACGATTGAAAGGGAAAAATCAAGTGTTAGAATAAGATTGTGAGAATTTGGAGAAGAAATGGAAGGTAAAGCATGCTGTATCGGTGATGGAGAGCAGAAAGAATGAGGGAGAACAAAGGAGGCATAGCAGGGCAATAGAAGAAATGGAAGGCCAAGATTGAAAGGGACAAATGGGCTGAGGTGCACTACCGAGGTACTATTCCTAAGGAACGGGTAGGCCTTGTTAACGGTTTAAAGGAAATCCGATCATACATAATGAAAGAGGACACAGCTCTATAAAAAAACGGTAATAAGGGTAATCAAGAGCGACATTTTATCCCATTTAACCAGTCTTTAAGTTGAAAACAATCTGCTTTGTTCATCCATATTTAGCCAGATCAGATCGCCAAGGATGCTAGTCAAGAATAGCAGGGGAAAGCATCTTAATGTAAGCATTATGCCATGAAAGACTTAGCGATATCTGCTGACCCTAAATGTCCCAAACAATTACATTAACATCTCAGTTGTAATAACCCACCATTAATGAACTGTATTGCCTTATCTAATTACACTAATTCTAAGTAATTAACAAAGTCAAATGTCATTTGCCTTAAGTATACTTAGTCACGGGTTTCAATTGAGGGCTGGACTACTGCTGAAGTTACCATGCACTGTAAAAAGAAGCCCTGAAATTCTCAATTTACCACGGTCAAACACACTAATGTCCTAACTTGGACTCTAATTATGCGATGGAATAAATAATCGTCGTAGCTCCCATAAAACGCATCAATCTAATAATCCAAGGCCTATAAATGATAGTGGCCTGCAAAACTAAACTGAACCCCAAGTTGCGTACTTCCTTATGCATGACAGGGTGTTGATAGCACAAGATATGTCACCTGTTTGGAATGCTCAATTGCTTGGCCAGTCATCCATTGACTTGTTCCCAACATGAATAAGTTCTTGATTTGTCATTGCTAGGAGAAGACAGAATTAGGTGTTAGCAGGCTGTTAAATGTAAACTGGGATAAAGATATCCGCATAAGAAAGCCTGTGAGCAGTGACCATACACATTCAGTTAAGTCTACAATATATAGATGTTATGAAATTGAAACTACGTCAAAACTCGTCTTATAAATAATTTAATACTCCAAGTAGATAATGGGCAAAGAAACGGAAAACTCCCAACAAAACCCAAAAGTAATGTTTCAGTGACCAAAGCAATGCTCGAAATGACGCTGTAAATTCAAGAAAAATTAAATATCCAAGACACTCAAAAGAACACATAAAAACACTACCAAAATTATTAGAAGCTACAGCTAATTCTCAACGCACTTATTATTATGGTTCTTCCTCAAACAACAACTTTGTACTGTTAACAGACTTCACACTAAGGTAAGACTGCATAACTCAAACCCCCTCCCGCTTTATCATCGTAATTTTGGAATATGTTGAGACACTAAGGTAATGCTAGAGTTGTACCACTGAAGAAAAAAATATTACAGATTATTTGCAGCTACAGCTAACACCATTATTGCCGCAAAATTAAGATAGTCCACTGAAACCTGGTGGTATAGTACTGAGGTCATCAGAGTGATATGTAGTACCACCCTTTCAAATGAGTATTACTTTACAAAAGATCCTATAAACTATAAGCATTCATAAATGAGAAATACCTTGAACAATTCAACATCAACCGACACAAAACAAGGTGTACCTGATAATTCATGAATGTCTCGATAAGTTCCACTGTCTGGCAAGACCCCAACAAGGTTGATCGATGCCTGAAACAATAAAGTCATGAATTATCATATGTGATGATGAGAAAAGGATACTGAATCAAAATTTGGTCATAGGAATGGCAGGACCAAGTGAAGTCAACGGTACACAAACTTACCTTTTAACAAAGTTAACATGGATCAATTCACTTGAGATTTACACGATGGTGAAAGAGATACGGGAGACAGGTAACTCTGGACCAAATAAAATTATCTGGCACATTTTTTTGACCATTACCAAAAGACTTACCACTGTTTACACTTTTTAAAATGAAGTGCCCGTCGATCAAAAAAATCGTAGAAATTTTCATTATAAATCATCAACATAAAGAAATGTGAGTTTAGTCAGAGTACATGAACCTAGAAAGAGTTAAGTGTCTATTTTTCCACGAAGGGTATAGAGTTAAAGAATCTATGATTACGAAAGTCCATTACTGCGACTGCAAACGCAACCTACACAGCGATTTAAACCCTGCTTGCGAGTAACGCTCAACTAATGTTAACATATACCCGGTTCATGATGTAATAAGCTAGATAAGTAACGTGTCTGACAATTCTGAATGGTCTGAAAATTAATTGTATGTAATATGCTCCCATGTCACACTCAAGTCAAGGTCAAGTTTATACCTGAATGTTTGACGGGCAGACAAAAACGTGTGCTCTCAAAGTTTCGATCACGTCTTCAATGCAGCCCGAGCCCCTAAAGCATTTGCCACTGAAAAAGCCAACCCCAACAGCATTCTTCTCATTATGATTCAGGTCTCTTTGCTCGCCTTTGGGACTAACTGTAGGTTCTCTGCTATTCCATCCATTTGAATATGGCGAAACATTAAGAGAAACCACTTCAATCATTTGAGTCAAAAGCATTGATAGAACTTTGGGTGTCGAGAACTTGATCAATGCTACTCCGATACTGATTTTCTTCATTCACAACTCAGACATGTCTACAAAATCATATGACATGGCCAGATCATCGTCATTGTCGTCTGTTTTTTTAAGAACTCCATATCTTAGACATGGCTATCGATTATCAAAGGCCCTAATCTTCCAAAGCTGCTCGCTAACCTCTTGGTAGTCACACCTGCAGTTAAATCATCATGAGGAGCGGATGGTAGTTCACTACCTAATAAAAGACGTCAAATATTACAAAATATGACAGCCATCATTTCAGGGGGTCTTTAGTGATTTGATAATAACAGAGCAAGAAAGCACACAATGAGGAGTATCCACTAATATTCAAATTCTTCAAATGAATTAAAACTACTTATGCATAGAAATCGACAGTGTTCCCTTTTAATTATAATCATAACAAATGCAATGACCCTGCGTTAGCTATATCAAGGAAGTCACCAACTCACCAACCAAACAATAACCAATGAATAACACCGTCTTAAAATTGAACAATAGCAAAAAAGGGGGATGAGAGTTTTTTTAGCTTCCTATAAATTTCCAGAGATAAGAAAAAAAATAAACCGAGAAACTTAGAACTATTTGAAAAAAGAAACAATCAATATTACCACAACCTCGAGACAAAACAATCAAAGTGAAAGTACTGCCTAAAACTTTTCCATCTCATCCCAAAACAGACCTAACGTCTCTTGCATATAAGACCGGTGTTGCATCTCAACCCTGCCATATTACATTGGTGTTTTAACTATGGCTTTATACTGGCCCGAGCATGCCTGATGCTCATCCTTTTATATATGGTTTGAACTAACATGGACAAAGCCAAATACGCATAAACTGTCTTCCCCTCCCTCTATTCCCCCATCTGCCCTCGTCTCGCAATCTCAACAAAACTGTCACTCCCCTTGTTCCTCCCTCCCTAATACAACGAAAAAATAGGGACTATCTCTCCCTTGGTGCATTCCTTGCCCCTTCCTCTTTCCCCCACCCTCACTCCTACTACTTTCTCTCTCTCCCCCATCTCTGATCATCTATCCATCCCCTCCCTTTCTCTTACTCTTAACAAAATCAAACACATGAACTCTTCTTTTCTTCATCCCACCCCTCTCTTCCTCTCCTCGCCTCACCCCTCTCTCAATATGACTATAATCAAGCAAATACTTCTTATCCCATTATCTATCCCATTTCATTCCCCCACCCCTCCATATAAACAAAATCCAAGCATAGACTACCCCCTCCTCTTCCTCCTACCTCGACCAAATAAAGCAGAGATTATCTATTTAAAAAATAAAGCAGTAGCGTACCCAATCTACTCACACCCCCCACACACAATTACTCAGATTCCGACCTAAGTAACTCCAAAATAAGCCATATCTATTAACAACACTCATTGTAGCAACTTAAACCATTAATACGTAGCCCAAATGATGATCCCAAAAACAGCGACCACTAAAACGCACTGAACTAATTAATCCTGAGGTTCACATATATGAATTTGTGAATGGTAAGGGGAAAATAGTTTTGCATTCCTCTGGAATCCATATAAAATAAATTCCTATATGCGATAGATAACATTGACTAAAATCCTCTTATCATATAAAACTACTCCCTCCAGCTTAACTGGTAGTTTGCAGGGAGAGACTATCTATCCCTTCTTCTATCCCCTACCCCCCTCGTCCTTCAATCCGAACAAAATCAAGCATAGACTACCTTTCCCTCCCTTTACCCCCGTCCTTCCAATCTCAACAAAACAAAGCAGAGGTAATCTCCCCCTCACTCAATTCCCTCTCCCTTCCTCTCTCCCTTACCCTTCCTATCCCTAACTCCGATCATCTATCCATCCCCCTCCTTCACTCTTAACAAAACCAAACATGTACTATGCTCTCTCCCTTCCTTCCCTCCTCACTGAACTGGCCTCCACCATTTTCACGCTATGATTTTTTAAGATAAATCAGAACTCGGGATTTTTTGTTACCTTTCTATGAGATTGAACCAATAAGCCCCCAATTACTTAATGACATAAACATCAATCGCCCCTTACAGTATAAATTTTTCCAAAGAAAGAGGGATTCAGATTCTGTAACATCTCAATTCAGTTCCCCAATACAAACCAACCTCAATCACTAAAATTCTACAAGTATTGCCGACCCAATCAACCCAACTCCTAAATTACTAAAATTCAAGCTTAACTAACTACAAAATAATCCACATTTATTCACAAATTCCATTGCCACAGCTGAATCCATCAATACCTAGCCCAAATAATGAAAGCAAAAAACATCAACCACCAAAACTCCCTTAATTAATAAGTCAAGGGTTCACAAAGACAAAATTTCCGAATAGAAAGGGGGAAATAGTTTTTCACTCATCTGGGATCCGTATAAAATACAGTCATATTGGTGATTAAATCATATAAACTCGAAAACAAAAGTTAAAATTAGTATTGAAAGACAAGTTTCTACAAAAACAAAAATACCATTTTAGCACCAATAGATCTATAATAGCAATTTGTTTTTGTTAAATAACAGGGAGACGCAACCTAAAAACACACCGAGAAGCAAACAAATAAAAGAGACCAAAACTTTCAATATAACCAGCAATTCAAACAACAATCAAACAAACAATTCAAAAAAACCACTACACCCCATTAAAATAAAAGCATATAATAAACAAACCTTGAGACAAAGTAACAAAACCATGAGCATAATTAAGGTTCCAATTGGTAAGGAGAACTGAACCCAAAAATTTGTGTTAAGTTGTTATTAGATTGGAGTAATAAGCATATTACTCGATGACTTATTCATAAATCGCCCTCTTCCATTATCCAAGTATGCTCTTTGTTCTAGATTCTGGAACCCATCTTTTGTTAAAGCTAGTTACCATCATGCCCAAAATAATATCCGAATAAGCAATCAACTGGACAATAAATGCAGCCGAAACAATCCCAACACCCCCAACAAAAAAACAAAAACAAATGACCAGAGCCTAACCAATACTCCACATGTGGTGTACACCAATTTCATACAACTCTATTGAAGGCAGGTAACAAATGGCAACAATAATGAACCTTAATAAATTACATGGAGCAAGTTAATAACCTCACCCAGGTAAGCTAGTGCCTCAGGTAGTAACATATCATCAGCCCGAAAATGACGGATGCCCGAATAATCACACAGTGCTGCTCACAATGAACAGTCAGATGCTCGCTATTCACTTCTGCCGCATAACTAAAACTAACTAAACCCATTAAAGTGAAACCCTAACCAGGCCGGTGAACTCACCATCAACTGCCGAACCAAAAGCGCCCCACGTAAATCACCAACAACACTGAAAAACACAGTTAAAGAAGCAAACAAATTAAACAACATCCTGCACGAAAAAATAACTGATTTTGCTACACCTATAATTTCAGAACCCTTGACACGGTGAGGATCATGTATATCCAATTCTGAAAAGATCAAACTATAACGGCGTATATGGGCTCACGAAACACTTAAGGAGTACCAACAAACCCGTCACTAAGACGGCTACCAAACCATCAAATCTCAACAAAGGGCCAACAAATAGATCAGTTTAATAACCCAACAAAAACTCGGGGATAAATAATAAGCATTCCCCACGCCACTATCTAAAACGACAACCAACAATACAAAGTAAAAGAAGCGTTAAATAAACACAATATACCAGTCACCTCAATTCAACCTCAAAAAGAAAGACCCCAAAGAAACACCAATGACTCAGTCAACCAGAAAACAACAACATCTCACCCTAACAAAGTAAGGATCTACTCCAATAAATTCCTAGAATCAGTCCAACCAACACCACAATAATATTCACTAACTCAAAGGTACCATTTTAAAGGTCAAAAGCGTCAAACCAACTTTGGGTGGTGCACATCGTTGCTCTGCATTGCCTAGCTCATTGCTAAGGTCGCTATAGTATTTAAGCCGCAATATACAAAGAATAGAAGCTGAGAAACCTTTCCGAATCCGAAACCACGACACATGCATTCCACACAAACAATTGCCAATCTTAACGCGCATCCGAGATCAATTTATCGCCCAACTGGAAAGTTCAGTAGATGTAAATTCAAACAAAGAAAGCTAAGATCAAAGTAATAATCAATGAAACCAAGGGAAAACATATGGAGACAAATTAAAACAGAAAACCATCAGCCCCAAGATACCACATGCAATCAACGTTCAGTTTGAAGATACCACAAGTACCTAAACGTACTTAAACAGATTAAGCCAATTACCGAGTAGCAGGCAACAATTTATGGCTGCGGTGTCAGCTGCCATGGTTAGCACCATAAAAGCCAACTCCAGGAGACAATATCAAATCAATAAACAACGATGAAAACTGTGTTTGAAGTTGTATTGTACCTGACGACGACAGCAGCAAACCCGTAAACAACAGTAAGAGATTAGATGACAAAATAACACAAAGCTTCTTTGACTTTGGAATATTATGGAATGAGAAGGAGGTATACTAAACACCCAAGAAAAGACCAGTACGAACGACTGAATAGCAAACAGCACCGGTAACGTTAAAAACAAGCACTGTAGCCGAACTCCCAAACCCATAAAGGAAGTGATACAAATATGAACAACAACAACAACAACAACAACAACAACAACAACAACAACAACAACAACAATAATAATAATAATAACTCCAAACAATCATCAATGGCAACAACACTACAACACTTGATCTCCAAATCAAGACCTAATTACAATATCTAAAACCCTAATTAGAAATAATTCACTCGACAAAATAGAGATCTAAACAAATTATGAAAACGGTACTCGCACCAACATGTCGTAACCCCCTACCAATAATAATAGCGAAATAAAATTGAAATAAACAAACAAAAAATGGGGTTAAGAGTAAATACCTTTGAGAATATGTGATGCTGGGTTTTGATGAGGGGGTTGCATTGAGGAGTGAGAAACAGAAGATGGACGAGAAGTCACAAATGAGTGGACTGGAGTAGAGCTTTAGAAAGAATTGGAAAAGATGTGGTTGTGAGGGAAAGAGAAATGGAGGGCTGGGATTACAAGGGCGAAATCAACGGCAGGGGGTTATGTTGAGGAGACACTATTCATAGCAACAGTAGAGGGAAGTTTACTCTTTTTAAAGGTTAGGGATTTCTTACCTTTATTGTATATACTTAGTTGCATATATAAAGCCCATACCATAATGTAAAACACATATCTTGGAAATACAATATCATTCATTCTCTACAATCCTCTCTGTATGTTATAATATGGTATCACGCTAGGTCTTTTCATCTCAAAAAAAAAAAAAAAAAAAAAAAAAAAAAAATTACACCATTACAGCGTCCTCTTCTTCAGTTGCTCTGTTTTTTCTCTGGATTCGATCAACATGACGAATTCAGACTCTGCAATTGCGGTCAACTCTACCTCGACTCCATCTTACAATCTTGTTCACGTAGAACACACGGGGCACAGCATAACCCCGATTGTTTTTGACGGCACTAATTATGATGAATGGTCTCGATCATTCCATCTCGCTCTTCTCGCTAAGGGAAAACTTGGGTATATTGATGGCTCTATTTCTCAACCATCGGTTACTTCCGATAAATTTGAAGCATGGCAATCAACCAATGCTTTGGTTACCATGTGGATCTTTAACACTTTCACTCCGGCTATGCGACGCCAAATCTCTCTCAGACCGGAGGCTAAACAAGTGTGGCTCGATTTAAAAAATCGTTTCTGTCAGGCCAACGAAGCACGAATCTATCAATTGCAAACTGATTTACATGCTTGTCGCCAGGGTGCAACCGAGTCTCTGGTCGATTACTTTGGTCGCTTAACAGCGATTTGGGACGCGCTTGTCGATCAAGATCCGTTTCCGAAATGCTCTTGCACATCCTGTAGCTGTGATTGGGTCAATCTCATGACTAATCGCAGAGAAAAAATGCGGGTACGTGTTTTCTTGCTCGGTCTTGATTCACGCTTTGCTAATACTCGATCCCAAATCCTAGGTATTAATCCTCTTCCCTCATTAGATGTTATTTACAATCGTCTTTTACAAGACGAAGGTGTTCGAAATTTGTCGACTGCCAAACCTACTGATAATACCCCTGATGTTTTAGCATTTGCTGCCCGCGCATCTCACGGCTCACGTCCGTCGAATAATGGGGGTCGTCGTAATCCGAATGAACCCTCGAAATACTTTTGTGTTATATGTCAAAAACCAGGTCACAGTGTGAAGTTTTGCTATCAAGTGACGGGTAATTATCCCGAGACATGGGGAGATAGACCCCGTCCTCGTGTTAACCTTGACCCCTCGGTTTTGGCTGCTCTTTCTGTGACTGAGTCCCGGGGTAAAGCTCACTCTGACCGTGGGAAACAGTCCGCCTCTCCCAAGGTAAACATGGCCTCGGGTAAGTTATCTTCATCCTCTACGCCTAGTTCTTCTACTTCGGTTCCTGTTGCGGCCAATCAATCCCAGCTTGCTCAGTTCGATAACGTCGACTTAAACGCATTAACACCGCAAGCATTGGAAGAACTAGGACGTATTTTACAAGCTAGGCAGACCGACTCCAGTACAGACCGTCTCAATGGTAATATTTCTTCTTTATCTTGGATTATTGATACGGGGGCATCCCACCATATGTCGGGATGCCTCACACATTTTTCGAATTTAAAAAATATTACTCCTCTCTCTGTCGGATTACCTAATGGGGACCTCACTATTGCTACTCAAAGTGGCGATGTTAAATTAGCACCTCGTCTTATTTTACGCGATGTCTTATATGCCGCTAATTTACATTGCAATTTATTATCTGTGTCTAGTCTGTTAATGGACAAAACCTTGACAATACAGTTTTCTCACAATATGTGTCTTATTCAGGACCGTATCTCGAAGACGGTGATTGGTGCGGGTGAACAATACGAGGGGCTCTACCATTTGCAAGGTGTCCGTCATGACCACATTCACGCCAACATGACTACTAAAGGCAACCCTCTTGAACTTTGGCACCGAAGGTTGGGGCATCCCTCTTCCAACATTTCTCGTTTTTTACCATTTCTTAATAAGAATTTTCGCTCTTGTGACGATTTTCATAGCAAACATTGTGACATTTGTTTACGCGCGAAACAAACTCGCGAACATTTTACTTTAAGTACTAGTTCTGCTACTTCCGCTTTTGAACTCATCCACTGCGATTTATGGGGGCCTTATTCTGAAAATGCCTCCTGTGGTTCTAAATATTTTCTTACTATAGTTGATGATTTTTCCCGCTCTACGTGGGTTTATTTACTGCGGTCGAAAAGTGATACAAAACAAAAATTGCTTAATTTTTTCGCTATGATAGAAAGACAATTTCAAAAGAAAATTAAAATTTTTCGAACCGATAATGGGACAGAATTTCGACCTCTAATTCCGTTTTTTAACGAAACTGGTGTCTTATTTCAAACTTCAAATGTCGACACTCCTCAACAAAATGGGAGAGTCGAAAGGAAACATCGTCATATCTTAAACGTTGCACGTGCCCTTCTTTTTCAAGCTAGTTTACCAATTTATTTTTGGGGAGAATGTGTCTTAAGTGCGGTTTATTTAATAAACCGTACTCCGACATCACTCCTAAAAGGCAAAACACCATACGAGGTTCTCTTTAACAAACTTCCACCATTTGAAAATCTTCGAATTTTTGGGTGTCTCGCCTATGCCAAAGCTCTCAACCAGACTCACGACAAATTTGCTTCTCGAAGTCGAAAATGCGTTTTTATTGGGTACCCTTTTGGCAAGAAAGGCTGGCGCCTTTACGACTTAGACACAGGCGTTTTTTTCGACTCACGCGATGTCGTCTTCATCGAAACAGATTTTCCATACCAACAGCTTAATATTCATGACTCCCCAAGTGAATCTCCTTCCCTTACCTTAGACACCTTGTCTCCCATTCTCATATCCTCACCATCGTCCTCTACTCCCTCCACGGACCAGCCTGCTGCGGCCCACACTGACTCACCAATACCGCCAGCTACGGACCCTCCACCGTCCGACCAAACCACACAACCAGAACCCACCGTAGCCCCCTCCACAGGTGAGCACACGACCCCTGTTCCGGGGGTCTCCTCTTCCTCCACTTCGACACAATTGGGCAGGGGACAAAGAACTAAAATACCAAATTCTAATTTGAAAGACTTTATCCTCACCTCAGCCCGCCCCTCGGTAAATTCGCTCATCACCGCTCCATCGTCTTCAGGTACCATTTACCCTATCTCACATTATCTTAATTATGAGAAATTTTCTACTAATCATAAAGCTTTTTTATCGGCCGTGACAACACATCACGAGCCTATTTTTTATAAGGATGCAGTACAGGTACCCGAATGGCGAGAGGCTATGAAAAAAGAACTCGATGCCCTTGAGAAAAATAACACGTGGACTCTTGAAACTCTTCCCCCTCACAAGAAAGCTATTGGCTCAAAATGGGTCTACAAGATCAAATATAACGCCGATGGATCTATTGAACGATACAAAGCCCGTCTAGTTGTGATGGGTAATCGTCAAGTCGAAGGTGTCGATTATAATGAAACATTTGCTCCGACAATTAAATTGGTTACAGTTCGTACTCTCCTCGCCATCGCTTCTGCAAAACGTTGGGTCATTCACCAAATGGATGTTCACAACGCCTTTCTTCATGGCGATCTACACGAAGAAGTCTATATGAAACCTCCACCGGGATTCTTTCCCTCCACTGACGGGAAGGTGTGTCGCCTCAGAAAATCATTATATGGGCTCCGCCAAGCCCCTCGGTGTTGGTATGCCAAGCTAGCTTCCGCCCTTTGCAAGTATGGTTTCAAACAATGCCCTCTTGATCACTCTTTACTCTCCATCTCACGATCCGACACAGAGGTACATGTACTCGTCTATGTGGATGACTTGGTTATCTGTGGCAACAATGTTCCATTTATTACGAAGTTCAAAGACTACTTGAATAAATGCTTTCACATGAAGGATCTCGGGGTCCTTAAATACTTCCTCGGCCTAGAGGTTGCGCGAAATGCTTCCGGCATCTTTATCTCTCAACGCAAATACGCGTTGGATATCTTAACGGAAACAGGTCTTATTGGTACCAAACCCGCGTCTACTCCCATGGAACAAAATCACCGTCTCGCATCTTCCACAGCCGATCTTTTAAAGGACCCGCAACCATATCGACGCATTGTGGGAAGACTCGTCTATCTCACGATCACTAAACCCGAGCTCACATACTCCGTTCACACCCTTGCCCAGTTTATGCACGCTCCCACCACCGATCACTGGCATGCGGCTCTCACCGTGGTTCGCTACTTGAAGAACTCTCCGGGTCAAGGTATACTCCTTCGCTCCGACAGTGAATTACGCCTAAATGCTTACTGCGACGCGAACTACGCTACTTGCCCCAAAAGTCGCCGCTCTCTCTCGGCCTATATTGTGTTCTTAGGCTCATCTCCCATTTCTTGGAAAACCAAGAAACAACCTACGGTCTCACGGTCCTCGTCTGAATCAGAATATCGAGCTATGGCCGTTACAATTTGCGAGCTAAAATGGTTAAAAGCCTTACTTCAGTCGCTCGGCATCTCTCACAAACAACCTATACCACTTCGTTGTGATAACAAGTCCGCACTTCACATTGCCCGGAACCCGGTATTTCACGAACGGACTAAACACATTGAGGTCGACTGTCACTTTATTCGTGACGAAATACAAAAAGGTGTCATCGCACCTAGCTACATCCACACTAAAGCTCAACTAGCAGATATCTTAACAAAAGCACTCGGCCGGGCCTCGTTTGATGACCTTTTATCCAAGTTGGGCGTGTCAACTATCCACGCTCCAACTTGCGGGGGGGTAATAGACTCCAAAGGAGCCGTTGCTCAAGATCAAAGCAAGGGATATCAAATCCCATAAATCAAGCCCATATATGTTTCCTTCCTTTTGTATATATTTCTTACCTTTATTGTATATACTTAGTTGCATATATAAAGCCCATACCATAATGTAAAACACATATCTTAGAAATACAATATCATTCATTCTCTACAATCCTCTCTGTATGTTATAATAATATTAAGTGGGGACCCCAATAATAAAGGGTGTATGAGAGAGGGTGACGCCGAGATTGAGCGCCACCCGGTGGCGCCCTATCATTACCCTTTTTTGTTTTAGTAAGTATATATCAATGACAATCCATGCATCTTGAATCTTATAAAAGTTAGGATTTTATTTGCATTATGAGAATACGTTAGTACATACAGTAAGTACTATAAAAGTTAGGATATCATTTCTGAGAATACTACCTTACAGTTTAACGTGTTCAAACTTTCGAGAGATGATAACAAAAAGGTTATTAGTAGCGTGACAAACGGGTCAATCGGGTCAGATTCAGATCAGGCTAATTCGAGTTCTGGTTGTTTGGGTTTGCAAGAATTTGGTTTGGGTGTTGAGTAATGTCATTTCGGGCGGTTGTTTTTATGTTATCCGGGGATAACGGTCAATTTATGATAATAAATTAAACATTTGGGTTAGGGTGAATAGGGTCAGGTCAAAAACGAGTATATTCATTTTAGGTTTAAAACAGATAAAATGATTAGATATGACAAAACAGAATAATTAGTATTCTAGTAAGGAGTTCGTATCTTTTGTCTAAATGGGATAGAAATTGACATTTTTAAACTTAATACGGTTATGCACATCATAAAGAGACCACCTAACCAAAGTTGGCTGGTGTGAGTGGTAAGGGCTCTCATCTCTTAAACAAGTGGTCAGGGGTTCGATTCCTGACTCTTGCGAATGAAAAAGCCAAACTTGGGAAGGGTCAACCCATTAAATTGCCTTCAGTACCCCGAAGGAGATTGCCCCAGCTGTCGGTAGGGGATACTCCTGATCAACACCAAAAAAATAAAGAGACCACCTAGACGATGAATGGATGACAATTATGGTCCAAACTGAACCGAAAACGAACCGATCCGAAGGAAAAAAATTCGATTCAAACCCAACTCTTAATAACCCATACCCGATCCACTACTTAAAAACCCTTGTCCATTACGACTATTGGAAAATCCAAACTAAATCCAAACCCGATCCATTCGTACGCGAACTGATCCAATCAAATATTTTTGAAAATTTAGGCTTTATTGTACTTGAAATTTCAATTTTTGTCATACAAAATGTTTTTTTATAATATAGTCAAATCAAGTGGGGTTTTGGATTATATAATGGATCGGGTTATGAATTTGAAAAAAGTATAATGAATTGGGTATGAATTTTGAAATTTTGGATATGAATTGGCGATCCACTAAGTTAGTGGATCAGATTTGAATTTTGCAAAACTCAACCCGGTCCAATCCATCGCATCCCTTAACTAAATCTGTCAGGTTTACAAAAAATTTCATAGCGTAAAGTGGTTAAAACAATATATTTATCTTATGTAGACAAGTGGAAAAAGAGACAAATAAATAATTATACGTAAGTCCCTTGTAAGACAATACATATGGAAGTATAAATGGTCAACCAAAGTTGTAAAATGGTCACGAAAAAAAATGTATATAAATCATAAATGTCCACTGAATAATCTTTCTTCATAATAAACGGACTCTAGCATTATGAAAATGGCTCATATACACAAATTCTACCCAAATACTTTATTATTATTAATAAAATTTTTTTATTATAATTGTATTAATTAATTTGTTTATTATCATTATTATTATTATTATTAGTAGTAGTAGTAGTTTTATTTTTTTATTTTTTATAAGCTCAATTCAAATTAGTGTGATTCAGTTCAGTTGAGATTTATTTAGTTAAGTTCAGATAAATTCAGTTCAACCAGTTTCACTATAAAAAAACAAAGATCCAACCCTTTCACCATATTATTGTCCACCAAAATAACCGTACAAAATTGCTCTTAAAAAACCTCAAACTATGACACTTGAAAATCTCGCCCAAATTACCCAAATTTAATAATTAAACTTTAGCAAACATCTTTTTTTTTTTTTTTTTTTTTTGGGCAGCTGTGAAGAAAGAGTTTTACATTATAATGGTACGGCTTACTAAACCATACCGTATTAGCTTTGGACCAAGCCGAAAATTGGAGCCCTGAACTGGCCCATAGGAAGACAGGGTCGGGTCAAGCCGAGTTGGCTCATGCGTGGCCCTTACCCGATTCATCATGCCTAATTTTTTGACATGTTTTTATCGAATTTGAACGGGTAAAAGAATCTTGGATCCGCAATGCTGACCCAATCCGACCCAATCCATTAATTTGGGTCCCAAGTTTATTTCGAGGAAGACCAAGGGGTATACTTTTCTCCTTTCACATAGTTGCAAGTTGCAACTTACAACCCAAACAAAGACCAAATACAAGTCAACTTTAAGAATCTCTCACATATTGACAATTTGACATACATACGAAATTATCCTTTTTAAACTTAAGACGAGTGATGTACATATCGCTTAGCTTACATATATAAGAAATGCATAAAAGAACTATATATTTATCCTAATACTCCAGTATGATACTTGAAATGGATAGTGCTGTCTTAAATAAAATTTTGTCAAGTTTAGCCTAATATAGGTGTTGTTTGGCCCGACTTTTAGGAGTGCTTCTTCACTGAAGAAGAACAAGTTAGGCCAAACAATCAATTTTAAAGAAGTTAAAATAACTTCTTTCAAGCTCAAAAGCTAATTTTGAGAGACAGAAGTAGAAACACCAATTAATACTTCTAGCTTTTACTTTTATCTTACAGATTTTTAATGCATAAATGACAAATTGTATGCTCTAAACATGTCAAAATAAAATAAAATTAATACTTATTAATTCATAATTCTCTACAAATCGAGACCCATCTTGATTTACTTTTCAACAAAAATTTTCATTTTTCATCCGCTTATATAAAAAGTCTTATTGAGAAGTCATTATTTTGTAAAATGATAGGCCAAACACCAACAGTTTAGCTTATTAAAAAGTTCATTTCTAAATCCTTAATCATGGCCCCACAACCATATTACCCCTTTCTTTACTCCTTTTAAACTTCACTATAAAATACTCCATATAATCCAAAAAAATACCAAGGGTTCGACCATCATAATAATTTCCTAATTTCACTCTCAATTCTCAATTATTTCACAAATCAAAAACTAGGGTTTTTCTCTAATTCAATCATGGATATGGAAGTTGATGATGATTCTCAAACTTCTCCTCCCTTGATCTCCAAGAAACTCAAACAAGAGAAGGTATTTTTCTGGGTTTTTTTTATTAAGTTGATTGTTTTCAATTGAATTTGGCTGATCGATGTGATTTTATTGGTTCTTTATTGAATTATTTGATGGATTTTTAGTTTGATTGCGGAATTGTATTGGGTTTGTTGAATTTTGAATAATGAGTGAATTTTGGGTGGAATTGAAATTAGGGTTTCTTTAATTTGATTGTTGATGATCGAGATTATGCATGATCATGGTGTTTTAGGTAAAAAGCGAGAGAAACAAGAATTGGGTTACTTGTTAATTGACGATGGAAAGTTGATTTTGGTGTTTTAGGGTTTACTGTAGTTAATTTCACTTGTTTAATTCAAATTATGTTATATTTATTGATTGAATTTATGTTTTTGAAGTTAAAGAAGTTGAATGAATGCTCTTTCTTGCTAGTTTGTTTTCTATGGATTGATGTTTGTATGCATATGGATTGATGTTTGTATGCATTGCTCAGAGAGGTTAGTGTAATATTAATTCATACCGCCTTATTTGGGTGAAAGAAGCTGTCGTCGATTGTGTCACATGGTTGCTTCTTGTGCTAAGTGTATATCGTGATGACTGTGGCTCTTCTTGCTCGTTAACGGAGTGCATTATTTAAGGACTAGTATTGAGTTAGTGATTGCCATATATTGGATGTGTGCATTATTTAAGGTCTAGTATTCACATTTTCGAGTGAGTGGAGTCTCTCTGTGAGGAGGCCGTCTAATTATTAGCGGGAAAATGATTTTTTTTTGCCTGGCATTATCGCAGAGTCCGATGTTTCTTGATGTGTATCAAAATGCATTTTTTCTAAACCAAGTATAATGTTTAGTTGTTGGGAATATCTTTGTGGAAGAGTTTGATCCTGTCTGTACAAGGACAACATTAGTTCAACTGAGATTTCGAATTTTTAGCTGTTGAGGGCAGTGCGGATATCTTGCTGTGACACTGTGTTAGAGTTTTGCAAATTTTAATGTATTAAAATTGGGGATTCATGTATGAGGAAAATAAGCAATAGTTACTTTTTATCGTTACAGTGGATTCAGCTCCTATTTCGTGATGATGCAGCTTAGATATACATGTAAAATAATTACTGGCAGGCCTGAATGCTTTTATTATGGTTTGATGAAAGTAATCTCGTGTTTGTGGCTTGATAGAAGTGTTCGGTAAGGCTAAGCCCGTGCCTATGCCTACTGTTGTATGTCTGAATGCTTTTATTATGGTTTTTGCTTAATCTTTCTTCTTTTGTTCTCTATTTTTTTTCTTGTTACAATGAAAGTTCTGTTTTTTGTTCTTGCGTTTTTACACTAGAAGTTTAAAAGTACGACCTCTGCATATAAAACATGTCCTTGAGCTGGCAGCTAAATACGTGTCAGTAATTTATTGACAGAGACGTATTCTTTGATTCATCGTTGTAGCCATTCATATTCTGATTTTTGGTATTTCAAACTTTATCAGCATTTTTTATGCTGTATATAATGGATATAGTAGCATGTTTTGTCGCAGAACGTTTTGGCAACTGATATTGCAATGTCAACTGGTGTTGTGGTTACTGTCGGTAGCACCAATATTGTCAAAAACTCCATATCGGGATCCAATAATTCTTCTGACCGCTATGGCTCCACATCTGACTTATCATATCAGGAGGACACCAATGATGATGAGGTTGATGCCATTGATGATATGGATGAGGCCATTGATGATGTGGATGAGGCATTTGACGATGATGATTTTGGGAATGATGATGATGTTCTTTCAGACAATGGCATTGATGACGATGATGATGATTATGTTGATGACGATGATGATGATGACGCTTATTTGAAATTGCAAGCGCAATTTGATAATGTTGATTTGCCTCCAGGGGTAGAGGCAACAGTTTCATGGTTGCAGGATCCTTCTCCAAGTGAAGAGAAGCACTCGGCAACTGGCCCGTCTACCTCACAACAGGTAGATAAAGGTTCTGGTGCTAGCAGTTCGAAAGCTGAGTCAAGTTTGAAGATCATAAAGGAGGAAACCATGGATGATGTTTTGAGAAAGTTAATGTATTTCAAACAATTTGATACAGTGACTGATTCTTCTGACCATCATTTCAATGATGTCAAATCATCAGGGCGGCAGGTAAGCTATGTCCCCTCAACTTCAACCGATTCTTGATGTGAAGGACTGCGTAACAGATATATTAACTTGTGTTTTTTTTATTCGTCCATTTTATGGACACTGCAGCCTGCCAAATCTTGGGCAAAGAAAGTTCAGGATGAATGGAAAATTCTAGAGCAGAACTTACCAGGTGAGATTTTCTGCATTTATTTCTGTGTAAGTTCAAGGACTTGGAATGCATCGTCGTTTCTGTCTGTAGGCTTATCTTTTTAGCATTCAATCACTGTCTATAGCGTGAACTAATGTCTTTGGTGAATTTTTTATTGACATATCTACTTACATGCACGCTTAACCTTATCTCTTTTTTGTAAAAAATAGTTGCTGCTTTAGTTTGAAGGCAGCGGGGCATTAAATGAAGGCCTCATTTTTATTATCTTTTTTTGTTTTTCTTCTTTTTGCAGAAACGATATATGTGAGAGTTTATGAGTCACGGATGGATCTGTTGAGGGCTGTCATTATCGGGCCGGCAGGAACTCCATATCATGACGGGCTATTTGTCTTTGATGTTTTTTTCCCACCTTCCTATCCAAGTGAACCACCGGTATCGTCTTGTGACTAAATTTTTTTTGTTTGAACACTTTTACCCTTGTTACAATGCACCTTTGGATAATGTTATGATTTGACTCGAACGATTCTCCGAGGAAATAGTGATTCTTTTTAGTCTGCTTGGTCGAAGGACTTGGTGAAATTAAAATGCGATTATGTTATAACTGGTACATTGTTCATCAGTAATCAATATACCGTGATCAGCTTGGAATAGTTAATGGTCTATGCGTGTCCAAGTGTCTAACTCAACTATTTTACGAAAATAAGTCATTTTTTGGTTTAAAATGAACTGTCCAAGTGCCATAACCCATATTAATATTGTCGAACACGCTGATACAGGATCATGATTCACGATGTAATTTGAAAAGCGGCAGTAATGTAGAAGATAGGTAGCATATTGTTGGTCATTTAGTTGCTTTATGAATTATGAGAGAAATTTCACTTCAAATTATGCACATCTAATTTTATTATCGCCCTGGATTAGCTTAAATTAATTTTGATACGAGTTATTAGAGAATATTTCTAAAATAATGCATCAGTCAGTTTACAATTTAATATTGAAAGTTGCATCTGTCAGAGGGTCCATTATCATTCAAGTGGCTTTCGGTTGAACCCAAATCTGTATGAATGCGGAAAAGTGTGCTTGAGCTTGTTAAACACTTGGCAAGGCGGCAAGAATGAGATGTGGCTTCCTGACAAGTCTACAATGCTTCAAGTTTTAGTTTCCATTCAAGCTTTAATTTTGAACACGGAGCCCTTCTACAATGAGCCTGGCTACGAAAAAACTTACCGAGGGGAGGAAGGGAAGAAAAAATCTAGAGATTATAGTGAAGATATTTTTATCAAGTCCTTGAAAAAGATGATGTACACCATGAGGAATCCGCCTCAGGTATGACTCCATCAATTTTCGTTACTATACACCCAAACCCGAGTTTGATCTGTCAGTCGGTTTTTTTAGTTGTTTGCATGTCAAGTGTGCGTGTTCAATTGACTTTGCTTGCAGCATTTTGAGGATCTGGTGGCAGGACATTTCCGTGTGCGAGCAGTCGATATCATGACAGCATGTCAAGCATATGCCGCAGGTGCTGAGGTATCGAGTGACCTTAAAAAATGGCAAGAACACGGTGAGAACGCTCCCAAGCTGGGCTCTAACAATTTCAAGGCCGAGGTTGCTAAGATGATGAAACCTCTTCTGAAATATTTCATTAATAATGGATCCAAGGACTGTGACCAGTTCAAAGCTGATGAATAACCGTCTCAACCTTTCGACCATTCGACTGACATAAGGTTGATGAACCAATAACTTGGATCTTAAACCATTAAAATCACTGGAATTTCTTGTGCAGCTTAGTATCGGCAGTAGTGGTATAGCGCGCTATTTTTCACGTCATTGAGGCGTTATATGTTCATATTCTGTGGTTGAATCGGGAAGATATGGACTTATGGATTGTCGTTCGGATTGACTTCCTGCGTCATACTACTAACTAATAAGCAAGCTTAATGAAGTGATGTTTTAGGGCTATCGATTTTTTTTTTGCTCGTTTCAGTGCCCGTTTGTTCAATGAAAATTTGAAGGCTTCTCTACCTATTTGTTACGGGTTGTATATACTCAGACTTGTTTTTGCATTAGAGTTTGTAATTGAGCACAGTAAAGTCGATTTTTGGAACTCAGTTTACCCGTCAAAAATATAGACAATTTTCTAGATCCAAAAATTCGCAAATAAGTGTTTTTTTTGGGGGGGATATTCTCTCGTGTATCCATCAACTTTTTCATTTTCTAAGATGTACTCTTCGTTTCTTGCAAAAAAACTCTTGGGTACAACTGTACAAGTTCAGAATACGATAATTTTTTTTCAAATTGACCGTCTTGAGGTCTTCAGTTTGAAAAAGAATTCACCTACGTCTCAACTCGTAGTCGGGAATTATGGTCGGTCAAAGTTTATTCGTTAAAAAACTTTGATCAACCATAACTACCGGCTACTCGTAGTCGGGAATTATGGTCGGTCAAAGTTTATTCGTTAAAAAACTTTGACCAACCATAACTACCGGCTACGAGTTTAAAAAGCGATGATTTTTTTTTTCAAATTCAAGGCCTTAACGAGATAATTGACTATTTCTAAATTCATTTCTAAATTCTGATCCATTCGTGCTAGGTAGTTGGCTGTCACAAACAATTAACCGTTAGATCGTTCCGAAACGACATCTTGACGACAAATAGAGGGTACCGTCTCACATCGATCTCTATATTTGTCACCCTTTAAACACATTTCTAAATTCTAATCTTCTAATTTACAATCATTCAACCCTAAATCTCAAACATGGCATCAATCAAATCCTCCCCAATTTCAATTTCCCCCAAATCCTCAATCACAACCCTAAATTTCCTCAATTTCAAACCCTCAATTTCAAATGTTCATCTCAATTTAACCCCAAATTTCAAATCCTCAATCTCAAACCTCTTCCTTCACAAAACCCATCAAAAACCCCAAATCCCCAAATACCATAGTAATCAAATTAATTGCCTTTTTACTGGAATTGTTGAAGAAATGGGTAAAGTTAAGCAAGTGGGTAATGCTCAAAATGGTGGATTTGATCTTAAAATTGGTGCAAAAACTGTTCTTGAAGATGTTAAATTAGGTGATAGTATTGCTGTTAATGGTACTTGTCTTACTGTTACTGAATTTGATACTGCATTGGCTGAATTTACTGTTGGTTTGGCACCGGAAACGCTTCGTAAAACGTCGTTGATTGAGCTCGAACCTGGGTCTGCTGTTAATTTGGAGAGAGCTCTCTTGCCTTCTACTAGGATGGGTGGTCATTTTGTTCAGGTATTATAGATTTCCGTCTCAGTCATTTGTTTACCTTTTATATTCACTGTCAAGCTGTGTTTAGAATTATTTTACTCGTCGAGTTTAAAGATTGGTGTTTTATCAGCCCGTCTCAATCATTTGTTTATCTTTGATTAAAATACGTCACATATGACTCTGTTGACTAGCATTGTAGTGGAGTAGATGTTTTACTTAGCCCTATCTCAATCATTTGTTTATCTTTGATTAAAATACGTCACATATGACTCTGTTGACGAGCATTGTAGTGGAGTAGATGTTTTACTTAGCCCCGTCCCAATCATTTGTTTATCTATGATTAAAATACGTCTCACTGGGGATAAAAAGGTAAACAGATGACTCTGTTGACTAGTGTTGTAGTAGATGCAATCATGTGGTATTGTGGTAATATTATATTTCGTCTCCATTCAGTGGATTCTTTACGTTTTTACTATTTTATGAGGAGTATTTAATCAGTTGTTCAAAACGCGTTGAATAGTAGTAATCTTAGAGAGGTCTAAATGTAAGTGTTTTATTGAGAATGTTGCTGTAGTTAGAAATTGACTTAGATTATGAGGGAAATCCTTCAAGTTTTGAAATTTGAGATATAGCTGAATTCGCAATTAGCTGAATAACAAAGAAATAGGGAGGGGAAGACTGATAAAGATAGGATTTTGTTCGTTTCATCTCGGATATTCTGGACCGATTTGTTTTAGTATTGTGCTTATAGAAGCTGAGGAGCCTTGGAGAATGATCGAGTAAATAATACTCCCTCCGTCCCAGTAATTTGTTTATTTCTATTATTTGCGACTTGTGAGGGGTATTTTAATCAACGGTAAACATATAGTTGGGACTGAGGAGTATGAAGTAAATAAGCTAGAAATAAGCTGTGATACGAAAGATGTAATTCTGCTTGCAATGACAGTCGTGACAGAATTCCGCATTTTCATTGACTAGGCTGGTATTTTCCTAGTGACTAGTGAGTCAGCATATGCCGACCGTTGTGCATGGTTTCTTGCGAGTGCGTCTTATGTTATTTCGAGATTTCCCTGTCTTGCCACATTGACCAGTGCCTCTGTGCTCTGCCAATGCTAGTAAACTGCATTATATGAATTTCATATTGTTTTCTAATTCCATGTTCCGTTACATAGTTGCTTTTACTATTAAAAGAAGATGGGGTTTTTGTACATCGCTACTATGAATTTGTTGAACCTCCAGATGTGTTATTGGTGATTTAAACTGTAGAACACAAGTGATTTATCACCCCCTTCAAAAGTTATGTTAGACTGTGCTAGCAAGATTTTCCGCTTTGTCGGTTAAGTTACTATGGAGTTATCATAGTCTAATCTTTATTGTTGCGTGATTAGTACGATTAATACGAACTCAAAATGCGGCAGCAATAAGTCTGGTAACCTTTATGTTTGAATTAGGACTCTTGGGTAATTCTGAATTCTAATGCCACATATGTAACCTCTTGTTATACCTTGACGTAGGGCCATGTTGATGGTGTCGGGGAAATCGTTTCCCTCAATCGGGAAGATGATTCTTTATGGGTGAAGGTAAAGACTAGCCCGGAGATACTGAAGTACATAGTGCCAAAAGGATACATCACCGTTGATGGCACGAGTTTGACTGTGGTGGACGTTCTTGATGATGAATCATGCTTTACATTCATGTTAGTTGCGTACACTCAACAGAATGTGGTAATTCCATTGAAAAAAGTTGGTCAGAAGGTTAATCTGGAGGTCGATATTCTTGGTAAGTATGTAGAACGACTCCTAAACAATGGGTTTATCGACTCAAAGAAATCATCGTAGTAGAGAGTATGTTGTGTACTAGAATTACCCGGCCTTTGTTTATGCCATTTACAGTCAGGTCTTTTCACCATGGATGCCGTGGCGTTTTTTTTTTTTTTTTGTAGTTTTACGGATTTTTAGCAGGTTAGCTAGGTTCGTAAAACTGTGACTATATACATTGTTGCGGTTTTCTGCAGTTTTACGGATTTTTAGCAGCTTAACTAGGTTTGTAAAACAGAGAGTCTGTGACTATATACTATCCGGTGAAATACCGAGAATTTATTGCAATATGAATAAAAGATTTCGATTGTGATGTACATTGTATACAATAGATGTACATTATTTCTTGTAATTACTCCGAATTTCACATTGATGTTACACAACAGTCGCTAAATTAGGTATCGGATTAGCCAACAGAACAGTTAGCTGTTAAGGACGGACCACACCGGTTGCCATCAAAGGAGTTGAAGCAAGTAAATTAAGGAGCTAACCAATAGAACAGCAATGGGAGACCGAGCAATGTTCGTGCTAGCGCTGTTCTTTTTGGATTTAGGATCTGCATTCGGAGAACCATCCTCGGTACACTCCAGACCATTTTTACCTTCTTTACACAAGCTGGCAAACGTTCCTGGTGGGTATGATCCAAAGAGATTTATGTAGCTAAACATGGTGTCGGCACAATTAGTCGACTGATCACTGATATTTTCAGCGAAAGGGCAGGCGAACTCCTTGAACGCCTTACAACAACTTTCTGCTGAATATCTCGGTCCTTTGCATTGACTAGTTAAGATTGTATAATTTTGATTCTCGAAATTCACCGGGCAAGCTGCAGATGACATGAAATCGATTAAAATGAGAGCACATCGTCTCCCATCGACGGACAAAGTTACTAAAGACGGATTTAAAAACATAGCCACATCGTAATATTAAATCTCTGTTTGAGACCTGATCTCATAATCCACCCTAGTTGTCTAATCTCGGTTATTTTGTTATAAATACGGCTAATGTCACAACCAATGTACGAGTAGTAACATATGATCCATGATTCCATGCAATAATATAGGGCACGACTAGTGTCACGACTTTGGTGGCTAATCCACAGAGGTCTGTGAGAGGCGCATGCAATTCACGCAGAGCGCCTTTTACAGACCTCTAGTAATATGAGCGACAAAGAGAACAGAATAAATACGTTTCTTAGCCTGAAGCAAAGAACGGCCATTTGATTTGTGAGATACAAAAACATCATCTGCATTAACACACACGAATCAAACAAAAACAATTAAAAATGTCAGAAATTTGTTATTATTTGAAAGAAATGTTTAGCTAATTATATAATGAATTGTACCAAATGTACCTGAAATGTAGGTAGAAGATGCCAAACCAATAAAAAGGAAGAAAATAATGAAACCCATATAATTATTCATCATCATTTTTAAATGAAGAATAAAATTACAGTATATTATAAAACGGGTTCTTTAGATGATTGGCCGATCAATTATATAAAATTGATCGGCAACAATGTGTTTTTGGGTGATTTTTCACCTTTTTAATGACTGTTTTATTTTGTTTTTGGATTTTTTTTCTTGGATTTTGTTCATGAATATGTTGTTGTCATTTGTGTGTGTTAGATTGGTAGCCTAAAAATGGATACATGAGAGAAAAATAAGGGTATAAATATTTATAGATGATCATACATTCTTCCACCATTTGTAGTCTTGTAGTTCTTCTCTTCCCTTCTATTTATAAACGTCAAAAATATTTCGTATGTTAGAAAACCCGTTAATATAAAAGTAACTAATAAAATGAGATTGTCTCGAACTATTTACCACAAATGAGTTACATATGTGGTTGAGAAAACGTTGTTAAACCAATTAACTTTGTACGACTTTTAGTACAATGGCTCAATCAATAGTTTTGGTACGTTGTGTACCAAAACAGCTGAATGGGTCGATATAGTTGTTGACGTCATACGAAATACTCCATCCTTTCACATTTATTTGTTTAGTATTGCACTTTTAGTTGTTCGAAATTATTTGTCAATGGTATTTAAGTTGAGTTTTATCAAGTTATTTATGGAGTAAATAAAATGTAAATTAAATACTTTGTGTCGTTATTTTTTTCTCTTTTGTAAACTTGACAAATACGAGTAATCATAAACGGAGGGAGTATTATATATCATAAAGGAAAGAAGTTATAACATAACTTTAATTGAATGAGGTAGGATTGAGAAAAGAAAATCGTCTATTCTTAAGTTTTGGTGAAAGGGAATATACATAAGTCCTTACCAACCATCTTTCTTTTGGGATTGGTAAAGCTAAACCAAATTTAAGCAAACACATTTTCTTATAAATATAATTTGTCACAAACCCATTTCGCAAATTACTCATTTTAAGCATTCTTGATATTTACGGCGTTCATCTAATAGTTGAATTCTTTACCTAAACATCTTTTGCTCTACCTAAACTATTGTCGTTAAAAATTTCAGTTGTTATCACGGATGATTGAGGATAAACTTTTCAGAATACCGCTGGCTAAACCAAAGACATTATTACCCTTCACATATCTTTCGTTCCGATAATAGAGAAACACTCCTAGTGGAAAAAAATCACTCACCTAAAGTCGCTAATTCACCTCAATGTAGATTATGTTTTTCAAACTCCACTAAACTAAACTAAATTGAATTAAATTGTACCGAAGTTAATAAAAACCGCAATTAAAAAAAAAAAAAAAAAAAAAAAAAAAAAAAAAAAGCCTATGCTCATAGCCCATAGAACATTGGTACTCCTTAAAGGCTAAAACTGCGGTGCAAAACAAGGATTTTTGTTTATTTTTATTTTTTATATTAAAAAATCCACGTATACACAATAAATAAATATAAAACAAATTAATAAATAATTAATTAGTCTATAAAACAGAAGTTCAACCTCACCAATATCTTCTCTCCCAAAAATCCCCGATTTGCTCCCATTTTATTCTCTCTCTAAAATCTCTCTCTAAATATTCAACCTAAACCTTTCATCAGTCAAGCAACAGAGACCCTTTACAGTGTTTAATCACATAATCGGTCAGTAATTCACTATTCTTCCCTTTATTTTGCGTTATTTTGATTACGATTAAGTCTCGTGTAAAACGGTTTTATAAAACATTGTTTTCCAAAACTAAACCGTTTTAGACTGTATTTGGCCATTTGGGTTCATTTATCATTTTTATGTTTTCTTTTAAGAAATCCCAATTGATTTTTAATTAATTTGATGAACTTTAGATGATGCTACCTTTAATTTTTCCCGATTATTTGTTTATCTTTGATTAAAATACTCTTCGTGATGAATATAAAAAGTAAACAAATGATGGAGACAGTAAAAGTACTTGTTTTAATCAATTATCAGCTGAATTAGCGAAACAATAAAAAGTTCATGACTTACCTAGTTAATCAACTACCTCAATCAATGATTTTAGTTGAAATTCAATTCCCAAATAAAAATTAATAAAAATTTGTGAATTTGTTCATATTAATCGAGTTTTTGATTTAATTTGATAGTTGCTTTCAAGGGATTTCACGATTTTGCTATATACCCCCATCTTCGTATTCATTTGCTATATACCCCCATCGTCACAATTTTGAGAAACAATTAGTCTCATTGTAGAGGGGTATATTCGTCTAAAGAGGTAGACGGCTCAAATAATATCACCACTTTCATAATAAGACATCCCCATCATCCCACTTGTTGTTTGTCTTATTATGAGAGTGGCGACATATTTGACCTGTTTACAACTTTAGACGGATAGTTTCCGTCTAAAGTGAGATTTTGTGTTTGAGCAATGTAGTGAAATGAACCTAACGGAGATGCATGTTTTTTAGTCTTAGTTATATTCTATTGGGTTATGAAATTAATTAATCGCCATAGGTTGTGAACCTAGTCCGATTCTACGTGTACCCATTTGTGATTTTACAAGTAGTTTAATTCAAACCTTTAGCGATAGATTGTTTCCTTGTAGTTTAATTCAAACCTATAGCGACAGATTGTTTCCTTCCATATAGAACATTCTGGACCATTATTTTTACTCCATCTGTCTGAATCATTTGTTTACGTTTAAAAAAGGGTTATTTTATGAGAATAATCCAACCTAAGCCTAGTCTTCTCGTATTAATCCCACCTAATGTTTAACTGAGAATAATCCTAACTATTGCACCATTTAGCTTGCACTGAACTCATCCCAAAATTGACTTGATATAACAGGTTTCCCAACAGGTCAAGAATATAGGTCCAAATATTTTTTTTTTTTTGTTTTCTTAATCCTTCTTCAATTATCCTAC